>NC_037348.1:42520835-42831460 GCF_002263795.3 Bos taurus
TTTAAACCACATGGGTGCTTTTGTGTATTTAATTCCATTGAGTCACTGAATTTTATTGGGGAGTTTATTGGAAAAATAAGAACTGAAGCTTCTCAGATCAGAAAAGATAAGTATATGGCCAACCTTCCATTTACATTAATTCTGGCTAATCAGAGAGATTCTATTAGTAAGAATCTACCAATTCTCAGGCACCAAGGGCAACAGTTGGCAAACAAGTTACAGTGTCCTTTTGTAGATGTACCTGGTGGTACATATCCTCGTAAATTTAATGAAACCCAAATAAAGCAAGCTCTAAGAGGAGTATTAGAATCTGTTAAACATAATTTAGATGTGGTGAGCCCAGTTCCCACCAATAAGGATGTATCAGAAGCTGACTTGAGAATTGTCATGTGTGCCATGTGTGGTGATCCATTTAGTGTGGATCTTATTCTTTCACCCTTCCTTGATTCTCATTCTTGTAGTGCTGCCCAAGCTGGACAGAATAATTCCCTAATGCTTGATAAAATCATTGGTGAAAAAAGGAGGCGAATACAGATCACAATATTATCATACCATTCCTCAATTGGAGTAAGGAAAGATGAACTGGTTCATGGTTATATACTAGTGTATTCTGCCAAACGGAAAGCATCAATGGGAATGCTTCGAGCATTTCTGTCAGAGGTTCAGGACACCATCCCTGTACAACTGGTGGCAGTTACTGACAGCCAAGCAGACTTTTTTGAAAATGAGGCCATCAAGGAGTTAATGACTGAAGGAGAACACATTGCAACTGAGATCTCTGCTAAATTTACAGCATTGTATTCTTTATCTCAGTATCATCGGCAAACTGAGGTCTTTACACTGTTTTTCAGTGATGTTCTAGAGAAAAAAAATATGATAGAAAATTCCTATTTATCTGATAGTACAAGGGAATCAACCCATCAGAGTGAAGATGTTTTCCTGCCATCTCCCAGAGACTGTTTTCCCTACAACAACTACCCTGATTCAGATGATGATACAGAAGCACCACCTCCTTATAGTCCAATTGGGGATGATGTACAGCTGCTTCCAACACCTAGTGACCGATCCAGATATAGATTAGATTTGGAAGGAAATGAATACCCTATTCACAGCACCCCGAATTGTCATGACCATGAACGCAACCATAAAGTGCCTCCACCTATTAAACCTAAACCAGTTGCACCGAAGACAAACGTGAAAAAATTGGATCCAAACCTTTTAAAAACAATTGAAGCTGGTATTGGTAAAAATCCAAGAAAACAGACTTCTCGGGTGCCTTTGGCACATCCCGAAGATATGGATCCTTCAGATAACTATTCAGAACCTATTGACACAATTTTCAAACAGAAGGGCTATTCTGATGAGATATACGTTGTCCCAGATGACAGTCAGAATCGTGTTATTAAAATTAGAAACTCATTTGTAAATAACACCCAAGGAGATGAAGAAAATGGATTTTCCGATAGAACCTCGAAAAGTCATGGAGAACGGAGGCCTTCAAAATACAAATATAAATCTAAAACCCTGTTTAGTAAAGCCAAGTCATACTACAGAAGAACACATTCAGATGCAAGTGATGATGAGGCTTTCACGACTTCTAAAACGAAAAGAAAAGGAAGACATCGTGGAAGTGAGGAAGATCCACTTCTTTCTCCTGTTGAAACTTGGAAAGGTGGTATTGATAATCCTGCAATCACTTCAGATCAAGAGTTAGATGATAAGAAAATGAAGAAGAAAACCCACAAAGTGAAAGAAGACAAAAAAGTAAGTTTAATTTATGGTTCATAATGTTTCTAAAGATGTTTTGACTTTTAAAAAATTACTTTTTTAAGATAATGGATTTGATGTCAGTGAGAAGTTACGCTGTCATTTAGTAAGTGTAATTGGCAGCTCTTTTTAATTTTCTGAATATTTTGTGAGGATTGATTATTTTTTGTTACTTCATTTTATTTATTTTTTGTTACTTCATTTTATTTACTTGTGCTTTAACTTGTTCATTTCGCAGAGTCAGACATGACTGGGCAACTGAACAGCAAAAAGTTTATTTGGGGTGGAAGTTTGATTTTGTATTCTTCAGCATAAAAGTTCTAGGTGAATAGGTAGATTCTGTCTACAGAAACTTAGATATAAAATGCTTTTGTTCATTTTCTCTGTTTATAAGCATCCTATTTGTCTGTTTTTCCCTTTTGACTTCGCAGTTTTGCAGCTTGATTTGTTGACATATTAATTTGATATATTGGCATATTTGATATATTGTTTTTTTGCGGTTTGCTTTTTGCACTTCCCAGATACTGCATTTTTTACAAATTGAAGGTTTGTGACAACCCTGCAATGATCAAGGCTTCATAGCACCATTTTTCCAGTAGCATTTTCTTACTTCTTACGTGCTTTTGTGTTACATTTTGGTAATTCTCAAAATATTCTAAATGTTAAAATTATTATAATATTTGTTACAGTGGTCAGTGATTTTTGATGTTACTTTTGCAAAAAGAATACAACTCACTGAAGACTCAAATAATGATTAACACATTTTAGCTACGTTTTTAAATTGATGTACATACATTGGGTTTTTTAGGTATAATACTGTCGTACACTTAATAGACTGCCATATAGTGTACATGTAATTTTTACATGCACTGGGAAACCAGAGAATTTGTGTGATTCACTTTATTGTGATATTTGTTTTTAGGCAGTGGTCTGGAACTCAACCTGTATTATCTCCAAGACATGCCTATATAACATTGCTTTGAATTTTAGATTAATTGTGTTACGATACTTAAGAGAATTGGAAAACATGATATTTTGGAAGCTTTTAGATCTATAAGTGATTTTTTAATCCTTCAGTGTTTAACCTTAAACATAAATGTCACTTAAATGTTTGAAGCTCTGTTCTTAAAAAGATAAACATAGATTACAATGCAGCTTTATAAATATAGTTTTATGCTGCAGTTACACTTTAGGGCTTTGTATTATATATGTACAGTGTAGTGCCTTGGATGTCTCCAAGGCTAACTATTTATATCATAGTTATCCGTGGTATTTTTCCTTTAAGCATTACAGAAAAGCTGGAGCATTTTAGTGCAGCTTTTGTTTGCCTGGAAATTATTTTCATTGTGTAAGCTGGACTTGAGTAAGTTTGTCTTCTATTTCAGTTTAGTGAGCATTCACTAAAAACCTGCTAAATGCTTAAGTCTGTACAAAAAGTTGTTGAAGGATATAAAAGAATTGAAGATGCACATCCCTAAAAAAGCTTAAATGTTAGTTTGAAAGACAGTACCCTGTTTTTGGAACAGAGGTAGAAAAGTAATACTAGAGCACTGTAGGGAAGCATGTGTAATAGTTAAGAGCACATGATCTAGAGCCAGACTGCTAGCTGTGTAACTTCTGTATACTCCTTTCAAGGAAGATGGAGATAAACATATTTCCCTATGAGAAATACGTTCATAGTTATTTTAAATAGTGCTTGCTGTTGCTAAGTCACTTCAGTCGTGTCCGACTCTGTGCAACCCCAGAGACAGCAACCCACCAGGCTCCCCCGTCCCTGGGATTCTCCAGGCAATAATACTGGAGTGGGTTGCCATTTCCTTCTCCAATGCGTGAAAGTGAAAAGTGAAAGGGAAGTCGCTCAGTTGTGTCCGACTCTTCTCGACCCCGTGGACTGCAGCCTACCAGGCTCCTCGGTCCATGGGATTTCCCAGGCAAGAGTACTGGAGTGGGGTGCCATCGCCTTCTCCAAAATAGTGCTTGGCATGTGGTAAATTGATTAAATAAAAAAGTATATACGTTATTTTGTGATAATACTGTCAGATACATATATTAAGTGAATACAAGATGAGAGATCACCATAGAGGTATAGAGTTAGGTTCACAAAACTTCATGAAAAAGGTAAATCACCAGTTTTGAGTATTTTGATTGGTTTTTAGGAAGAAGAAAAGATATTTTAATAGGGGGAAGTCATTTGTACAGAGGTATAAGATTGTGTCTAGGCAAGTTAAGATAAAATAGGAAACTGTCCCAGTTGAGGGTACTGTGTAATATCATTACCTTTACAGGGAGGCCTGGCGTGCTGCAGTCCATGCGGTCACAAAGAGTTGGACACAACTGAGCAACTGAACTGAAACTTATAAGAGTCTGCTAAACTGAAGAGCTAGTTCAAATCCAAAAGCAGTTAGTTAAGCAGGGCCTGAGCAGTAAGAAAATTGTTTTGACTTGAGATTCCAAATAGGGAGGAGATTGGCATCAGGTAGTCTAGCTAGGAGGCCGATGTACACATTCAGTTTTGAAGTGATGAGTACAGAGACCAAATGAGAAATCAACAAAACTAAAAGTTTTATTATATGAAAAGACTAGAAACATAGACCAAAATCTGGCAAAATCAGGTATAAAGAGAAGGTGTAAACCCTGAGAATGAAAAGGGGAATATAATTACAAATAGATCAGATTAATAAGCAGAGAAACCAATGGCACACCACTCCAGTACTCCTGCCTGGAACATCCCATGCACGAGGAGCTTGGTGGGCTGCAGTCCATGGGGTTGCTAAGAGTAGGGCACAACTGAGTGACTTCACTTTCACGCATTGGAGAAGGAAATGGCAACCCACTCCAGTGTTGTTGCCTGGAGAATCCCAGGGACAGGGGAGCCTGGTGGGCTGCCATCTGTTGGGTCGCACAGAGCCGGACACGACTGAAGTGACTTAGCAGCAGCAGCAGATTAATAAGATAGTAGAAAATACTGTCAACAATTTAGATCAATAAATTTAAAAGTTAAGCAAAGTTGAAGTCCATTACAAGAAAGCTTAGAATAATCCTGTAACTGTTAAATAAGTTATGAAGTAGTAGTTACATCTTAGCACAAAAATACCAGGCCCAGGTAATTCTAAGGAGACTTTTTAAGGAACAGGTCATTCCAGTGTTCTACAAATCCAGAAAATCAGATCAGTCGCTCAGTCGTGTCCCACCCTTTGCGACCCCATGAATCGCAGCATGCCAGGCCTCCCTGTCCATCACCAGCTCCTGGAGTTCACCCAGACTCACGTCCATCGAGTCAGTGATGCCATCCAGCCATCTCATCCTCTGTCGTCCCCTTCTCCTCCTGACCCCAATCCCTCCCGGCATCAGAGTCTTTTCCATTGAGTCAACTCTTCGCATGAGGTGGCCAAAGTACTGGAGTTTCAGCTTTTGCATCATTCCTTCCAAAGAACACCCAGGACTGATCTCCTTCAGAATGGACTGGTTGGATCTCCTTGCAGTCCAAGGGACTCTCAAGAGTCTTCTCCAACACCACAGTTCAAAAGCATCAATTCTTCGGCACTCAGCCTTCTTCACAGTCCAACTCTCATATCCATACATGACCACAGGAAAAACCATAGCCTTGACTAGACGAACCTTTGTTGACAAAGTAATGTCTCTGCTTTTGAATATGCTATCTAGGTTGGTCATAACTTTCCTTCCAAGGAGCAAGCGTCTTTTAATTTCATAGCTGCAGTCACCATCTGCAGTGATTTTGGAGCCCCGAAAAATAAAGTCTGACACTGTTTCCACTCTTTGCACATCTATTTCCCATGAAGTGGTGGGACCGGATGCCATGATCTTCGTTTTCTGAATGTTGAGCTTTAAGCCAACTTTTTCACTCTCCACTTTCACTTTCATCAAGAGGCTTTTGAGTTCCTCTTCACTTTCTGCCATAAGGGTGGTGTCATCTGCATATCTGAGGTTATTGATATTTCTCCCAGCAATCTTGATTCCAGCTTGCGTTTCTTCCAGTCCAGCATTTCTCATGATGTACTCTGCATATAAGTTAAATAAGCAGGGTGACAATATCCAGCCTTGATGAACTCCTTTTCCTATTTGGAACCAGTCTGTTGTTCCATGTCCAGTTCTAACTGTTGCTTCCTGACCTGCATACAAATTTCTCAAGAGGCAGATAGGTGGTCTGGTATTCCCATCTGTTTCAGAATTTTCCACAGTTGATTGTGATCCACACAGTCAAAGGCTTTGGCATAGTCAATAAAGCAGAAATAGATGTTTATCTGGAACTCTCTTGCTTTTTCCATGATCCAGTGGATGTTGGCAATTTGATCTCTGGTTCCTCTGCCTTTTCTAAAACCAGCTTGAACATCTGGAAGTTCACGGTTCACGTATTGCTGAAGCCTGGCTTGGAGAATTTTGAGCATTACTTTACCAGCGTGTGAGATGAGTGCAACTGTGCGGTAGTTGGAGTATTCTTTGGCATTGCCTTTCTTTGGGATTGGAATGAAAACTGACCTTTTCCAGTCCTGTGGCCACTGCTGCGTTTTCCAAATTTGCTGGCATATTGAGTGCAGCACTTTCACAGCATCATCTTTCAGAATTTGGAATAGCTCAACTGGAATTCCATCATCTCCACTAGCTTTGTTCGTAGTGATGCTTTCTAAGGCCCACTTGACTTCACATTCCAGGATGTCTGGCTCTAGGTCAGTGATCATACCATCGTGATTATCTGGGTCGTGAAGACCTTTTTTTGTACAGTTCTTCTGTGTATTCTTGCCATCTCTTAATATCTTCTGCTTCTGTTAGGTCCATACCATTTCCGTCCTTTATCGAGCTCATCTTTGCATGAAATGTTCCTTTGGTATCTGATTTTCTTGAAGAGATCCCTAGTCTTTCCCATTCTGTTCTTTTCCTCTGTTTCTTTGCATTGATCGCTGAAGAAGGCTTTCTTATCTCTTCTTGCTATTCTTTGGAACTCTGCATTCAGATGTTTATATATTTCCTTTTCTCCTTTGCTTTTTGCTTCTCTTCTTTTCTCAGCTATTTGTAAGGCCTCCCCAGACAGCCATTTTGCTTTTTTGCATTTCTTTTCTATGGGAATGGTCTTGATCCCTGTCTCCTGTACAATGTCATGAACCTCATTCCATAGTTCATCAGGCACTCTATCTATCAGATCTAGGCCCTTAAATCTATTTCTCACTACCACTGTATAATCATAAGGGATTTGATTTAGGTCATACCTGAATGGTCTAGTGGTTTTCCCTACTTTCTTCAATTTCAGTCTGAATTTGGCAATAAGGAGTTCATGGTCTGAGCCACAGTCAGCTCCTGGTCTTGTTTTTGCTGACTGTATAGAGCTTCCCCATCTTTGGCTGCAAAGAATATAATCAATCTGATTTCAGTGTTGACCATCTATCTGGTGATATCCATGTGTAGAGTCTTCTCTTGTGTTGTTGGAAGAGGGTGTTTGTTATGACCAGTGCATTTTCTTGACAAAACTCTATTAGTCTTTGCCCTGCTTCATTCCGTATTCCAAGGCCAAATTTGCCTGTTATTCCAGGTGTTTCTTGACTTCCTACTTTTGCATTCCAGTCCCCTATAATGAAAAGGACATCTTTTTTGGGTGTTAGTTCTAAAAGGTCTTGTAGGTCTCCATAGAACCGTTCAACTTCAGCTTCTTCAGCGTTACTGGTTGGGGCATAGACTTGGATTACTGTGATATTGAATGGTTTGCCTTGGAAACGAACAGAGATCATTCTGTCGTTTTTAAGATTGCATCCAAGTACTGCATTTCGGACTCTTGTTGACCATGATGGCCACTCCATTTCTTCTGAGGGATTCCTGCCCGCAGTAGTAGATATAATGGTCATCTGAGTTAAATTCACCCATTCAAGTCCATTTCAATTCGCTGATTCCTAGAATGTCGACATTCACTCTTGCCATCTCTTGTTTGACCACTTCCAATTTGCCTTGATTCATGGACCTGACATTCCAGGTTCCTATGCAATATTGCTCTTTACAGCATCAGACCTTGCTTCTATCACCAGTCACATCCACAGTTGGGTATTGTTTTTGCTTTGGCTCCATCCCTTCATTCTTTCTGGACGAGATACCCTTCGTCCAAGGTAAGGAGCAATGGCTGCGCTTTGCTGGAGCAGCCGTGAAGAGATACCCCACGCCCAAGTTAAGAGAAACCCAAGTAAGACAGTAGGTGTTGAAATAGGGCATCAGAGGGCAAACACACGAAACCATACTCACAGAAAACTAGTCAATCTAATCACACTAGGACCACAGCCTTGTCTAACTCAATGAAACTAAGCCATGCCCGTGGGGCAACCCAAGACGGGTGGGTCATGGTGGAGAGATTTGACAGAATGTGGTCCACTGGAGAAGGGGATGGCAAACCACTTCAGTATTCTTGCCTTGAGAACCCCATGAACAGTATGAAAAGGCAAAATGACAGGATACTGAAAGAGAAACTCCCCAGGTCAGTATGTGCCCAATATGCTACTGGAGATCAGTGGAGAAATAACTCCAGAAAGAATGAAGGGATGGAGCCAAAGCAAAAACAATCCAGAAAATAGAGTAGGAGAATTCATTCAGTTTATTCTCTGTGAAGTTACCTATTCTTAGTCCCAGAGCCCCATTTTACTTATGAGTGCACATGCAAAAATTTTAAAGTGCAAGTCCACAGACTCTTAACTGCAACTTTGAAATCCATAACCTCTGAAAATCAAAAATTTTTGTAGAATTTGGCAGCATGATCTGATTTACCCTGTTCTTGGGAAAATCCTACTTGAACTGGTGTGTGAGGCTACATATAATCATTGTTTGTCTTATTTTAAAAAATATCCATATAGTTCACTGCAGATATTTTCATGTATTTGAACACAGGGTACTGACCCACAATTGTTGGGGTTGTCAGATGTATTTAAACGCCAAAAAAAAAAAAAAAATCAACAATATATAGAAACTACTTGATAAAATTTAATGCATTAGCTTCTTACTAATTTAGTGGAAAGCTACTAAATTATGAACAGATGAGAGCTTACTTGAGAACAGGTATCTATAAATACGCAAACAAGTGAATCACTTTAAATAACATCCTCATGAGGGAAATAAATTCCCTTTTGACCCAGAAACTAGATAGAATATTTATAATATCGCCACTTCCAGTCAATATTATACAGAGATCCTAGTTAAAGCAAAAAGATAAGGAAAAAATAATAAAAGCATGAGTATTGGAAAGAAACAAAACTTTCATTAGTGGCTGATGATATGATTGGCCTATGTAAAAGCCAAATAGGATCTATAGATAAATTATAAATAAAAGAGCAAAGTTAGTTCCATATATCATCAATAATCAAGTCAGTTGCATCTCTATACCTCAGCAATAAATAACTAGAAAAAGTAATTAGAGAAGACACCATTTACAAAAGCATAGCAGATTATCTAGTGCCTAGGAGTAATTGTAACGTAATGTGCAAACCTCTGTTGAAAAGCATAAAACATTATTTTAAGTCATTAAAGAGTATCTAAATAAATGGGGAGCTGTTGCCTTCATGTCCATGAATGTGGCTTATCATAAAGAAGTTATTGTTCTTCAGACTCTACATCTCTAAATTGTGTTGTTTCACTCAAAGTGTCAGATTTTTCAAGAAATTTTACACAGATTCTAATACAAATATGGAAGAGTAGTAAATACAAATATCGAATAGCTAGGACACTTCTGAAGAAGAAAGGCAGAGGTGGAGTGGTGATATATGTGCTTATTCTGTCAAATTGTGTAGAACTTTAGTATTTAACACAGTGTGGTATTGGCATAGAGACAGTCACATTGACCAGTAAGATAGAACAGAGAGCTCCCAAATATACAGACCTCTGACTCAGAACTTTCCTTCCAAGTCACCTAAGGCTGTTGAACACTTGAAATGTGGCTAATCTGAATTAGGATAAACTGGTCTACAGGGTAAGTAAAGGCTTCTCTGAGACTTGTCATTTTTTAGATCTGATATATGAATAGAACTTAACTAGGGGAGTGGTTGGGTGGATGGAAGAATATTTAATCCTAAATGAATAGAATGTGCATGTTCTTAAAGGAGGTCACTGTGACTAGTCAATGATCTAAAACAATTGTTGACAAACTTTCTGTAAAGAGCTAAATAATAAATATATGAGACTTTGAAGATGTAATACATCCTGTATCATAACTGCTCAGTTTTACTGTTGCAGTGCAAAAGCAGCCATGGACAATACGTAAATGAATTGAGTATGGCTATTTTCAAAAAACAGGCAACAGGGTAAACTGGTCCGCTAGGCCATAGTTGGCTGACACCTGACCTATGGGAGAGAATAGTACAAAGAGAGGTTTGAGAGTGGGGACTGGACTCAGACCTTTTTATTACTGTTGGACTTTTTGTTATTGAGCCTAAGAGTAAATTGAAATGAACAGAGTTAGTGAATCTGCAATCACTTGGTTTCAGTGTGTAGTATAGGTTGAGTGATATGGAAGACCAGTAGGCATTTACAGTAGCCTAAGTGAATCGTGATGAACGATTTGAATAGTTGGAGTCGGGAGGGAGAATGGTGGCAATGGATGGAATGGGGTGGATTTGGTGAATATATTGCGTATATGAGGGAAGGGTAAAGATGATGAATGAGAGAGGAAAGATACCGCCTTGGTTTCTAGCTTGTGCAGCTTAATTAGTGATGATGCTATTCCTTACATGAAGTGAAGTCGCTCAGTTGTGTCCGACTCTTTGCAACCCCATGGACTGTAGCCTACCAGGCTCCTCTGTCCATGGGATTTTCCAAGCAATAGTACTGGAGTGGATTGCCGTTTCCTTCTCCAGGGCATTTTCCTGACCCAGGGACCGAACCCAGGTCTCCCGCATTCTAGACAGACGCTTAACTGTCTGAGCCACCAGGAAGTTCCTTACATAGAGCATTGGAAATTTGCCAGGTTTGGAATTGAGGGGTAGAAGTTAGAGTTCAGGTCGAGGTGTAAAGTAGGTATTTAGATATGCAGATCTTCAGAGAAGAGGTCTGAGTTGGAGATACATATTTAGGAGACAGTGAAGCAGAGATGGCAGTAGATGAAATGACATAGGGGGAGTGAATACAGTTGTCTAACACAGCCTTGAAGAGCTACCAACGTTGAATGGCCAGGTAGCAGAGATTATCCTTAAAGGTAGGGAGAATAAACAAAGATCACATACCCTTTCTTAGCTGATTGCCTCACCTGTAAATTAAGAATTACAATGTTTTCCTTGGAATTGTGGGAGAAGTTGGAACTATGTGTTTCAAATGCCTGCCATGTAGCAGTGCTCAATAAATGCTATTATAATGTGCTTCATGCCTGAAATATCCCAGTATACTCCATCTGTATTTCAGAATAGTCCTCTGTCCCATTTGCTGGATTACTTTCCTGACTCATTTTTAAATTAAATACTCCTAAGTTTTGCACTTACGTGATTTCTGTGATTTCTGATCCTAAGTTTATGTACTTTTCTTTCTTTTATTTTCTAAGAGAAAAGTTCATTCTCTTAACCTTTGTTCTTTGATTCCAGCATGGGAGCTATAGTCTAGGAATATTTTCTTAGGTTCCTTGACATCTGGAAAATCATAACATTTGGGCATTAGTGGCATTTAAAAGAGGCTCAAAGACCTGATTCTCCTAATGTGGGCTTTGATTGTCATTTCTGCCAATCAGAGATGGCTTTATGCTTAACTATCTTTTGTTCTGTACCCCCAAAGGAGTTTAGTATTAGTTGTGGGAACAAGAGCTGTAAGATATTCCTTGGTTTGGAAAGATTTGTAAGGATTATTTTCTTAAATCATGGCCCATTATACATATATATTTCTGTGTAAAGGGAATTTTCTAAAACAGTACCTACTTTATAAGTTATTTTGATTTTCTAGCCTATTATAGTGAAAAAATAGGTGCTGGTTTATGACCTATTAAATTGATTTTGTAACTTACAAGTGCTTGTAAAACAGTGCTTAAGAGAATGAACTAAATGAGAAATTTTGAGTTGTATTGATAAAATTGCCAGTTTTTAACACATGCATGCAGTGAAGTGAGATGTACTTGTCTTTTCTTCAGTATCCATTTTGGTGCTATCCTCTTGATTCAGATAGTAAATAGTAGAATACTTGGTGAATTTTGTGGTGCATTAGAATAAGCTGGCGGAGAAGGCAGTGGCACCCCACTCCAGTACTTCTGCCTGGAAAACCGCATGGACGGAGGAGCCTGGTAGGCTGCAGGCCATGGGGTCCCTAGAGTCGGACACGACTGAGCGACTTCACTTTCACTTTTCACTTTCATGCATTGGAAAAGGAAATTGCAGCCCACTCCAGTGTTCTTGCCTGGAGAATCCCAGGGATGCGGGAGCCTGGTGGGCTTCCGTCTCTGGGGTCGCATAGAGTTGGACACGACTGAAGCGATTTAGCAGCAGCAGCAGCAGCAGCAGAATAAGCTGGTATTCTAATGATTTTTCATTTTCAGCCTTTTTAAAAGTTGTTTTCCTGTCGTTTCCAGGTCGTGAATCTTTTCATACACTTATTTTTATTAGCAACTACCAACTGGTATTTTACCCTCAGATGTTCCTTCCAATCCATATTATTATTTTTTTTTTTTTTTATTGCTCCCTTCTTACTAAACCCCTCTATCAGTATCTTAGAAGATTCTGCTGCTTTAGCTATTGTACTAGGGCTTAGAGCCTGTTAAGGAAAGAATACCAAAGTAGGTATGTTTTCTTCAAAACAAGTTAATGTATTATTAGTAAGTAGTGAATTGATACCAAGCTATTACTATGGTAGATCCTTTAGAATAGTAAATCTTAAGTTTAGAATTATTAGACTTCTGACTTCTAGAACCTCAGTCTTTATTAAGTAAAATGCCCAGTTTGAAAATACTGTCAAGCCAAACAGTGGTAACAAGAACTTTCTCTTGATCTAGAAATTGTTCATCCCAGATACAAAAGTAATGAAATACGTGAAAATATGTCTGTGTTGAACTGCTGTTTGTCTGTATCAGAATGTATAAGTTATAGGGTAAGTTGCATGTTGTTGTTTTTTTTAATGTGTATCACTTTTTTAGTGTAACCTTCTGACGGTTACTTAAGTGACTGTCGGTGTTCACATCTGAGAGAAACTAGAGTCCTGAAAGAATTATATTTAAGGCTAACTAAAAATTGAATGCTTGAAAAACTTACTATAGAAAGAGGAGTTCTTAGAGGTCAGATACAGATAATGTAGTTTGTACCTGTTTAATGAACAGGGTCATTTAACCAAGTCTTGAACTGCTTGACAGTTTCAGATTTTCTATTTTTTACCTATTTTTTTTTTAATCTAAAGATTTCTGGGCAGTTGATATAGGGTGCCCATTGTATCTATTATTACCTTGCAGACACTTCCTTAATGGAGAGAATAAGGGTCACTTTTGTAAAGGAAGTGTGTTCAGAAGAATGAGAAAACTGCTTTCCCAGATTCCTCAGTCAGCGTCAGCATCTTTTCCAGTTTCATTGCTGTGAGTTGGGTCCTGTCTCCATTCCTAACCAATGAAGTCTGGCCAGGAGAGTAGAATTATGCTGCTGAATGTTGACCTGAGCCTTTAGAGCTCTGGGTGAGGTTGGCTTCCCCCAAATTAGGGTAATTTCTAAGGGATGAAAGCCAGTGTCTACTGCAGGCTGGATTTATATCTTGTTTATGGTTGATCTCCATGTCCTTGCACAATGTGTTGTACTATGATCAATTGAAGTCAGTATGAATATATGACTTTTTTTTGTAGTGGTAATAAAACAACCATTTATATATATATATATATATTTTAATAATTGCATTTATTTGACTCAAGAAATTGTTTTTTTATCTAATAAGCATCTTACTGAATGCTTGCTATGACAGAGGAACACTGGCCAAAGTTATGACTTGGTCGTGGGCTCTGCTCTCAGGAATTCAGTCTAGTAAATTTGGTTTTGTTGAATATTAAGCATTTTTTATATTTTCATCAAGGTTAGTAAAACTTCTGGTATCTCTCATTTGGAAAGCATTTACTTAGGTGTCTTTAGTAACAGCTTCTATTGCTTTCATACTGGCTAATTGGCTAAATATGTTCTGCCTCTGATTGATTAGTTCTAAAGTGTTTCAGAAATTTCTCATGAAGTTAAAATTGGTTTCTTTAGTAGCATTTCTGGTGCTGGTGACATCAATTAATGGTATGACATAAGTGTGAATATAGGAGTATTTCTGCCTGTATTTTACTGTTTGCTGTTTCTTTGGATTTGGTTTTTGCTGTGGGTTTGACCAAGATCTATTGCTCTTCAAATTCAAAATAAAATGTAATTCAGAATGGTTAGTGTTTAAAGTATATTTTGATTGACACGTTCTAATAAGACTTATTTTAAATGATTGTCAGTGGTATGCTTGTTTTTTACTAATTTAAGAGCAAATGTTAATGTCTTCAGTTGTGTGTCTCTATTCAAACTTTGTGTTTTTTCTTAGCTTTCATAGTAGTATGTTGAATGTTTAGCAAAACCTGGCATAGCACAAATTATTGAAGTTACTCTTAGTTCTATAGCATTATAATTTTTAGAATATGTTTAGTTAATGAAACTGGAGCCTATTATACGAAGTGAAGTCAAAAAGAATAACACTAATACAGTATATTAACATATATATGAAATTTAGAAAGATGATAATGACAACCCTATATGCAAGAGAGACGTAGATGTAAAGAACAGACTTTTGAACTCTGAGAGAGAAGGCGAGGGTGGGATGATTTGAGAGAATAGCACTGAAACATGCATGTTACCATATGTGAAACAGATGACCAGTGCAAGTCCAATGCATGAAGCGGGGCACTCAAAGCCGGTGCTCTGGGACAACCCAGAGGGATGGGGTGGGGGGAGATTCAGGATTGGGGGACACATGTACACCCATGGCTTGATTAATGTTGATGTATGGTAAAAACCACCACCAAAATATAAACCAGAATATATATATATATATATATATATATATATATATATCAAGGAGGCACTTAACTCCTGTAACACAAAATATGTGTTCTTACTATAATTTTATAATGAGTGGGCAGTTGTTACTCTTCCAAGACTTATGAGTCTATAGGTTTATCAATTTTTATGTGCTCCAAAATTTTATGTACTGCAAATTGTCCCACTCAGCCCTAGAAGAGTTATTTCTACAGTAGGTATTGTTGTATAATTTTTAGCTCTTAACTTTTTCTTGTCATCACAGTCGGAGTGTTGAAAGAGCCGTCAGTAGGACTTAATCTGTGACTATGTAAAGAGACGCCTCAGAGGAAGGACGACTACTTTTTAAAAGTAGTAATTTCTGATGTTTGCAGTTCTTAGAACAAAATACCAAGGGTATGACAAAAGTCGTCTTGAGAAAGTAACTTTGTGCAAATAAAAGGTACATTTTGCATGTGCATGTGTAATTGTTTTGAGCTTTCTGGAAATTGTTCTTAGCCTTTGAGAATCTAAGGAAGGGTTTGGGAAAAAGGAAAAATGCACATTTGCAAAATTTTAGTGGCATTTTAAAGGTTTCTTATGTACTTACTAAAACTGTGGACTCTAGAACCTTTGTTGATGTAAGAGGAGAACACACTTGAATTTTTCTTCATTCTTTACTGATGCTCTCATTGTTGGATTGGCAAGTCACTAGAGTACCAGAAAGAACCTAACAGATGACATGAAAAGCAAAGGGAGAAGTAGTGGTTTTAAGAATAAAATGCTGGGTATAATATAAAACTTATTTTCCCTTTAATACACTTGAAAATAAATATTTAGGGAAGCTGGGAAGAAATCTACTCATCCTTTACTGGAATAGATTTTGCTAGGTCCCTCTCCTGGTGGTGGTGTTCAGTTGCTCAGTTGTGTTCAGCTTCCTCATCCTTCACTATCTCCTGGAGTTTGCTCAGATTCATGTCCATTGAGTCGATGATGTGACTCCAGATTTAATTTTTTTTTGTAATAAAGTTGTTAATGGCATTAATAAAATGCCTGCCAGGTAGATAATATATGTGGAAATGCTTTATAGGAAGATGTCATCTTAGAGATTAATCAGTGTGAGAACCATTTTGTCTGATTAGTATATACAAGAACCCAGACCACATTTTATTTGCCCTCAGTTTTCTCTTCCTTCTTTTCACATAGTGTTAGGTTAAAGGGTGTGAGAGAGTATTCACAATATCTCTCATTTGTAAAGTGTTTGAACGTCTCAGCACCTAACATTTCTTATAGAATTGGTTTTTTTCTAAAGTATTAAGTAGATCTTCACAGAACACTGGTTTCCACTAAAGACTTCTTTCTTATATTGGTGTGTTACGCTATGGGCTTCCCTAGTAGCTCAGCTGGTAAAGAATCCGCCTGCAATGTGGGAGACCCAGTTCGATTCCTGGGTCAGGAAGATCCCTTGGAGAAGGGATCGGCTCCCCACTCCAGTATTCTTGGGCTTCCCTGGTGGCTCAGCTGGTAAGAAATCCACCTGTAATGTGGGAGACCTGGATTTGATCCCTGGGTTAGGAAGATACTCTGGAGAAGGAAACAGCTACCCACCCACTCCAGTATTCTTGCCTGAAGGATCCCATGGACAAAGGAGCCTGGCAGGCTACAGTCTAAGGGGTCGCAAAGAATTGGACACGACTGAGCGATTAAGCACACACACACATGCTATGGTGTAATATTCTTCCAGCATAATCACTTTATAGTAGTTTTACTGCTTTGTAGTTCAGTAAGTTTTATTTTTATTATTACATTGTAAGCTTTTTGAGGGCTGTTATGATTATCATTCATCTTTGTGTACCCTATAGTAGTGATTCTCAATCCTGAATTTAAAAAAAACTCAGACTTCTCAGGGTTATATTTATAGCCATCTCCCAAATTTGAATTCTCAGTCCTTGTTATTAGCTAGCACAATGGTTCTCAACCACGGTCAGTTTTGACCTGCAGTGAGCATCTGGCAATGCCTGAAGACATTTTTGGCTGTCAGAACTAGGGTGGGGGTTTGCTACTGACAGCTGTTGGGTAAAGGTCAGGGATGCTGCTAAACACCCTGTAATTCAAAATGTCAATAATACTGAAGTTGAGAAACTCTGTCTAGCTGAATGGGCCTTTAAGGAAATTCCTGTGCGTTCTAGAAGTCGATCGTACGAGGCATGTTTGTACCTGCTCATTAGGAGAGGCAGGTTTTTCCTCACAGGTCATAGATATTACTTCCCTATCCTCACCATGATTGGTTAAGAATGTATTTTCATGAAGGAGGTGCTCTGGGTCTAAACTACATGCTATTGCTATTTATTTTAGTTGGCTGATCTTTATTCTGCCATAAAACATGTTTCCATTTCATTGTCACAGTCTTAGTTGAGGTTATCATAACTTCCTACTTGGATTATTGCAGTGACCTTTTTAAGAAAAATTTAACTTGATTCATTGTAGATGGACATACCATTGTAAGAAATAATGCAGAAAGATTCCATGTACCCTTTGTCCAGTTTCCCATAAAGGTAACATCTTACAAAACTAGTACAATATCACAAACAGGATATTGACATTAACCCACGGGTCTTTGGAGTCTGCCAGGTTTGCTTGTACTCGTGTGTGTGTGTGTGTGTGTGTGTGTATTCTGTGAAGTTTTTCACGTGTGTAGCTTTGTGTGCCCTGTCCTGCAGAATACCTAGCATGATGTTACGTACATGGTAAATGCTCAGTTCTTACATTCTGTTGAAGATACATTACTTTATTCCAAATGAATTTGCATAGAGTTGGTTGTTAATTCTTCTTGTAGTTTTATGATAGGAATCATTATTTTGTATGAATCCTGATTTTATTAGGTTCAAATACTTAAGTTTAGGTACACCTATATGTTGACTCCCATAGGAAAAAAAATTAGGTATAATGAAACTATTTGCATAACTGGTAAATAAACCAACAGTACCTTGTATGTTTATTAACAGAAACATATCGTGAATGCTTTCTCAGGCTCCTGTTTATCATTCTGTTTGCTTCTTTTAGTGTTGACTGAGCACCTGTGTGCCAGATACTGTGCCAAGGTGTAAGTAATAAAAAGGAAAATTACCCTTTAATAAAAAGGTAATAAAAAGGAAGTACTCTAGGACAATTTCTAGAGTATTTTGGAAGTCCTACCAATAGGGCTTCTTATGCATTCACTGTAGAGAGTAAGGGAAAATCAAGATTGATTATTAATTTATGGTATAAGCAATGGTATAAGCAACGGGTGGGTTTAGATTTGCTGGGATAGTGAAGAAGACTAAGCTAAGGGTGAAAAGTTTCAGATCAGAGAGAATCAGGACATCTGTTTTGTGCCTTTTATATTATGTTAAAATACCTGTGTTGACATCCCAGTGGAAGTATAAAGGTTAGATGTATGAATCTGATACTCAGAGGAAAAGTTTTCAGGATAGAAGAACATTGAAAGCCATGAGTTTAGATAAATTCACATAAGGACAGAGAATGGGTGGAGAAGGGAGAACTTAGAACTGACACTGGGTAAACCAGAAAGAGTTATAGTAGATGAAACTGAAAAAGGAATTCTTGAGAAAAGAGGAAAAACTAGTAAAGAGTCGTAACATGGGAGCCAAGAGAGCAAGTGTTTAAGAAGAAGTGATCAATCAAGAAAGTTGCTGAGAGCTCAAGAGGAATTAAAAGTTTCTTTTTGATTTGATGGTGTAGAGGTATCTGATTTTAACAAGCATTTCAGTGGGACGGGAGAGAAAGCCAGATGGAAGTAGGTTGAAGAGTGAATGGGATGTGGAAAAGTATAGAGATTGTAAATGTAGATGACATCTTCAAGAAGTTTTTCTATGAAGAGGAGCAAGAATTGGGACAGTAGAGCTCAATATGGGATCAAAGGAGGGTTTTGTTTTTGTGTTTGTTTTTTAAAATGAGAGATAGTATATTTGTATATTCATAAGAATGACCCAGGAGAGGGATAGATGGATGAAATGTGAATTGAGGACATTAGGAAGAGAGAGGGTAGGTAGTGCTTGTAGTTACATGAGTTTCTTTGATTGCCCAACTTCTCAGTTTTTCAGCATGCTGTGATACGTTGAGAATCTGTGTGGGACAGAGTATGTAAGAAAGGGAAAACTCAAATTGGAAGCTACTGGGGAAAAATTTGATTTCCTCTTTCCTTTTTGAAAACAGGATTACAATTTATGTATTGTAGACAGTTTTTTTTTCCCATAAGCATAATTTTTAAGATCTTGATTTTTTTTTTTTCTGGTTACACAAGTAATCTTTGTCTTCTCAGAAAGCATTTTCTTTACAAAAGGAACTGTACAACCTACAGTGAAAATTCTGTGTAACCTCACCCCAACCTTTTCTTTCTTTCCTTTTTTACCATCCTCTAAACTTAGAGGATTGTTGTCAATACTTTAGTATTTGTTTTTTAATTTTTTCTATAATATTAACATAAATGATTTACTTTGGAATGAGATTATATATCTGGTTCCTGAACTTTAGCATATATTAGTATATATAAATCTGTTGAAATCAACCTTCTTAATTCATCTTTGTTATCCATAATTTTGGTATACTTGATCTGACAAGAACTAAAGGAGATCATTTAAAAATTTCTGTTTCCTTAGAGGTACATATTTCTGCTATAGTTTGTTGCTACATGATGGGTTGAATTCTGGATAATTATCATGTGAGTCTCTTTTGTATGGTTCAAAGCTTTTTGCTTTGAAGACAGCAGCAGAGTTAACATTGCTCTTGTAAAAACAAAAATGATTCTTTTTTCCATCATTTTGTTTTCAACTTTTAGGAGTGTCTGTTAAAATGACATGTGGTTAGTCGTGTTTAGTTTTGTTTTGTTTTGTTTTGTTTTTTACCAAGTCTGAGAGTCTTTTATAACTTACCTGATCTTATTCCATTTAGATATTAAAAAAAATTTTTTTTTTAATCTTCGTTTTTGGCTGTGCTGGGTCTTCGTTACTGCATGGGCTTTTCTCAGTTTGCAGGTGGTGGGGCTACTCTCTAGTTGCGGAGCTCGGGTTTCTCATTGCAGTTGCTTCTCTTGTTGCTGAGCTTGGGCTCTAGGGCACGAGGCCTTCCGTAGTTGGCGGCAGTAGTTGTGGTTCCTGGGCTCTATAGAGAACAGACTCAGTAGTTGTGGCGCATGGGCTTAGTTGCTGCGAGTCATGTGGGATCTTCCCGGTCCAGGGATTGAACCTGTGTCTTCTGCACTGGCAGACGGATTCTTTACTACTGAGTTACCAGGGAAACCCCCATTTACATTTATTTTTATGTTTCAGTTTGCTTTTTTCTTATTTTCTATTTTTATTTTTCATCAGCAAAAAAAAAAAAGAAGAGAAAGGAGCTATTAGTTTATTTGAGGCTTCCTTTTATCTTTAAGTTTATATTGAATCCCAACTTCAGTTTAACATCCTTAATCCTTCATAGTATATTGTGATACCCTGTTGCATATTAACATAATTACTTTATCTTTTACTCCCCACCACCTTTTTTAGGATAGGTTGAAGCTTTTGGTTCTGGCCTACTAGTTGTTTAATTTTTACATTCTGTACATTGACTCATAAAATTACAGATAATATTCTGTTTAGTAGCTGTACCACTGTAACTCAGAATTAGTTTTGTGTTTAAGTGTTTATTTTTATGTTTTTCAAAGCACACATTTTCCAGATGTAAGTTCTTTAATACTGATGATGTTTCATTGTGGTTTGATTGAAGTATAGTTGATTTTGAATGTTTTATTAGTTTCACATGTACAGCAAAGTGATTCAGATATTATGTATGTGTGTGTATATATATATTTTTCATACTCTTTTATCTTGTAGCTTATTACAAAGTACTGAGAATAGTTCCCTGTGCTATGCAGTAGCTCCCTGTTGGTTACCTACTTTATATATACTAATAAATATATATATATAAATCCTAAACTCCTAATTTATTCCTGTGTCCCCTGTTCTCCACCCAATGATGTTTCATTATGTGATTAGGATTTGTAAGAAAGCAGTTTGAGAGTGCTATTATTTAAATATTAATTATTATGTATTTGAGAACTTTATAGTTCCTTTTAGAGTTGCTTATTACCCATAATTTGGATGACACACTAAGTAAAGAATCCTTGACAAATCTTTTTCTCATTTCCTATAGAAATGAGTTTTCTGACTTTTTAGGTTTTCATGAGACCTTTGAGGCTAGCCTGATATTTTTTCACCATTGTTGGTCATTGGTTTCTTCTACCTAAATGCTTTTTAAGATTTCTGAAGCTTTCCAAGTCTGCAGCATATCTGTAACTTGATGGTTTATTCCTATTTTTTGTTTATCTTCCTTGGTGCATGATGAGATTATTCTGTCTGCAAGTTAAATTCATTATTTCAGAAGAGACCTTGACTTGTACCTTGACTTTGTACCTTTCTCTTCTTTACGAACAGTATTCCAGGTCATTAAAGTATATTAATGAACAAAGCAGATAAAAATCCCTGCCCTTGTGTGGAGCTTAAATTGTAGCAGGCATATGATGATGATACATGAGAAAATCATATAGTGTTGTGGATAGGAAAAGCAGTGTAAGAGGGATTGGAAGTTCTGGGCAGGAGACAGGCCATAGATTACAATTTTTAATAGTCAGTTTTTAATAGTGTAGGCCTCATTGAGAAGGTAGAGGGAACAGACGTAAAATTAGGAGCATATGTTGCATGCTGAAAAAGCAAGTAAGCCATGTAGTTGGAGGAAAGGAAGTAAAATGAAGGAGAAGGTACAGGAAAATAAGGTCGGAATAAAAAGAGGCAGAGTTCAAGGCATGCAAGATTGTATATGCCCTTAAAGGCCATTATTTGTGGAGTCATTATCCTGGTTGCTTTATTGAGAATGGTTTGTAAGGAATGATGGTAGAAGCAGGGAGGATTGATTAGGCAGTCAGCACAATAAGATGGTTAAGATGTGGGTAATTGCTGTATCATACATTTGAAAGTAGGATGTGAGAAAACAAGAGGTATCAAAGATGACTCCAAGATTTTAGTCTGGCAACTGAAAGGATGGAATTGTCAGCAACTGAGATGTATATAGAAGGCTAAACATGGAGTGCATTTTAAGGAAATACATCATTAGGAGTTCAGTTTTGCACATGTTAGGAAATGTCTCAGACATTCAAGTGAAAATGTCAGGTAGAATGTTCCAAATGAGTCTAGAGATCAAGAGAAAGAGCTGAGCTAGAGGTATTGATTTGGGTTATCAGCATATGGGTGACATTACCAAGAGGGTGATTATAGATATTGAGGAAAAAAAGACAGGGACTGAGGCCTGGGGTGTTGCCAGTATTACAAGGTTGCCAAGAGGGACCAGCAAAGGAGACTAATAAGGGGAGGACAAGTGAGATAACAAAGGTAGTCTCCTGAAGTCTGTTCAAGAGAATAACTGTTGAAAGGTTAAGAGGAGAGCTGAAAACTGACTATTGCAGAACGATCATTTATAATATTAGTAAGAGCAGATTTAGTGAAGTGATGAAAGTGATTAACTTGAAGTGAAGTCAAAGTCGCTCAGGTGTGTCCGACTCTTTGCGACCCCATGGACTGTAGCCTGCCAGCGTCCTCTGTCCATAGAATTCTCCAGGCCAGAATACTGAAGTGGGTAGCTGTTCCCTTCTCCAGGGGATCTTCTCAACCCAGGGTCCTCCCACATTGCAGGCGGATTCTTTATCATCTGAGCAAAAGATTAATTTGAGTACATATAAAAGGGAATGGAGAGAGAGGGATTAGAGACAACTAGTATAGGTGATTTATGTGGAGTTTATTGTTGAGTTGCTCAGTCATGTCTGACTCTTTGTAACCCCATGGACTGCAGCACACCAGGCTTCCCTGTCCTTCACCATCTCCCAAAGTTTGCTCAAACTCATGTGCATTGAGTTGATGAGGCCATCCAACCATCTCATCCTCTGTTACCCCTTCTTCTGCCCTCAGTCTCCTTCTGCCATCAGGGTCTTTTCCAATGAGTTTGTTCTACGAAAAGGAATTCTCATTCTGGAGCAGTTACTCACAGGGAGAGGAAGATGAAGACTTCTTTTTAAAATGGGAGCAAAAGTGGTTTTTGGTGTGTGTCAGAGAAATGATATAGTAGAAAAGAGGACTCTGATGATCTTTTCCACTTTATTCTGATATTTTGAATCATTGAGTGTTTTACCAAAGAGGGTATTCATTTCTTTAATGGGTTTTTTCTTTACTTTCTTTACATCTTACCTATGGTTGTCTCATTTCTTCTTTCATCTTTTATTTCAAGAATCCCATCTTAAAGACAATAGAGAAGTCCAAAATTTCTTGTTTCCTAGATTTATTCTTTGAAAACTACCTCCACTGTTTCTTGCTACCAAAGTTTTCTTCAGTTGGTTGATTACCTGTGAATTGAGGTATTGTGTTTTTTTCAGTGTTATTGATTATAGTATTTACTTCAGGATGTTGCTTAGTTTTTCTCCTTTGTTGTGTTGCTGATACTGCTGAAGGGGAAGAGCCAGTTCTGTAAAGAGCTATTTATATACCTTTTTGTGTTTACTTACTCTAATGATAGTTTTTAATATCTGCTAGACACTTAATTAGTAACATTGTTCATATTATTTGTGAAATGGAATGTTTGTTTTACTAGATATGCTTTTGCAGACATGAGATTTACCTAAGTGGCCAGAAAAAAAGACCATGGGTATTTGTATTTGAGCAGAAATTAAGATTTATATGTAATGATGAATCAGAAGTTGAATTATCATAAATCAGATTTGTTTTCTTACTAACACAATTATTTAATTGGGGGCTGCCACTTCTGACTAATGATTGGTCAAAAGCTATAGATATAAATGACCAAATAACCATATGCCCCATCTTTTTTCTTGCATTTCAGAAAACCTTGATGGCAATAGAAGTTGTCATCATCTAGCCTTAGACAGTTTAATTTATGAAATAGATTTTATAGTATATAAATTATTTTAAATTGGTATAAATTTGAAGCTATAGATTAGCAACTCTTAACTAAGGGTTGTATATTAGAATTATGTAGTTTTTCAAAATTCACATTTTTAAAGAACTCTCTGACGCGATTTTTGTTCCTAAGAACTGTCAGTTTATAGAGCTTCCCTGGTGGCTCAATGGTGAAGACTCTGCATGACAATGCAGGAGACATGGGTTTGATCCCTGGTTTAGAAATATCCCACATTCTGTGGAGCAACTAATCTTATGCACTACAACTACTGAAGCCTAGAGCTTCAGTACCTAGAGCCTGTACTCTGCAACAAGAGACGCCTCTGCAATGAAATTCCTTGCACCACAACTGGAGAGTAGTTCCCGTTCGCAGCAACTAGAGAAAAAGACCAAATGCAGCCTAAATAAATAAAAGATCTGTCACTTACAGAAAAAAGTCACAGACATTTTTCTTCATCATAAAAGCTAATATAGGAGTGTCTAATTCAAAACAGCTTTCCTACACAGAATTTTATTTTGTAGCAGTATAAATTAGTAGAAAAATTGGTAGTCTCGTAAGTTTTTTATGCATTTTTTCCCCTACAGTGTGTGTGACCTGTAACTCGATTGTCAAGGCGGTTAAATGTTAGTAAATTATCCCTTTAGAGTTTGCCAGAAATTCCATGCTATAAGCCACCTAGCCTTTCATTCCCTCAGATTAGTGGTGTTGAATCTGCAGAATTGAGTAACTTGCCTTTGTACATTTATGGACCTTGGGAGATATCCCCTCAGCATAACCCAGAGAAATCTAACCCCAATTTTAGTAAAGTGTTCAGAATTTAGATTGGTTCCTAAAGGGTAGTATGAAAAGCAAATTTCTTAAGAGTTGATTGGAGCAGTTAGGACTAGCTACTTACTTTTCTTACAACTTTTTCCTTTAGTTGACATTTCAGATTAAGATCTTTTATTTCTGTTGCTGCTACCAAAGGCTAGGCATTGCTGTTATCATTAATCTGCTTAAATGTAGTCTTTTTTCACCACTTGTATTATCATTCTAAACAAAACACCCATCATTGCCTTAGTTTTTACTTTTCTAATCAAATGGTGCTTCTAGTAGTTTGCAGACTAGAAAGCATCTTAATGCTCCTCCTAAGAAAGACGACAACCCAACCACTGTATCCCTACCTCAGCTCATTTCTGCTTTCTTGCACATTGTTTTGTTTTGGTGGTGGTGGTTAGTGGAAGGATCGTCTAAGGAGTAGAAAGAATCCACACTACTTGACTTGATGGGCTAGGTCTTGAGCCAGGTCAAGTACTCCAGTGCTTTGATGGTGACATTCCAAACACCTAGTTATACTGTGTGTAAGCTGTATCACCAGAGTGATGGTATATGAAAATTTAAAAGTTGGATTTCATGAACTCTGGATGTTGCTAGGTAGAGCAGCCTCAAATTGAAATGAAAGAAAGGATTTAATTGACTGTTAGTTGCTCAGTTGTGTCTGACTCTTTGCAACCCCATGGACCTTAGTCCACCAGGCTCCTCTGTCCGTGAAGTTCTCCAGCAAGAATACTGGAGTGGGTTGCTGTTTTTTCCTCCAAGGGATGTTCCCGACCCAGGGATCAAACCTGGGTCTCCTGCATTGTAGTTGGATTCTTTACCGTCTGAGCCACCAGGGAAATTGCGTAACTCGGAACTTGAAAGAATATTGAAAGGTCAGTCCATCCAAAGGAGAGATTCCGATGGGAAGAATCGGAAATTAAAATGAGGGCTGTTGCTTTAAGTGTTGAAACCTCAGCCTGTGCTCCCTTTCTGCCCCAACCCCCCCACACACACATTTTTCTGATTAGAAATAGCATGTTTTTATCTGATTTGTAAGTCAGTTAAAATACTCATGACAAATATAAATACACCCTACTTAAGGAAGACTGACTCAGAATCTCCTTAAGGGTTGAATTTCAGGCAGTATTTCCTTAGTTTTTGAAATGTTCATTCCCTGGTTAAGAAGCTATTTTCTCCCAGTGCAAGATTGAAGTTAAACTTTGAAAATCCTTATGTAACTTTTTACTATTGTGAAAATGTTTTGTTCATTGCTAATAAAAATTACCTTTTTGGGTGCCTAGTAAAATGTTTTTAATAGACTAAATTAACATCTCATTTCCCACTGGGATGTTACTTTCTTTTATAAAAAATATCTTAATGTTTAAGAAATATTCAATAGATAGTATGGAAGAAAATGGGGAAATAAGGCATAAATGATGAAACTATAGACACTCATGGAGTTGCATAGCTTCATTATATAATCAATAAATAAAACTATGTTATGCTTACTAGTATAGCTATGCACAAAAATCTCACTTGGAACTTGTCAAAGACCAAATAACAAATGCAGCAATTAACATACCACACTTGAACTGTGAATTGTGTGATGCTTACTCCTTGTTTTTCCTTTTCATTGGCATTGAAAAATGATCTTTTCTAATTTTCCTGCCTATCCAGTTTTCTCTTATTTTCCAAAGAGAACAGTTTCTTCTGTTCAGCCATTTTTTGTCTGTTCACTTTCATCTCTTTCTCTTGGTCAAGTTGCTGTTTATAGCAGAATTTATTTATTGAATGCCATATTGATGGACATTAGGTTGGATGTAACTTTTAGATATTTCTTTTGATACAAATTGTGTATTTATATTGCTTGATACTAATGTTATTTTAAAGGGAATTAATTAAAATAGTTTTAACTTAAATATTTTTTCTTATAGCAGAAAAAGAAAACTAAGAACTTCAATCCACCAACACGTAGAAATTGGGAAAGTAATTACTTTGGGATGCCCCTCCAGGATCTGGTTACAGCTGAGAAGCCTATACCACTGTTTGTTGAAAAATGTGTGGAATTTATTGAAGATACAGGTAGGATAGAAGTTACCATTGCAAGACATTTGATTTAAAATTTATGCTACTATTTAATCATAGGTATGATTTAAGGTAGTAGTTTGAATGTTTTCAAAATGTTTAAGACTGATACTATTTTTTAACTCATTTTACACATGAATTTTTCCTTTTAAAATTCATAGCAATATTTATGAATGCACAGGAGGTAGCTTGTTTGTGATGTTATTATTTATTCAGGAGCATTAGCTTAATATGGTTTATATGGTTTGAGTTGTATTTGTAAGGCGTGTGTAGATATCCTCACTGTTTTAAAAACAAGCCTGCTCTTACGTCTGTTTCATCCAATGAATCTGTTGGACTAGTCACAGTTGAGGAATATAGGCAGAATATTATGTTTATGTGCATTTAAAATGAATACAAGTTAACCATGAAACTGTAGTGATCTGAATAGACTACAAAATTTAATGGTTTGAAAACATGAGCTAATTTCATTATAGCTCTATTTATTCTTAATGACCTCTTTTGATAAGCTTTTTTTTTTTTTTTTTTAATAAAAAAGTTAGGCGAATGTCTTATCTAGAAAGCTCATTTTTACTTCAGTGTAAATGGTGAAATTACATTAATTGATTTTTAAATGTTAAATTAACCTGAGATTCCTGGGATAAATACCACTTGGTCTATGTGTTATTGCTGGACCCAGTTTGCTAAAATGTTAAGGGTTCTGCATTCTAAGAATTAACAATTTATAGTTTTCTAGCAGTGCCTAGAAAATCCCATGGACGGAGGAGCCTGGAAGGCTGCAGTCCATGGGGTCGCTGAGGGTCGGACACAACTGAGCGACTTCACTTTCACTTTTCACTTTCCTGCATTGGAGAAGGAAATGGCAACCCACTCCAGTGTTCTTGCCTGGAGAATCCCAGGGACGAGGGAGCCTGATGGGCTGCCGTCTATGGGGTCGCACAGAGTCGGACATGACTGAAGTGATGCAGCAGCAGCAGTGCCTTATATCTGGTTTTGGTATCAGGGTAAAGCTGGCATCACAGACTGAGTCTGTTTTCTGGAAAAGATTGTATAGAATGGTAATAGTTCTTTATTAAATTTTGGAGAATTCACCAGCGAAACTATCTGGACCTGGAATTTTGTGAGGAGGCTTTTAACTATAGATTAAATTTCTTTAATGGATATAGGACTGTACAGATTTTCAATTTATTCAGTAAGCATTGACTGTGTCTTTCAGGGAGTTTATCCTTTTCATTCAAGTTGCTATAAGGTGGTGTATAAAATTCCATATCATACTTTTGATGCCTCTTCTTTTGTTTTTGGCATTACTAATTTCATTTTTCCTTCTTGTTAGAAGTTTGTCCATTTTATTGATCTTTTCAAAGAACCAGCTTTTGATTTTATTGATTTTTTTTTCCTCTTTTGTCCATTTCTAAACTCAGTGAATTCTACTTCTTCTTTACTTCTTTTTGCTTTCGATTTTTTTTATAGTTTCTTAAGGTATAAACCTAGATTAATGATTTTGTCCAGTCTTCTATACTGTTTAGCATTTTAAATTTTCCTGTAAATATTATTTTAGCTGTACACCAAGGTCTTAATGCTGTTTCCATTTTCATTCAGTTCAGGATACTTTGTAATTTATTTCCCTTTTGACTTTTTAATTTAACACATTAATTTTTATTTCAGATGTTTTCCAGATAACTTTGTTATTCATTTATAGTTTAATTTTGTTGCAGTTGAAAACAGTTTGACTTCAGTGTAACTTTATTGAGACTTGTTATTTATAGCCCAGAATGTGGTCTGTTTTGAAGAGTGTTCCTTGGGACCTTGAGCAAAATGTTTATTAAGCTATTGGATGAAAGATTCATCCAATGTCAGGTCAAGTTCTTTGAGAATATTGGTCAAATCTTATCTGTCCTTACTGATTTTCTTGTTGACTTGTTTTTTTTAATTGAGTACTGTTAAAATCTTTAATCATGATTGATAACTTGTCTGTTTCTCCTTTGAGTTGTGTTAGCTTTTGCGTTATGTGTTTTGTAATTTCTTTAGTTTCACATATATTTAGGTTTATGTCTTTTTTTATGAAATAGTATCTTATGATGCATTCTCCTTGTTTTGAAGCCTACTTAATCTAAAATTAATGTAGCAAACTGCATTTTCTTTCTTTTTTTCTATGAAGTATGTTTTTTTAATCCTTTTAATTGTATCTTCTTATTTAATGGAGTTTCTCATGGACTGAGTCTGACAATCCACTCTTCTAAGTGGAGTATTTATTAGATCGTTGGCTTTTTATGTAATTATCAATCTAATTGGTTTTAAATCTTCTGTCTTGTTTTTATTTATTTTTTGTCTAGTGTGAACATTATTCCTTTTCTGTTTTTGCTTTCTTTTGGATAAGCTGAAAACTTTTTTCTCTTATTTTAACGCCAGCATCCAGTTACAATGTTTATCTGTTAGGGTTATTTTAAGTGGTACTCTCGAATTTTAAATACATATCTTTAATCACAATTCATCTTTAGACAACATTACACCAGCATAATGTGTAGCTTAAGAACCTTGGAACAGTACATTTAACCTTCCAATCCCTTTTTCTATTGTACACTTTAAATTTACAATATGTTTTAAGTATCATAGGATATGTTCATAATTTTTACTTTAAATAAGTAATTATCCTTATTTTTGAAAGGTTTTCTTAAGTTATAATCCTCTTAGAAAACAGCTTTATAAAAATATAATTCACATAATCTACACTCTACCCATTTAAATTGTACAGTCCAGTGGTATATTTGTATGTTCACAGAGTTGTGCAAGCATCAGCACATTCAATTTTAGAGCATTTTCATCACTTCCAAAGTAAACCCCATCCATTAAGCAGTCAGTTCCCCATTCTCCATACTCATCATCCCTTAACTTTCTGACTCTATAGATTTACCTATTCTGGTCTTCTTCTTTGCTTTAACATAGTGTTTTATAGCATCCACGTTAGCATCTCTCAGTACTTCATTTTTTAAAATAATTTTTATTTATTTTTGGCTGTGCGGGGTCTTTGTTGCTGTGCGCATTACTCTGTAGATGTAGGGCGTGGGCTTCTCATTGTAGTGGCTTGTCTTGTTCCTGAGAACTGGCTCTAGGGCACGCAGGCTTTAGTAGTTGCAGACGTGGTCTTTGTAGTTGCAGCTCCCAGGTCCTAGAGCACAGGCTCAGTGGTTGTGGTGCATGGGCTAACTCAGCAGCATGTGGAGTTTTCCCAGATCAAGCCCTGAATTCATTTCTTCTGCATTGGCAGACAGACTCTACCACTGAGCCACCAGGGAATCCCCATGCATTTTTATTGTTGAATAATGTTCCATTGATGCGAATTTGTGTTGATTGCCACTTTTTGACAACTCTGAATGTTGCTGCAGTGAACACTTATGTACCAGTTTTTTGTGTGGACACATTTTTCCCTCCTTCGAGTATACATACCTAGGAGCAGAATTTCTAGATCATAGGGTACGTATGTGTTAATCGCTCAGTCATGTCTGACTCTTTGCGACCCTGTGGACTGTAGCCCATGAGGCTCCTCTATCCGTGGAAGGAGTGGGTTGCCATTTCCTTCTCCAGGGCATCTTCCTGATCCAGGGATCTAACCCGGGTCTCCGGCATTGCAGGCAGATTCTTTACCATATGAGCCACTAAGGAAGCCCCTATGTTTAACCCTTTGAGGAATTTTCAGTTGTTTATTGGCCATTTGTATATCTTTGGAAAGACATCTTTTCATATACTTTGCCATTTTTAAGTTCAGTTGTTTATCTTAGTGTTGAGTTGAAGAGTTCTTTATATACTCTAGATACAGTTCAGTTCAGTCACTCAGTGGTGTCCAACTCTTTGCAACCCCATGAACTGTAGCATGCCAGGCTTCCCTGTCCATCACCAACTCCCGGAGTTCACCCAAACCCGTGTCCATTGAGTCAGTGATGCCATCCAACCATCTCATCCTCTGTTGTCCCCATCTCCTCCTGCCCTCAATCTTTCCCAGCATCAGGGTCTTTTCAAATGAGTCAGCTCTTCGCATCAGGTGGCCAAAGGATTGGAGTTTCAGCTTCAGCATCAGTCCTTCCAGTGAACACCAAGGACTGATCTCCTTTAGGATGGACTGGTTGGATCTCCTGGTAGTCTAAGGGACTCTCAAGAGTTTTCTCCAACACCACAGTTCAAAAGCATCAATTCTTCGGCGCTCAGCTTTCTTTATAGTCCAACTCTCACATCCATACATGACCACTGGAAAAACCATAACCTTGACTAGAGAGACCGTTGTTGGCAAAGTAATGTCTCTGCTTTTTAATATGCTGTCTAGGTTGGTCATAACTTTCCTTCCAGGGAGTAAACATCTTTTAATTTCATGGCTACAATCACCATCTGCAGTGAACAAGTTGCTTTCAAATACGATTTGCAGTTTTTTTCCCCCAAATTTCTTGTTGGTATCATTTGAAGCACAAAAGTTGTAAATTTTGATGAAATCTAATTTTTTTTTGGTTACTGTGTGCATGGTATCATATCTAAGAAAGCTTTGCCAAAGCCAAGATTACAAACATGTATTCCTATATATTCTTCTAAGAGCTTTTTTGGTTTTACCTGTTATATTTAGGTCTGTGATTCATTTTGAGTTAATTTTTGTGTGTGGTACAAGGAGGCATCCCAGCTTGATTCATTTGCTTGTGCATATCCATTGTCCAAGCACCATTTATTGAATTACCTTGACATTCTTTTTGAAAATCACTTGGCTATAAATGTGAGTAGTTCTTCCACTTATATTCCATTGATCTATATGCCTACCCATTTTTGTCTGTACCAGTTTGTTTTCAATATTTTATCTCTGGGGTTATTTTTGAAACCAGGAAGTTTAGTCCTCCAACTTTGTTCTTTTATTTCTAGGCTGTTAGATTTTTTTCTTTTCAGTTTTTTGGATTGCTCCTCATCTTCTGCATGATATTTACCAAAAAATCTGTTTTTCTTTCCAGTATTCCTCTGTATATGATGTGTTACCCTCTCTCCCTCAATTCCCAACTGCTTTTAAGATTATTCTGTTTTTTGCTGAGTTTTTTTATTAGCATATTAGGTTTTTTTTTTTTTTTTGGTGTGGGTGTGTATTCTTTGGGATTTTCTATGTATATAAGGTCATATCCACTGTGAATAGGGATAGCTTTACTTCTTCTTTTGAAATTTGGTTGTCTTTTGTTTCTGTGTCTTGCTCTGGCTTGAACTTCCAGTGTAATATTGAATAGCTGTGGTGAAAGCAGGCATTGTTGGTATTCCTTACTTTAGAGGAAAGCTTTCTTTCACCATTATCATGTTAGCTCTGAATTTTTCATAAATATTCTTTATCATGTTATAGAAGTTTCCTTCTGTATTAGTTTCCTGGAGTTGTCAGAATGAACTCCCACAAACTGGGTAGCTTAAAACAATAGAAATGTATTTGCTGACAGCCTAAAGGCTGGAAATCTGAAATCAAGATGTCAGTTGGGTCATGCTCCTGAGGGATAGAATCCTTTCTTGGTTCTTTCTGGCTTCTGGTGGTGTCTATCAATCCTTGATATTCCTTGGCTTACAAGTAATAATGTTACTCCATTCTGTCTTTGGAGTTCTGGCTGTATCTGCCTTCTTAGAAAGATGCTAGTTGTTGGGTTAAGGACTCACCCTCATCTTATATGACCTCATCTTATCCTAGCTGATTGTAGTGGTCTTGTTTGCAAGTAAGGTCCCTTTCTAAGGCATTGGGGGTTATGACGTCAACATATCTTTTGGGGAGACTAAGTCAATCCATAAAACATTTTATTCCTAGTTTGTAGAGTATTTTTTATTGTGAAAGGGTGTTGGATATTGTGAAATGATTTTTTGTGTCAGTTGATATAATCATGTGGGATTTTTTCTTTCATTCTATTAATGTGAGTTGCATTATCTTTTTGTTATGTTGAACCACATTTGCATTCCTGTGATAAATCCCACTGCCTCATGGTATATAATCTTTTTAATGCTGTTGCATTCAATTTGCTGTGTGGGTGCCCAGTTGCGTCTGACTCTTAGCCCACCAGGCTTCTCTGTCCAAGGAGTCTCCAGGCAAGAATACTGAAGCAGGTTGCCATTCCTTAATGTAAGGGATCTTCCCAACCCAGGGGTCAAACTTGCATCTTTTGCATCTCCTGCATTTGCAGGCAGTTTCTTTACTACTGTGCCACCTGGAAAGCCCTTCAGTTTGCTAGTGTTCTGCAGAAGTTTTTTGCATCTGTATTCCTAAAGAATATTCGTATATAGCTTTCATTTCTTTTGGAGTCTTTGGCTTTAGTATTGGGGTAATACTGACCTCATAGAATGAGCTAGGAAGTGTTTCTTCCTTTATCTTTTTATTCTTTAGAATATTTTAAAGCTAGTTTTCTCTGTTATTAAAGAGCTATCTTCAGGAACTTTTGAAGCATTTCTATGTTAGAGATTTTCTAAAATTTTTTCTTGATTTTAGTCTTTCAGTTTTATGTTTTGTTGCCAGTGTATCTCCTGCTGCTTATAATTTTATTTTGCATTTCCAGTTTACAACTTCTAATTTGTTGTGAGTCAGGAAAACATATGGCAGAATTAGTCTAAGTTGTGTTTTTGGTTAGGTTGAATAGAATCTGTGGGTAAACAGGAGGTATTCCTCCTATAAAGAAAACAGTATATTTTAGTGCAGGGGTTTGTAACATCTTTTTGGTTATTTATAATCTTTTTTATTTGCATTTTTTAAGTTATGATAGGTTAGGGGATGAGATGACCAAGTTCCAGATAAATCAGGAATTTCTCTCACTATCCTAAAATTTATATTTGCATGTAGATGTAGTTAATCTGAAATGCCCTCATTATTACAAATTACAAAGAAAAGATTACCTCTAAAGCTTAGAGGTTATTTTTCTGCTCAGATTATGTTAGAAGCATGAGTGTCTCAGTGAGGTTCTTTAAATATTGGTCTGAAAATTATGTTGTTCCAACACATCAATGATAAATGAAATAATTGAGGTGAAATGAGTATAAATGAATCTCTGTTTTTTTGGTAAAATAAAGGTTACTATAACTTTGTTTTTATTTATACTTCATCATTCCCACTTGCCTTTTTGAAGAACTCCTACTCATTTTCGTTGATCTAAATAAATAACACTTTTTCACTGAATGTCATTGCCTTTTATCGTCTGTGCTTCCTTATCCTACCTATATATCAGTCCATTTTTATATTCATTCCTTTGCATATCTCATCAAACCCCACCATGTTATTCTCTTGGCAAACCTCAACTTTGATTAAACTAACTCTCTGCCTTCTCTGTAATTGGACGAGAAAAGTAGATCATGGCTGTAGAAAAACATAAACCATGCATTTCACGTTAAATATGTGACCACAAATCTGAAGTAATCATCCAGTGTTTTCTTTATTTCTAAACATTTTGAAAATTTTTTGAACCTTCAGAAATGTTACAAGGATAATATTATGAAGCATCCACATAACTTTCATCTAGATATACCAGTTTTGGGGGAGGAGGTTACCACATTTCTCCCCAACCTTTTTTTTTTTTTGGCTAAACCATTGGAAAGTTACAGACACCATGTACTTCATTCTTGAATCTTTTAGCATATATCTCCTAAGAACATTTTCTCCACATAACCACAATATAAATAACACCTTTGGGAAATAAAACATTGATAAAATCTTACTTTTTAATATTTTGTTTATAAGCAGATTTCCATTATTATCCTAGTAATGCCCTCTTACAGCTTCTTTGTTCTTTCAGTTTAGGATCCAGTCAAGGATCGTGCATTTGCATTTATTGTTATGCATGAAATATGTCTCTTTATCTTTCCTTAATCTATAATAGTTCTCTAGCCTTATATTTTCTTGACACATTTTTTGAAAATTCTTAAGTTTTTTTTCCCAGAATGTTCCTAAATTTTGTCTGATTCCTGGTCAGATTCAACTTAAACACTTTTGGCTGGAATTCTACATAGGGCTGAGATATCTTTCTTTGATGCATCACACTAAGAAACATATGATGCTATTTCCTAAAGGACTTCTTAGGTTGCTTTGGAAATTCTAGACTTTTAATAACCTTAACAGTGTCAGATAATGCTTAAAGTTGTGATCATTGACATCTGACTTTAATGATTCAAGAGTGACTTGTTTATTCTTGATATAGCCAAGAATTATAAATTAGCCCTTAAAGCGTTTCATGAGATAATTTTAGTATGCCTGTGTCTAGCAGAAATTCCTTAAGGATTTCTAGTATATTAATAAATGGCCTTTTGTGTTGTCTGGCTTTGAAACATATTTTTTATCTGTTAGCAAGAACATTTTCTTCTTGAAAGTAGCTGGTCATTGGGGTACAGCTAATCCTTTCTTTTTGTTTTTTTGAACACCATAGCCATTAGACCATAATCTCTAAGAGATTAGGGACCTGTAGCTCCTAAAACTGGGGGCACATATGATTAAATCTTTATTTAATAAATGTTTAAAAATGAACCCTAGTTTCTTTTAATAACCTTACATGTGTGTCCTTTGTGCCAATAGTAACACAAGAGTGATATCTTTTTAAGTCTTTATTTTCCAAAATAGAATTAGCATTTATTATTTTTTCCTAAAACGAGTGCATGACCATTGCAAAAGATAGTGTGGCTTTTTATAATTTAAATTTATATCAGTTCAGTTCAGTCGCTCAGTCATGTCCAACTCTTTGTGACCCCATGAACTGCAGCACACCAGGCCTCCCTGTCCATCACCAACTCCCGGAGTCCACTCAAACCCATGTCCATCGAATTGGTGATGCCATCCAACCATCAAATCCTCTGTCGTCCCCTACTCCTCCTGCCCTCAATCTTTCCCAGCATCAGGGTCTTTTCAAATGAGTCAGCTCTTTGTATCAGGTGGCCAAAGGATTGGAGTTTCAGCTTCAGCATCAGTCCTTCCAGTGAACACCCAGGACTGATCTCCTTTAGGATGGACTGGTTGGATCTCCTTGCAGTCCAAGGGACTCTCAAGAGTCTTCTCAAACACCACAGTTCAAAATCATCAATTCTTCTGCACTGAGCTTTCTTTATAGTCCAACATCCACATATGACCACTGGAAAAACCACAGCCTTGACGAGATGGACCTTTGTTGGCAAAGTAATGTCTCTGCTTTTTTAATATGCTGTCTAGGTTGGTCATAACTTTCCTTACAAGGAGTAAGCGTCTTTTGATTTCATGGCTGCAGTCACCATCTGCAGTGATTTTGGAGCCCCAAAAAATAAAGTCTGACACTGTTTCCACTGTTTCCCCATCTATTTCCCATGAAGTGATGGGACCAGATGCCATGATCTTCGTTTTCTGAATGTTGAGCTTTAGGCCAACTTTTTCACTCTCCTGTTTCACTTTCATCAAGAGGCTTTTCAGTTCCTCTTCACTTTCTGCCATAAGGGTGGTGTCATCTGCATATCTGAGGTTATTGATATTTCTCCCGGCAATCTTGATTCCAGCTTGTGCTTCTTCCTGCCCAGCATTTCTCATGATGTACTCTGCATATAAGTTAAATAAGCAGGGTGACAATATACAGCCTTGACATACTCCTTTCCTGATTTGGAACCAGTCTGTTGTTCCGTGTCCAGTTCTAACTGTTGCTTCCTGACCTGCATACAGGTTTTTCAAGAGGCAGGTCAGGTGGTCTGGTATGCCCATCTCTTTCAGAATTTTCCACAGTTTATTGTGATCCACACAGTCAAAGGCTTTGGCATAGTCAATAAAGCAGAAATAGATGTTTTTCAGGAACTCTCTTGCTTTTTTGATGATCCAGCGGATGTTGGAGATTTGATCTCTGGTTCCTCTGCCTTTTCTAAAACCAGCTTGAACATCAGGAAGTTCACTGTTCACGTATTGCTGAAGCCTGGCTTGGGGAATTTTGAGCATTTCTTTACTAGTGTGTGAGATGAGTGCAACTGTGCGGTAGTTTGAGCATTCTTTGGCATTGCCTTTCTTTGGGATTGGAATGAAAACTGACCTTTTCTAGTCCTGTGGCCACTGCTGAGTTTCCCAGATTTGCTGGCATATTGAGTGCAGCACTTTCACAGCACTGTCTTTCAGGATTTGAAACAGCTCAACTGGAATTCTATAACCTCCACTAGCTTTGTTCATAGTGATGCTTTCTAAGGCTCACTTGACTTCACATTCCAGGATGTCTGGCTCTAGGTGAGTGATCACACCATCGTGATTATCTGGGTCGTGAAGATCTTTTTTGTACAGTTCTTCTGTGTATTCTTGCCATCTCAAATTCTTCTGCTTCTGTTAGGTCCATACCATTTTTGTCCTTTATCGAGCCCATATTTGCATGAAATGTTCCCTTGGTATCTCTAATTTTCTTGAAAAGATCTCTAGTCTTTCCCATTCTGTTGTTTTCCTCTGTTTCTTTGCATTGATCGCTATGTGTTTATATCTTTAAAAAAAAAATTTTAGATTTATAGCAGAATCAAGAGAGAGATTTCTCATTTACCCCCTCTCACACGTGAAACTCTCCCCAACTCCCATCACCAACATCACTCCCCAAAATGGTACATTTTTTACCAAGGATAAACCTGTGCTGATACATGATAATCACCCACAGTTAATAGTGTACATTAGTGTTTACTCTTGGTGTTGTATATTTTATTGGTTTGGACATATGTATAATGACATATCCATCACTACAGTAGCATAAAGAGTGTTTTTACTGCCCTAAAAATCTTTGGTGCTCTGCCTATTCATCTCTCTCTACCTCCCCCACCCCTGGCAACCACGTACCTATTTATTGTTTTACCTTTTTATTTTACCTTTTCTACAATGTATAGTTAGACAATAATCCAATATGTGCCCTTTTCAGATTGGCTTCTTTTACTTAGTAATACGCATTTAAGCTTTCTCTATGTCTTTTCATGGGTTAATAACGCCATTCTTTCTTGACATTTCATTGTCTGGATGTACCACCATTTAATTATCCATTTACCTTCTGAAGAACAGCCTGTATTCTTCCACATTTGGGCAGTTATGCTATAAACATAGCTATAGCTACAAAATAAATGCTGTAAACACCAGTGTGCAGATTTTTGTGTAGACATTTTTCATTTCCTATGAGTAAATTAACAAAGAGCATTATTGCTGGATGGTATGGTAGGAGTGGGCTTGCTCTGTGGCTCAGCATTAAAGAATCTACCTACAGTGCAGACGAGAAGGCTTCAATGCCTGGGTTGGAAGTATCCCCTGGAGGAGGAAATGGCCACCCACTCTGGTATTCCTGCCTAAAATATCCTATGGACAGAGGAGCCTGGTGGGCTACAGCCCAACGGGTTGCAAAGCGTTGGACATAACTGAGTGACTGAGCACACGTGGTAAGAGTACCTTTAGGTTTCTGTGTTTGTTTTTTTTTGGCCTACCTTGAGGCTTGCAGGATCGTAGTTCCCCAAACCAGAGATTGAATCCAGGCTCCTGGCAATGGAAGCTCAAAGCGTACATTTAGTTTTGTTAAAAAACTTACAGGCCGTCTTCCAGAGCATCTAGACCATTTTGCATTCCCAGCAGCAGTAAATGAAAATTTCTGTTCTCCACATCTTTGTCAGCAGCAGCAGGTGTTGTCAATGTTCTGGATTTTGGCATTCTAATAGTGATGTCTCATTGTTTTAACTTGAAATTCCCTAGTAACATATGATATGGAGCTTCTTTTTATATTTATTTGCTATCTATATATCTTCTTTGATAAGGTATCTATTAAGGTCTTTGGCCCATTTTGCAGTGGAGTTGTTTTCCAGCAGCAGCAGTATATTTTGGATAGCAGTCCTTATCAGATAACATGTTTTGTTAATATTTTCTCCCAGTCTGTGACTTATCTTCTAATTCTCTTGATGTTGTCTTTCACAGAGCAATGACTTTTAATTTTAAGGAAGCCCACCTTATCAATATTTTTATCACAGCTTGTGTATTTGAGCTTATATCTAAAAAGGCATCACCATACCCAAGGTCATCTAGGTTTTTTTTAATTATGTTGTCTTCTAGTAATTATATAGTTCTCCATTTTACATTTAAGTCAGTGATCTATAAACTCGACAATCAGTTTGTTGATAACCATAAAATAATTTCCTGGAAATTTGATTGGGTTGCTTTGAATCTATAGATCAAGCTGAGAAGAATTGACACCCAAATGGTATTTGTCTTCCTATCCAAGAACATGGTATATCTTTCCGTTTACAGTTAATCTTTGAACAGCATGAGTTTGAACTGTGTGTGTCCACTTACACTTGGATATATTTCCGTAGTAAATAATATATTACTAAACACAATCCATGTTTGCTTGAATTTGTGAATGTGGAGCAACAGTGGATACAGAGGACCAGCTATAAGTTATACACGGACTAGCTCCTGCATTGCTCAGAGGTCAGTTGTATTTAGTCCTTTGCTTTGACTCATCAGTTTTATAGTTTTTCTCATACAGATCTTGTATATATTTGTTAGATTTGTACTTAGGTATTTGTGCTTTTCATGCTGTTTGTGTTCATGGGGTTCTTGGAGTGGTTTGCCATTACCTCCTCCAGCCAGGAGGCTTATCGCTTCTCTACAAATAGCTGAGGAAAGAAGAGGAAAGCACTGGAGAAAAGGGAAGGATACACCCAACTGAATGCAGAGTTTCAGAGAATAGCAAGGATAGATAAGAATGCCTTCTTGAATGAACAATGCAAAGAAGACAATAGAATGGGAAAGACTAGATATCTTTTCAAGAAAATTGTAGATATCAAGGAAACATTTCATACATAGATGGACATGATAAAGGACACAAACAGTAAGGACCTAGCAGAGGCAGAAGAGATTAAGAAGAGATATACAAAATAAAAGACACTGAAGAAATATACAAAAAATCTTAATGACCCAGATAACCACGATGGTATGGTCACTCACCTAGAGCCAGACATCCTGGAGTGTGAAGTGCAAGTGGGCTTTAGGAAGCATTACTACAAACAAAGCTAGTGGAGATGATAGAATTCCAGCTGAGCTATCTAAAATCCTAAAAAATGATGCTGTTAAAGTGCTACACTCAATATGTTAGCAAATTTGGAAAACTCAGGACTGGCACAAGACTAGAAAAGGTCAGTTTTCATTCCAATCCCAAAGAAGGATAGTGCGAAAAACTGTCAAGCTACCATACAGTTGCATGCATTTTGCATGGTAGTATGGTTATGCTCAAAATCCTTCAAGCTAGGCTTCAAAAGTACATGAACCAAGAACTTCCAGATGTACCTGCTGGGTTTAGAAAAGGCAGAGGAACCAGAGATCAAATTGTCAACATCTGCTGGATCATAGAAAAAGCAAGGGAATTCCAGAAAAACGTCTACGTCTGCTTCATTGTCTACGCTAAAGACTGTGTGGATCACAGCAAACTGAAAAATTCTTAAAGAAATGGGAATGCCAAGACCACCTTACCTGTCTTCTGAGAAACCTGTATACAAGTCAAGAAGTAACAGTTACAACTTTATGTGGAACAACTGACTGGTTCAAAATTGGGAAAGGAGTACAACAAGGCTGTATATTGTCACTCTGCTTATTTAACTGTATGCAGAGTCCATTATGTGAAATGCTGGGCTGGATGAATTACATACTGGGATGAAGATGACCGGGAGAAATATCAGCAACCTCAAATATGCAGTCATTTCTCTAATGACAGAAAGTGAAGAGCAACTTCAGTCTTGCTGAAGGTAAGAGAGAGAGAAAAAACTGGCTTAAAACTCAACATGCAAAAAACTAAAATCATGGTATCCAGTCCCATCACTTCATGGCAGACAGATGGGGGAAAGGTGAAAACATTAACAGATTCTATTTTCTTGGACTCAAAAATCATCATGCACAGTGACTGCAGCCATGAAATTAGGACACTTGCTCCTTCCAAGGAAAGCTATGAAAAACCTAGACAGCATATTAAAAGGCAAAAACATTAATTTGCCTACAAAGGTCCATATAGTCAAAGCTGTGGTTTTTCCAGTAGTCATGTACAGATGGACCATAAAGAAGACTGAGCACTGAAGAATTAATGCTTTCGAATTGCGGTCCTGGAGAAAGTCCTTTGGACAGCACAGAGATCAAACCAGTCAATCCAAAAGGAAATCAACCCTGAATATTCACTGGAAAGACTGATGCTGAAGCCAAAGCTCCAGTACTTTGGCCAGTTCATGTGAAGAACTGACTTACTGGAAAAGACTGATGCTAGGGAAAGACTGTGGACAGAAGGACAAGGGCAATAGAGTATGATATGGTTGGATGGCATCGCGGACTCAATTCACATGAATTTGAGCAAACTCTGAGAGATAGTGAAACATAGGGAAGCCTGGCATGCTTCAGTCCGTGGGGTTCTTGGTTCACATGCTGTTCAAGCCTGGCTTGAAAGCTTTTGAGCTTTACCTTGCTAGTATGTGAAATGAGCAAAATTGTGTAATAGTTTGAGCATTCTTTGGGATTGGAATGAAAAATGACCTGTTCTAGTCCTGTGGCCATTGCTGAGTTTTCCAAATTTGCTGGCATATTGAGTACAGTACTTTAATAGCATCATCTTTTAGAATTTGTATGTATTAATATTCTTCATTTTTTAAGTCACCATTCTCCTGGTTTTCTATGGTTCTTTATTAATGGCTTCCTATAAAGAAATAGAGGAAAACAACAGAATGGGAAAGACTAGAGATCTCTTCAAGAAAATTAGAGATACCAAGGGAACATTTCATGCAAAGATGGGCTCGATAAAGGACAGAAATGGTATGGACCTAACAGAGAAGAAGATATTAAGAAGAGGTGGCAAGAATACACAGAAGAACTATACAAAAAAGATCTTCACGACCCAGATAATCACGATGGTGTGATCACTGACCTAGAGCCAGACATCCTGGAATGTGAAGTCAAGTGGGCCTTAGAAAGCATCACTACAAACAAAACTAGTGGAGGTGATGGAATTCCAGTTGACCTGTTTCAAATCCGGAAAAATGATGCTGTGAAAGTGCTGCACTCAATATGCCAGCAAATTTGGAAAACCCAGCAGTGGCCACAGGACTAGAAAAGGTCAGTTTTCATTCCAATCCCAAAGAAAGGCAATGCCAAAGAATGCTCAAACTACCACACAATTGAACTCGTCTCACATGCTACTAAAGTAATGCTCAAAATTCTCCAAGCCAGGCTTCAGCAATACGTGAACCGTGAGCTTCTGATGTTCAAGCTGGTTTTAGAAAAGGCAGAGGAACCAGAGATCAAATCGCCAACATCCGCTGGATCATCAAAAAAGCAAGAGAGTTCCAGAAAAGCATCTATTTCTGCTTCATTGACTATGCCAAAGCCTTTGACTGTGTGGATCACAGTAAACTGTGGAAAATCCTGAAAGAGATGGGCATACCAGACCACCTGACCTGCCTCTTGAGAAATCTGTATGCAAGTCAGGAAGCAACAGTTAAAACTAGACATGGAACAAACAGACTGGTTCCAAATAGGAAAAGGAGTACGTCAAGGCTGTATATTGTCACCCTGCTTATTTAACTTATATGCAGAGTACATCATGAGAAACGCTGGGCTGGAGGAAGCACAAGCTGGAATCAAGATTGCCGGGAGAAATATCAATAACCTCAGATATGCAGATGACACCACCCTTATGGCAGAAAGTGAAGAGGAACTAAAAAGCCTCTTGGTGAAAGTGAAAATGGAGAGTGAAAACGTTGGCTTAAAGCTCAACATTCAGAAAACGAAGATCATGGCATCTGGTCCCGTCACTTCATGGGAAATAGATGGGGAAACAGTGGAAACAGTGTCAGACTTTATTTTTTGGGGCTCCAAAATCACTGCAGATGGTGACTGCAGCCATGAAATTAAAAGACACTTACTGCTTGGAAGGAAAGTTATGACCAACCTAGATAGTATATTCAAAAGCAGAGACATTACTTTGCCAACAAAGGTCCGTCTAGTCAAAGCTATGGTTTTTCCTGTGGTCATGTATGGATGTGAGAGTTGGCCTGTGAAGAAGGCTGAGTGCCGAAGAATTGATGTTTCTGAACTGTGGTGTTGGAGAAGACTCTTGAGAGTCCCTTGGACTGCAAGGAGATCCAACCTGTCCATTCTGAAGGAGATCAGCCCTGGGATTTCTTTGGAAGGAATGATGCAAAAGCTGAAACTCCAGTACTTTGGCCACTTCATGCGAAGTGTTGACTCATTGGAAAAGACTCTGATGCTGGGAGGGATTGGGGGCAGGAGGAGAAGGGGACGACAGAGGTTGAGATGGCTGGATGGCATCACTGACTCGATGGACGTGAGTCTGAGTGAACTCCGGGGGTTGGTGATGGACAGGGAGGCCTGGCTTGCTGCGATTCATGGGGTTGCAAAGTTTGGACACGACTGAGCGACTGAACTGAACTGAACTGATAGCTCTTTGTGCATTTTTAAAGGTTAAAGTCTTTGTCTAATAAGTGCAGTGACTGGGTTTCCCCATAGGCAGTTTCTGTTAATATTTTTTCCTAGAATGGACCATACTGGCTTTTCTGTGCTTCTTAAATTTTTTGTTGAAAATAAGATATTTAAATATTTTAGCATAGTGAAACATAGGCAAGCCCTTGTGCTCTTTTTTCTGGGAGCCATCAGACAAGTTAAAATTTACAACTATATTTCTTTACAAACAAGATCTGTGTTCCTGCCTCTGACACTTGCAGCCAAAACCCCAAGTGCAGTCTACCTTCCTCATGGTCGTTGCCAGTCTAGGCTATGGCGAGTAGTAGCTGGGCAGTTTAAAGCTTATTTCTTCTCCAAAACTTGTAATGGTGGTTGTAATTTTTTTAGTAGATTCCAGAGTTCTGCAGAAGTTGATTCTGATACACTGTGGCTGCTCCTTAGTTGTTTTTGACTTCCCTGGTGGCTCAGATGGTAAAGCATCTGCCTATGATGGAATGGGTGAATTTAACTCAGATGACCATTATATCTACTACTGCAGACAGGAATCCCTCAGAAGAAATGGAGTAGCCATCATGGTCATCAAAAGAGTCCGTAATGAAGTACTTGGATGCAGTCTCAAAAACAACAGAATGATCTCTGTTCATTTCCAAGGCAAACCATTCAATATCACAGTAATCCAAGTCTATGCCCCAACCAGTAACGCTGAAGAAGCTGAAGTTGAACGGTTCTATGGAGACCTACAAGACCTTTTAGAACTAACACCCCAAAAAGGTGTCCTTTTCATTATAGGGGACTGGAATGCAAAAGTAGGAAGTCAAGAAACACCTGGAGTAACAGGCAAATTTGGCCTTGGAATACGGAATGAAGCAGGGCAAAGACTAATAGAGTTTTGCCAAGAAAATGCACTGGTCAGGGCAAACACCCTCTTCCAACAACACAAGAGAAGACTCTACACATGGACATCAACAGATGGTCAACACCGAAATCAGATTGATTATGTTCTTTGTAGCCAAAGATGGAGAAGCTGCATACAGTCAACAGAAACAAGACTGGGAGCTGACTATGGCTCAGATCATGAACTCTTCATTACCAAATTCAGACTTAAATTGAAGAAAGTAGGAAAAACCACTAGACCATTCAGGTATGACCTAAATCAAATCCCTTATGATTATACCCTGGAAGTCAGAAATAGATTTAAGGGCCTAGATCTGATAGATAGAGTGCCTGATGACTATGGACTGAGGTTCGTGACATTGTACAGGAGACAGGGATCAAGACCATCCCCATGGAAAAAAATGCAAAAAAGCAAAATGGCTGTCTGGGGAGGCCTTACAAATAGCTGAGAAAAGAAGAGAAGCAAAAAGCAAAGGAGAAAAGGAAAGATATAAGTATCTGAATGCAGAGTTCCAAAGAATAGCAAGGAGAGATAAGAAAGCCTTCCTCAGCAATCAATGCAAAAAAATAGAGGAAAACAACAGAATGGGAAAGACTAGAGATCTCTTCACGAAAATTAGAGATACCAAGGGAACATTTCATGCAAAGATGGGCACAATAAAGGACAGAAATGATATGGACCTAACAGAAGCAGAAGATATTAAGAAGAGATGGCAAGAATACACAGAACTGTACACAAAAGATCTTCACGACCCAGATAATCATGATGGTTTGATCACTGACCTAGAGCCAGACATCCTGGAATGTGAAGTCAAGTGGGCCTTAGAAAGCATCACTATGAACAAAGCTAGTGGAGATGATGGCATTCCAGTTGAGCTATTCCAAATTCTGAAAGATGATGCTATGAAAGTGCTGCACTCAATATGCCAGCAAATTTGGAAAAGTCAGCAGTGACCACAGGACTGGAAAAGGTCAGTTTTCATTCTAATCCCAAAGAAAGGCAATGCCAAAGAATGCTCAAACTACCACACAGTTGCACTCATCTCACATGCTACTAAAGTAATGCTCAAAATTCTCCAAGCCAGGCTTCAGCAATACTTGAACCGTGAACTTCTGATATTCAATCTGGTTTTAGAAAAGGCAGAGGAACCAGAGATCAAATCGCCAACATCCGCTGGATCATCAAAAAAGCAAGAGAATTCCAGAAAAGCATCTATTTCTGCTTCATTGACTATGCCAAAGCTTTTGACTGTGTGGATCACAATAAACTGTGGAAAATTCTGAAAGAGATGGGCATACCAGACCACCTGACCTGCCTCTTGAGAAATCTGTATGCAAGTCAGGAAGCAACAGTTAGAACTGGACATGGAACAACAGACTGGTTCCAAATAGGAAAAGGAGTACGTCAAGACTGTATATTGTCACTCTGCTTATTTAACTTATATGCAGAGTACATCATGAGAAACGCTGGGCTGGAGGAAGCACAAGCTGGAATCAAGATTGCCAGGAGAAATACCAATAACCTCAGATATGCAGATGACACCACCCTTATGGCAGAAAGTGAAGAGGAACTCAAAAGCCTCTTGATGAAAGTGAAAGTGGAGAGTGAAAAAGTTGGCTTAAAGCTCAACATTCAGAAAACGAAGATCATGGCTCTGGTCCCATCACTTCATGGGAAATAGATGGGGAAACAGTGGAAACAGTGTCAGACTTTATTTTTTTGGGCTCCAAAATCACTGCAGATGGTGACTGCAGCCATGAAATTAAAAGACGCTTACTCCTTGTAAGGAAAGGTATGACCAACCTAGATAGCATGTTCAAAAGCAGAGACATTACTTTGCCAACAAAGGTCTGTCTAGTCAAAGCTATGGTTTTTCCTGTGGTCATGTATGGATGTGAGAGTTGGACTGTGAAGAAGGCTGAATGCTAAAGAATTGATGTGTTCTTTTGAACTGTGGTGTTGGAGAAGACTCTTGAGAGTCCCTTGGACTGCAAGGAGATCCAACCCGTCCATTCTGAAGGAGATCAGCCCTGGGATTTCTTTGGAAGGAATGATGCAAAAGCTGAAACTCCAGTACTTTGGCCAGCTCATGCGAAGTGTTGACTCATTGGAAAAGACTCTGATGCTGGGAGGGATTGGGGGCAGGAGGAGAAGGGGACGACAGAGGTTGAGATGGCTGGATGGCATCACTGACTCGATGGACGTGAGTCTGAGTGAACTCCGGGGTTGGTGATGGACAGGGAGGCCTGGCATGCTGCGATTCATGGGGTTGCAAAGTTTGGACACGACTGAGCGACTGAACTGAACTGATGATGCGGGAGACCCAGGTTTGTTTCCTGGGTCAGGAAGATCCCCTGGAGAAGGAAATGGCAACCCAGTCCAGTACTTTTGCCTGGAAAATCCCATGGATGGAGGATCCTGATAGGCTCTGGTCCATGGGGTCTCAAAAAGTCAGACCTGACTGAGCGACTTCACTTTCACTTTAAGTTTCTTTTATTGGGGAACCAAGCTCCAAAATTTGTTTCTTCGTCTCTTTTGCTGATGCCGCCTCCCATGGAAACAATATAATTCATGAATGATCTACACAGCTTGCTTCTCCCTTACTGTTTGTTGTGTGTTTTGTGACTTTCGTGAAACTCTTTTATTTTATATCTATTAACTCAAATAGAACTTAGACCCTTTTAGAACTTCAGATATCATGAGTTCTGTGCAGTGTAAGGGTTAATCTTTCTAATGGAAGAAAAAAAGGTGAAAGTACTTGGTTAAAACAGATTTTAAGTTTAGTTTTGGTATATTGGTATAGATTTCTAATGCCTGTATTACTTGGAGGCCCAGGATGGATACTTTGGATGATTTAATTCACATCTAGATTATTAAGTTGGTGTTGCTGCTTTTTTTTTAAAAAAAGAAAAAATACATCACTCAGTTATCAGTGAAAGGAAGGCAAGGTTTTTAGCATTGATGATTACACATGTTTCCTTTTTCATGTAGCAAATAAATGCTTGTCACTATGTCAGGTTAGTCTATCATTTTTATTATGTTTATGGATTGGTGTTTTACTATACAAATAAACGTTTTCTTTCTCCATCAATTTGAGGTTTCTTTTCCTCATTATTGGATTCGAATTTTGCATTTTAGTTAGAAATACCACCAAAGTATTGTTGTATCTAAGTGCGTCATATCTGTTTGTATTGTTGTTCAGTTGCTCAGTCGTATCCAACTCTTCGTGACCCCATGAACTGTAGTATGCCAGGCTTACCTGTCCTTCATCATCCCTCTCAAGAGTTTGCTCAGACTCTTGTCCATTGAGTCTGTGATGCCATTCAACCATCTCATCCTCTGTCGTCCCCTTCTCCTCCTGCCTTCAATCTTTCCCAGCATCAGAGTCTTTTCCAATATCAGCTCTTTTCATCAGGTGGCCAAAGTATTAGAGCTGCAGCATCAGTCCTTTCAGTGAATATTCAGGGTTGATTTCCTTTAGGATTGCCTGATTTGATCTCCCTGCTGTCCAAGGTACTCTCAAGAGTCTTCCTCAGCACCACAGTTTGAAGGAATAAATTCTTCAGCAGTCAGCGTTTTTCACTGTCCAGCTCTTACATCCATATATGACAACTGGAAAAACCACAACTTTGACTATATGGACTTTAGAGAGCAAAGTAATGCCTCTGCTTTTTAATATGCTGTCCAGGTTTGTCATTGCTTTTCTTGCAAGGAGCAAGCGTCTTTTAATTTCATGGCTGCAGTCACTGTCCACAGTGATTTTGGAGCCCACGAAAATAAAGTCTGTTACTGTTTCCACTTTTTCCCCATCTATTTGCTATGAAGTGATGGGACTGGGTGCCATGATCTTCATGTTTTGAGTGTTGAGTTGTTGGAGTAGGATGTTATTTTGTCCCACAGTAAATGATAATTTTGGTTATTTAGTGGTGTCTGCTGTGCTTTATACCCACTGCAGTGTTCTTGCCTAGAGAATCCCAGGGACAGGGGAGCCTGTCACTGAGTTGGACACAACTGAAGTGACTTAGCAGCAGCAGCTGTGCTTTATTGAAGTTAAAACTTTGGATTTAATGACTTTGACCCATGAAACTTGTCAGTGGATTTTTGCTACCTTTTTTGCGGGTTTGTGTGTTTGTGCTCAATCGCTCAGTTGTGTCCAACTCTTTGCAGTCCTATGACTACAGCCTGCCAGGCTCCTCTGTCCATGGGATTTTCCGAGCAAGAATACTACTGGAGTGGGCTGCCATTTCCTTCTCCAGGGGATCTTCCCTTACCTTTATTTTCATGAATTTCTCAATGTTGACTTGTTTCCTGCAATGTGAGGTACATTTTTTTTCCCCCTTTCACATCTTTGTATGTAAAGATATTTGTGAAATTTATAAAACAAAATATTAATAAAATATTTTAACCTGATGAAAATTAGAAGGGATTGATATATTGTCCCATACAAGCACCTTTGATATTGCTCCGGAAATAAGTTTGACAGAATCCACTATTCTATTCTTTTTTTCCTCCTTGTGATCAGAAGAGTACAATGCCTTATCAAACTGAGTCTCTTTTAGAAGTTTCCCATTGAACATAGGGATAGGTCTTGGGCTGATGATATAAATCTTGGTTCATCTGTTGTCCCACAAATCCCTGCAACTTGTCTTTTTTTTTTTTTCCATGTCTAATTTCTTTATGTTCTTTAGACTGGATAATTTCTGTTGTTTGTCTTCAGGATCACTTGCTCATTTCTCTGTCTTCATTTGTTGTTGATAGCATTCAGTGAATTTGTTGTTTCTGTTCCTGTATTTCTGATTCTAAAATTTCCATTTTGTTGTTCCTTATATTTCTGTTTCTTTGCTGATACTTTCTGTTAGGAAGTATGTTTCACGTGTGTTTATAATTGTTCACCAAAGTGTTTTATGATGCTTTGAAATCCTTATCAGATAGTTCCACAACTGACATCTTTGCATTGGTGTCGATTAATTGTCTTTCTCATTCAGGTTGAGATTTTCTTGATTCTTGAAATGATGAATGATTTTCATTTTATTATGTTTTTATTCTAGATTTTGAATAGTATGCTGTGAAACTTTGAGTCTTATTTAAATCTATTTTTAACAGGCCTCCTCTGACACTGTACTAGCCGAGGAGGAAGGCTGCCTCATTGCTACAAAGTGAGGCTAGAAGATTGGACTCCCCACCCTGCTTGATCCCCACCAGCCTCTGTTGACCACTGTGGTGGAGAGGGGAGGTTACCTCTTAGGTCAAGGTGGTAGTTAAAACTTCAGACTTCAATCAGCCCTTGCTGACATCTTGAAAGGGGAGGGACACCTTTGTTGCTGCTGGCTAGTAGATTGCCATTGTTGTGAATGAGGAGGAGTAGGTTCCACGATGTTTGGCTGGAGTAGGGCAGTAATTAAAAAATGATTTTGCTTGCTAGTCTACACCTTTCCCAATCCTTTCACCAGAGAGAGCAGGCTTTTCTTGTTGGTTTTCTGAGTGGTGGTTTATTGTTGTTTTTATTTTTTTGCCTGTGTTCATCAGTGTTTCTGGGTTGCAGGCTTGTCTGTTGCCTGGTCTAGGAAATATAAGGCAAAAAGAAAACCCAGAGAACTCAGTCATGTTGTTTTTCAAGTTCTTAGAGTTGCTGTTAATTCACTTTCTCTTCACCTTTCAGTGTCTTTTGGTTTTTTTTCAATATATCACAGTCAGGAAATTAGATGTATTTAGTAAAAGAAATAGGAAGAATGTTTCTTCTCACTTTTTGCATGGAACTGAGTAGCCTAACTGGTTTAAAATTAAAATAGTCCATTGTGAACTTACTTTAAATGAAATGTTCAAAATTATTTTGTTCCTAAAAATATTTACCACCATATTTTGTAAGTCACTAAGTTGTACATAAGGTTAAGTATATTCTTTGTTGTACTTATATATGCATGTATAAAAGTCTCTTTCTTTATTTTAGGATTATGTACTGAAGGACTCTACCGTGTTAGTGGGAACAAAACTGATCAAGACAATATTCAAAAGCAGTTTGATCAAGGTAAAAAGATAATTACATAAGGCAAAATTACCATCTTGTTAGTTTCCTTATTGAAATTTCATATGAAAACCTCCTTAAGATCATGTATTATGGAAGAAAGTTTTGAAGTAGTATTAGGAGTATTTAATCAGACAGATACCAGAGTCAAGAAACAGGAGAGCTGTAAATCCATTAGCAGAATTGGAAAAGCAGTAAATTGAGTTATGATGCATCATCATCTTTGTGTATGCAGATTTACCTTTAAGTGCAATTTGAAAGTGTTTTTTTTCTTTCATGATACTGTGCCAACTAATTAGGGATTTTTTAAAAAGCTGAATTTCCTACTCATATTAAATTAATTATGAGATCAAAGATTTAAGTGAAAAAAATGAAAACTGTATGTACTAGGGAGAAAAATGAGTGAATATTTTTATAATCTTGCAGTAGGGAGAGGCCTAAACTTAACATGAAACCTAGTAAGCATGAACAAGATGATAAACTGGACTGCTTAAAAATGTAAAAACTTCTGTATGGAACAGTGGATAAAACAAAATCAGGAGAAAAACTGCAAATCTAGGGGGGCTATGGACTTTCTTTGCTAGATTAAGCAATTTAATTTCAGAAGAACAACATACATATGTAAATATGCTTGGCCTTTGTCAGTTACAAATAAATAAAAATTAAAACAAAAAGATTGTATTTATTATGAGAATGGAAAAGATTATTGGTAGGGCATAGGCAAACAGGTGTGTTGTGTATTATTGGTTATGGGTGCTTTATATAGCTTTTGCTGGAGAAATTCCATTTGTAAATATTTGTTACAAGTCTTCATGTAAGCCTACCAATAAATTTATTGCAGTGTTGTTTGTATTTTGTTTTAAAGGTGGGGAGTCCACTCATGTTTACAAGCAGAATACTAGATAACCATATAGAATAATGAAGATTATATGTGTTGAAATGGTAAAATTGTTGAGTGTTGGAGAAGGGGGTGTGTATGCTTTGCTTTGAAAGAGTATTGTTAGTGTTTCACTTTTTAAAAGTATTTTGTTACAAGAACTGTTTAGACTTTATCAAATCCTTACAATTTTACCTCTAAGTAATAAAGGAAGAATAATCAGTACCAGGGTCTCTTGATTTAGACTTTCTGGTTTTGTTTTGTATTTCTACCACTTACTGTGGTAAGTTGATTGAGTTGTGTCCAACTATTCGTGACCCTATTGTCTGCAGCCCGCCAGGCTCCTCTGTCCATGAGATTTCCCAGGCAAGAATACTGGAGTGGGTTGCTGTGCCCTCCTTCAGATCTTTCCAACCCAAGGATCAAATCCACATCTCTTACATCTCCTGCATTGGCAGGCGGGTTCTTTACCACTAGCGCCACCTGGGAAGTCACTTACTTTCTTTGTGATCTCTGGAAGTTAATCTTTCTAAACAGCAACTTTTTAATCTAGAATTGGGCTTCCCTTGTGGCTCAGATGGTAAAGCATCTGCCTACAATGCGGGAGACCAGGGTTCGATCCCTGGGTCGGGAAGTTCCCCTGGAGAAGGCAGTGGCAACCCACTCCAGTATTCTTGCCTGGAAGATCCCATGGACGGAGGAGCCCAGTAGGCTACAGTCCATGGGGTTGCAAAGAGTTGGACATGACTGAGCGACTTCACTGTGCTTCAGAATGGGAGTGATAAAAATAACCGAAGAATAATGAGATAATGCATATGATGAATTTTCTGTGCCAGACACTGTGTTAAATGTTGATTGGGTAGCTTATATTTCAAGGAATGTAGCCTGCCTAAGGAAGTAAGCGTTAGTAAATACAAGTTTTTAATCATAAAATCTTTATAGCTTTTTTAAATGAAATAAATTAAATCTTCAGTAATAGAATATTATGTAAATTTTATGTCTGGGAGAATGTTTTATAGTTGTTAAAATTGTTTATGTGTGGAACAAAATGTAAAGATTGGTGATTCTTGGTTAAGGGTATGTGTGAGTTCTTTGTATTTTTATTATTATTGCAGAATTTCTACAAGCTTGAAATCGCAATGAAATGTTTCCTGCTCCCTTAAAAATTATTTAAAAGAAATTTTAATAACCTTGGATAATGCCTTAAAAATGAAATTCAATATAAAATATATATATGTGATTCATCTTTTTTTTTTCAAATGAGCAGAAAAGGGATGAAAGGAAACATGCTAAAGTATAAACAGTGATTATCTCTTGATTATGGGGGTACTTTTTTCTTTATCATAAGTATTCATTGTATTTATAAAAGGAAAATAAGACTTTAAAATAGCAAATTAACCTTATAATACACCTTTACTGTGTTCTGTTCTTATTTATTTAAAGTTAGAACTTCACTGATAAGTGTTTAAAGTGTTTTATATTAAAATTTTTAAAGTATAAGTTAAAAAGTTGAAGCTTGAATTTATATGTATGATTCCTATCTTTGTGTCTCTGTTTCCTTATGACCTATTTTAAAAATAGCTTACATTAAACAAAATGTTTTAAGAGAAGAGAAATGTTAAATAATATTGCCTGTATACTAATAAGCCTAACAGGTTTTTTATTGTAACAGAAAATGCTCCTTGCTTGGTTTTCTCTTTCATTATCTACAGTTTTATCAGGCAAACTTACATTAAAACAATGGGGGAGAGATGAATCTGCCTTTTTTTTTTTTTTGAATCTGCCTTTAAATAAAGGTGATCAATGAGAAGACTTAAATATCTTTGGATCTTCAAATACCTGTTTAGCTTACTTCTCTTGTTATAAATTTAAATTTATTATAATTTTTAATTTTAATTTTTGTCTTGTAGATCATAATATCAGTCTAGTATCAATGGAAGTAACAGTAAATGCTGTAGCTGGAGCTCTTAAAGCTTTCTTTGCAGATCTACCAGATCCTTTAATTCCATATTCTCTTCATCCAGAGCTACTGGAAGCAGCAAGTAAGTATAAGCCTTTTTTTTTTTTTTTTGAGAGGGGTGATGGTAGTGGGTTTGTACATTGGTTGCTATGTGTTAAACGAGGTCATTCAGTAGAATGTGTAGCAAATAAAAATTCAGCTTCTAGAGCTGTCTATTAAAGTTCTTTCCCTTTAAATACTTTTAGCTAGCCTCCTAGATGACTAGGTGCTCCTAGAAGTTAGATCATAGTGCTGGAAGTTTGAGGTTTGTATTTGAATCAAACTCAAAGGCATTGTTAGGAAAAAGAAATTAATTCTTCAAATGAATGTATCTGTAACGTACTTCAGTAAAGTATGTTTTTTTTTTTAAATATGTTTTAAGTCAAAGAAATTAACTTTGGCCTCATGTCTTAAGTCAGTTTTTGAGAGAGTTAGACAGGAAAATGAATATTTATTCAGTATTGATTCTTACTTGGCATAATCATTCATCCAGATGTTTCCACTTAGCAGATACTCATTTGTTATCTGGAAAATGAGGAAAAAAAGGTCTATTTGACTGTCAGGTAACCTAGTGCTTAATCCTTACTGTGTTCTCAATATTTAGTTTCTAAATATTTCTCTTCAATATGTCTTTCTGATTCCAAGTCTTCAGACTCTTTAGAGTGAAGTTGCTTTCTTACGGTTTTGATTGTTAAGAGTTCTCAGTTAATTTTCTTTTAATTAAAATCCACTTCAATATATTGGCACACGATCCAGTTGCCTTATACATAGTCTCATATATAAACTGGGAAAATGGTCCATTTGATAGCTTAGATTTTCTTCCTTTTTGACTGTAAACAATAGCCTTAGAACTTTCCTAGTTAGGAAATTATTGAGGGCTGATTTAGAAGTAATATGTGGCAAATGAGAAATTTGTTAGTACTTGGTTTTGGGGCTTCCCTGGTGGCTCAGATGGTAAAGAATCTGCCTGCATTGTGGGAGATCTGGGTTTGATCCCTGGGTCAGGAAGATCGCCTAGAAAAGGGAATGGCTACCCACTCCAGTATTCCTGCCTGGACAATCCCATGGACAGAGGAGCCTCGTGGGCTGCAGTTCATGGGGTCGCAAAGAGTCAGACACAGCTGAGTGACTAACACACAGTAAGTGGTATTCATACTACCTGCCATGAGTTGCTATGCAGATTGGACCCCTCCAGAGGAACCCACTATTATTTTGGAAGAAAGAAGTGAATGAGGAAGAGAAGCAGTAAGGGTGCTCTCTTCTCTCCTCCTATTTATCGCAGAACTGCCTTTCAGTTATCCTGTTTCATAATTTGCATAAGTTTGAAAAGTAACTGACCACTGTAGTGATTGTGAAAAAAGATGTTTGATAAGCTAAGTGAATTATAAATAAGTATATGGTGATGCTTTAAATCAGGTGCTGGCAAACTGACCTGTGGGCCAAAAATTCAGCTTGCCATCAGTTTTCAGAAGGCTTTCAAGCTAAGAATGTTTTTTTTTACATTTTTAAATGGTTGAAAATGTTAAAAGAAAAAATTATATGTTAAAATTATATGAAATTCAGATTTTTTTTTTTTTAAGTTCTATTGGAACAAAGCCACTCTTGTTGCATATTGTCTATGGCTGCTTTTGTACAACTGCAGAGTTGAATAGTTTCACCCACAAAGCCTAAAATATTTACTGTTTGTACCATGAATATTAAGAGCTTAACAGATTTATTAGTAATTAGTTGATTCTAAGTCAGTACCTAGTTAGATGTTGCTTTAAAAAATTACTAATACACGATTTCGCCATCCCCAAGTTATTCAGTTATTAGCTTTCTGAAGAGTTACTGTAATAAATGATAATCTATTTATTAGCAGATTCTTTACATTTTCTTTGTTTTTGTTTACCTCTCCTAACATATTTCATATACATTCTTGATTGTTTTATATAATAAGCATAGCAAGAAGCTTTATCAGTATTTTTTAATGTCTGTGTTTCATACAAATTCCTCACTACTTTTACAGAAATCCTGGATAAAGCAGAACGTCTTCATGCACTGAAAGAAATTGTTAAGAAATTTCATCCTGTTAACTATGATGTATTCAGATATATAATAACACATCTAAACAGGTATTTTTATTTTTTGTTTTTGCAAGTAAAATGCACTACAGATTTCAACATAACTATAAATTGGATAATTTTAAGATAGAGACAAACTTAACAGATAGTTCAATTTTGAATCTCTAGATCACTTTTTCCTGGATTTGTAAAATAGGTTTTTCATCAACCTTTTTAAAGAAAGATATATGACCCTTTTAGTATACATAATGATTTTATAAAAAGTAAGTGTGGTGAGTACTTTTTTTTTTGTCAAAATGACACTTAGATAATTAACCAAATCAACCTGTTTGAAGTTGGAATAATTGAGATTTAAAGAGAAATCATATGCTCAAATGGCACATCTTATGATTAGAATCCAAATTTTATTAAGTGCTTTAATTCCCTCTTCTTTTGTGCTATTTCTTTTGTATGTCTTGCTTGTTTTGTTTAGATAGTCTTCATAGTGAAAGTCTGTTAGAAACTTGAATTCATATTACCATCCTTCTTGACTGAAATGTATAACATTATCCAATATCAAAAACCTTAAATAGTGTAGAGCTTCAAGTTCATGCTTTTCTCTATAAAGAAACTCTTGCCAATATCATTCGTTAAATGAAAGAAAATACTGATATTGTATAATGGGATAAACCTCAAGACTTTGGAGTTAAATAGATTTGGTTTTGAAATGTTTTTAGTTCTGTGGCCTTGAACAAATTTTTTAACCCTTCCTAAGTCTTGAAAATCACTGCAGATGGTGACTTCAGCCATGAAATTTAAAAGATGCTTACTCCTTGGAAGAAAAGTTATGACCAACCTAGATAGCATATTGAAAAGTAGAGACATTACTTTGCCAACAAAGGTCCATCTAGTCAAGGCTATGGTTTTTCCCACTGGTCATGTATGGATATGAGAGTTGGACTGTGAAGAAAGCTGAGCGCCAAAGTATTGATGCTTTTGAACTGTGGTGTTGGAGAAGACTCTTGAGAGTCCCTTGGACTGCAAGGAGATCCAACCAGTCCATTCTAAAGGAGATCAGCCCTGGGATTTCTTTGGAAGGAATGATTCTAAAGCTGAAACTCCAGTACTTTGGCCACCTCATGCGAAGAGTTGACTCATTGGAAAAGACTCCGATGCTGGGAGGGATTGGGGGCGGGAGGAAAAGGGGACGACAGAGGATGAGATGGCTGGATGGCATCACCGACTTGATGGAACTGAGTTTGAGTGAACTCCAGGAGTTAGTGATGGACAGGGAGGCCTGGCGTGCTGCAATTCATGGGGTCTCAAAGAGTCGGACACGACTGAGCAACTGAACTGAACTGAAGTCTTGATTTTCTTGACTGTATAAGAGTGAGAAGAATAACACCTCACAGAGTTGTTATTGAGAGTGAGAGTCCACCCTTCACAATATTTTCTACTAACATTGTAATGAACTCATGTTTGGTTTTTTTAAGCTAATAATGTCAGTGTCCAAAACAAGTACATTTCAGTCTGTAGCTCTTAAAAGAGAATATTAAAGTTTTGTTGTTTTCAGTGTAGCATAAAATTATAAACATTTCTAGTAACTTCTCTGAAGTCTCCCTCTCTGAGAAAATACCAGCATATATAACATTGCAGTATAGGTAGTGGAATTTCCTCTTTTGAAAATTACCATACAGGTGGTTCATGCTTTAACAGATGTGTACAGGGTACTAGAAGAGAGCTTATCTCGTATGGAATGTTGGGATGGTATATGAACATATTATTTTATAGTTTGATTGAAGTACTGAAATAAGAATTAAACTTCATTAAAAAATAATATGGAAAAGGGACAAAGGAAAGAGCATGTTCAAAGAATCATGTGCTGGTCCACCATCAGTGTTATGTTAGACACTTAGTGTGTTTGACTCCAGTGATACAACAGTTAGTGACAACAGGCACATTTGATATATTGAGGAATAGCAAAGAAGCATATGTTGCTTGAGCAGAGTGAAGGATAGGACAGTACTACTCAGAGTGTAACCTACGGACTAGCTTTAGTCCTCAAAATATTTTCACAAGGAGGTTGCTTTCATGTATATCACTAATTTCACTGTTGAGTTCAACTGACATTTAAGGGGTTGGGGTAGGGAGTAAGTGTCAGTGAAAAAAAACATTGCATGATTGTTTCTCTGAATGGTGCGGGGAGCCACTAGAAAGTAGAATAGAGAAATTTTATCACCAGACTTAAATTTTAAAAGAAATACTCAATTATTGACGATAATGGGTTTACTCTTTGTGCCATGTACTCTTATAAGTGCTATACAGATATCAGTAAATAAAATAATCACACGTTTCATGGAACTTACATTCTAGTATAGGAAATAAATGATAGATATATAATAGGTGATTGACAGATTGCAAAAATTAATCCATAGAGTTGTTCTTTAAATATATTCTCTTTCACCTTTGATATTCAGTGAGTTACTGTGTCATATTAGTTTTTTCTCCTAATTATTTTTCCTTTTCATTCCTCTGCCACTGCTTTAATTTCATCATTTCTCATTTAGGGAACTCTAATTTTTCATTGAGCTCTCTCTGCCAGTTTTTCTTTCTCCTTTGATCACAATGCCAGAGTGATCATTTTGAAAACTCTTTCTGTAAAGATCACTTATATCCTGAAGAAAAAAATCCAAACATTAACATTAAGTGGCCTAGTTCTAACTTATTCTGTTAAATTTCCTTTCCGTTTCCACCACGTTATTAATACAGTGCCACTGTATTAAACTGATAGCATTTAACAAAAAGTATCAATTTGTGCCTGGCTCCTTATCACATCTTAACATGACTGCCTTAGTCTTTCTCAAAATTCAGTCCTCAAATCAGGAGCATCAGCAAAACCTGGGCACTTGTTAGGAATGCAAATTAACAGACCCAACTCAAGACATAATTATCAAACTTGTGTTTTAACAGGCACTCCAGAAGATTCTGATAGACACTGAGAACCACTGGGAGGTGGTGGTTGTTTTTTTTTAATGTTGATTTACAATGTTATGTTGGTTTCAGATGTTCAGCAAAGTGATTCAATTACATGCTTTCTCAGATTCTTTTCCATTATATGTTATTGTGGAATATCAAACATAGTTCCTGTACTATACAGTAGGGCCCTATCATTTTTTGTATTTTATATGTAGTAATGTGTATCTTTTAATTCCAAAGTCTTCATTTATTCCTCTTCTGCCCTTTCCCTTTTGGTAACCATAGGTTTTCTATGTCTGTGAATCTTGTTTCTGTTTTGAACAAATAAGTTCATTTGTATCATTTTATTTTTTAGATCCTACATATAAGTGATACTGTATGGTATTTTTCTCTTTCTGACTTAACTTTGCTTAGTATGTCTCTAGGTCCATTCATTAACTACAGATAGCATCATTTCATTCTTTTTTATTCCATTGTGTGTATATTTACCATATTTTTATCCTTTCATCTTTTGATAGACACTTAAGTTGCTTCCATGCCTTAGCTTTTGTAAATAATGCTGCTGTGAACACTGGGGTGGATATATCATTTCAGTTTAGAGTTTTCATCTTTTCTGGATGTATGCCCAGGAGTGGGATTGCTGGATCATATGGCAACTCTAATATTTTAAAAAACCTCCATACTGTTCTCCATGGTAGCTACACCAATTTACACTGTTGCACCAGCAACAGTTTAGGAGGGTTCACTTTCTGCCACACCCTGTTCGTCATTTATTATTTGTAGACTTTTTGATGATGGCCATTCTGAGTAGTGTGTGATGGTATCTCAGTATAGTTTTAATTTGCATTTCTCTAATAATTAGTAATGTAGAGCATGTTTTCATGTGCCTGTTGGTCATCTGTATGTCATTGGAGAAATGTCTATTTAGGTTTTCTGCTCATTTTTGATTGGGTTTGTGTTTTTTTTTTTTTTTTTGCTACTGAGTTGTATGAACTATTTGTGTATTTGAAATTAACTCCTTGTCAATCACACTGTTTGCAAATATTTTCTCCCATTCCATAGGTTGTCTTTTCATTTTGTTTATAGTTTCCTTTGCTATGCAAAAGCTTGTAAGCTTCATTAGATCCCATTTATTTTTGCTTTCATTTTTATTATCTTGGGCAGCTGACCTGAGAAAGTGTTGCTGTGATTTATGTCAGAGAATATGGCTTCCCAGGTGGCTCATTGGTAAAGAATCTGCCTGCCAATGCAAAAGACACAGGTTTGAACCCTGGGTCAGGAAGATCCCCTGGAAAAGGAAATGGCAACCCACACCAGTATTCTTGCCTGGGAAATCTCATGGGCAGAGGGGCCTGGTGGGCTACAGTCCATGGGGTCACAAAGAAGTCAGATAGAACTTAGCGACTAAACGACAATGTCAGAGAGTGTTTTGCGAATGTTCTCGTCTAGGAGTTTTATGGTGTCATGTCTTACATTTAAGTCCAATGCCGTTTTGACTTCTTTTTTTTTTTTTTTTTTGTATATCAATGTGAGAAAGTGTTCTAACCTCACTGATTTACATGTGGCCGTCCAGCTCTCCTACTTGCTGAAGACACTGTCTTTTCTCCATCGTGTATTCTCCTTTGTTGAAAATTAATTGTCCATAAATGTGTGGGTTCATTTTTGGGCCCTCTATTCTGTTGCATTGATCCATGTGTCTGTTCTTATGCCAATACCATGCTGTTTTATTACTTTTGCTTTCTAGTATTTGAGAACCACTGTTGTGACTGAACTACTCTTCCTAGTATTTTACTAACACCCATTACCCTTTACTCAACTCAAACATTACCTCCCTTTTGTTTGTTTTGACTCAACAATTAGACTTGCCCAGGTTCATGTCTTTCAGATTTATAGGCATTTTCAGAATTTTTATTTGACTACCACATAGACATACCTGACTGGGCCCCACTATACACTGTATTTTAAGAGAAGGTTGATTTTATTCTGATTATTCTAATTTAGTCTCTTAACAAAAGATAATGCCTTTTTTTTTTTTACCACAGAACACATGTTTTTAGGGCATTTATTTTACCTCGGATGAACAATTCCTATGTTCGGGGATGTGGGTCCTTTGGTTTAAGTTCTAAACTTTTTGATATGCACAGTTAAGTATAAAATTTTCCTGCTACTTTGCGCATTGAGCTATTTCTTTATGTGTGAAATGAGAGGGTTGGATAAAATATCTGAAACTTCCTCCCCATTTAATAATTTTGAGTTAAAATTCAAGATTTGATTCTTCTTGATTTTTATGTACGGTGGTAGTAATGCTTGCTCACACATTTAAAAGACTAAGTGCAAATTAGTAATATATGGTCATTTGTAAATTATTTATTGTTAAATCATAAGAGTTTTAAGGTAGAATGTGCTTCTGTGAACTGTTGTCATTGAAATTTGTGATGATGTGCAAGGTAGTTGATGATTAAAAAGATTGTTTTTTTAGAATACTAGAAACTTAATTTTTTTTGAAAGTTAAAAAGTCTCCTGGTTGGAAGTAGAATAATTTTTCTGGAAGTAAAAACCATCTTTGATTCTCATAAGGAATGGATTTTACTGCTGTCTTCTGTTATTAGAATGTAGTTGAACATGGAATGCACAAGAAGAAAATGTTTCAAATTTGAAGTTAAGATTTAAAAAAAGAAAAAGTAAAGCCAAATCATCTGAAACAATTTCCAACTCATGAATTCTTTAATTGTAATGAGTTTTGACTGGTTTCTAATTGTTCTTTTATATCATAATTTCAGGGTCAGTCAACATAATAAAGTCAACTTAATGACAGCAGACAACTTATCCATCTGTTTTTGGCCAACTTTGATGAGACCTGATTTTGAAAATCGAGAATTTCTGTCTACCACCAAGATCCATCAATCCGTTGTTGAAACATTCATTCAACAGTGTCAGTTTTTCTTTTACAATGGAGAAATTGTGGAAACTGCAAACACTGTGGCTCCAGCGCCACCTTCAAACCCAGGACAGTTGGTAGAACCAATGGTACCACTTCAGTTACCACCACCATTGCAACCTCAGCTGATACAACCACAGTTACAGACGGATCCTCTTGGTATTATATAAGTAAGAAGGATTGCAGACAGCCTGAAATTGGACAAAAGAAAATCTAGACATGCATGTTTCAGGGTTCAGTAGTATACTTCATGTTTCTTACAGATAATTCACATTCAAAATGATGAGACATTTCCTCTTTGAACTGTATGGTATTCCTTACTCATTTACATTACAAAACTAAGACCATGTGATAAGCATGACTGAGAGGTTTAATTTTTATAAACAAAAATAGCTATAAAATACAAAGCTGCTGTTGCATGCAACCTTATTGCAATCAGTATATCATTCCTGTGGCATTTTCTGTCACATTATATTGTGAATAAAATTTTTCTATAGAAATTAAATGATTTAAAAACTCACGTATATGAAACATTTAATGCTTTCCAGCCTGCTTTATGGCTGGTTTTGTTATTTGATGTGTTGATTTGAGCAACTTAATTTACTTTTAGTAGGTTGTGTAGATAACTAAAAAGCCCAGTTAAGTATTTTATTATTTCAGGCTACTTATGCCATGCTTGGGATGTTGTTTGAAGGAAAGAAAAATACATTTAACATATTTCTGCACCTTCATCTTCTAAGTAAACCTGTGGATGATTTGATGGGGGTAAATGAAAATATTTCTTGTACACACATACCAAGGACATGCTTGTGGCTAAAGTGAGTTGATAATGTTGTGCAAAGGATAGTTGTCACCAACTCATTTCTTTATAGTCCATAATGAAACCAACATCTTGTATACTGTTAATTCTGTAAACAGATGCATGTTCAAAAGATCTATTATGGTCTTGTAATCTTAATCTAATATATTTTAGATATTTTAATTTTTTCCCTCTTGGGAAATACATTTAGTATAGTGTAGAAAATACTTCATGACATTTTCATATAAGGTTATATAACTTTTCATACATAAACATGAAATTTGTTGTAGAAAAGTCTTTAAACCAAACATTTTAATCTAGGACTTCAATTTAATCTGTCCCTTGAATCTATTTTTATGTGGCCCTTAAAAAAACATATCCAAAAATCCATTGCTAATATAGCAATAAAAATACTTTGGGTACTGACAGCCTCTTTGGAGTATGTATATATAAAGTTGCAAACTTGTATTCATATTCTTTCTGTGATATGTTGTACTAAAATCCAAAGTGGCTTTTGCACCGTTTTGTAAAACAATTATTTTCCTTTGATGTTGGTACCAGATTTGCTGTAAATGACTGCTGCTTTGGAGGTTAAACATTTTGTTAGCAAAGTTACAACCAGAACACTAAATTACGGATAAAATTTTCAGAATTAAATGGCATAGGTAAATTTTGATAGGATTTATTCAAAATTTGTTCATTATCAAACCATGCCCCTTTTTTTTCCCCAGAAAGGAAAAAAAAAATGTGGATTTTTGTTGCTAGGTTATATTTTGTGTAGTAAAGAAAAATTTCTTCAGTCCATGTTGTAATCTTCATACTGCAATTTTAAGGTTGTCTAATGTATACTATAGTAAATAGATGGTTTTGAGATTTGAGGCTCCTAAGAGTTTGATTTGCTCCATTTTTTCCTAAAATAAATACTGTCTTTCCCAACTGTTATGTCCTAGGTATTGTACTTCTAATTTTGACTTCAGAATCAAGATGTTGACATGAACCAGGCTGCTGTGGAAGTACATGTATATTATAAATTATCTTATTTGTGTTATACTCTTACATGTTATTATCTTTTCTAAGAAAACAAAGTCCCTATTATTCCTATTGCAAAGCACACAGGAATTAAGAAAGTACAGTAATTTTTAAAAAGAAAAATCTGGTAAATGTAGTATTCTTGTTCTATATTACTTATACCTATTGTCTATATAGCTTTAATTTATAGCTGTCAGTTTAACATCAGCATGTCTGGCAAAGAAAATTAAACTGTAAGAGTTTTATAAACTGTTTCTAGGTTGCTAAAGAATTTATTTTTCTACTATATATGGTATAGACAAAGCTCAAAACTATGTACAGGAAAAAAGCCTGACTATTTCTTTTGGAAGTAGGCTGAAAAGAGAATTTTCAGAACTGTTCATGTCTTCAGTTCATTCGGTCATAACTTTGCTATTGTAATATGTGAATCCCAGTTTATTTAAGCTATTCTCTTTTATACTGTGTTAATTTAACTTTCATGTACATTTAGTGCAACTTTTGTTATTAAAACTAGCATTTACCATTTTCCACATTTACTACCTTACACCTTCCCCAAAATTTATCTCCACTTTTCTATGCATTCTATAATTGATTTGAAAAGTTTCATAGCGGATCATTTAAAATTCTGCTTTTGGTTCAGTTAACCAATAGGTTACAGTTAATTGATAATTAAAATACAGTTTAAAGCTCAGTCTGTTACACTGAATTGATTGTGTTTGTTTTTGCCAAGGGTTTAGATATGTTTTTTAATGTTAGATAAGTAATTCTACAAGCAAAATAATATAATGAAACTTTTTTCTGGTAAGTTACTGGAAGGTTTCACTGTTTTAGGGACCTGTCATATATGAAACTTCTTAAAGGATGAAAAGAATATTAGATAGTCTCATAATTATGGGTAAATATTAAGGCATTATATTTTACAGTTTTAAATAAAATTCCATCTACACACATGTTGCCATCGTTTCATTTAAGCTTCAGTGCTTATTTCAATATTGTACTTAACACTATCTAGATTAGCAATATAAAGAAGCATAGTGGAACTGTCTAAATTTTCAGTAGATTTATGGGAAATCAAATTGTCTTCAACAGACACTTATTTAGGATATACAGTTAATTTTAGAACAAAATTCCAGGCAAAATATATTTTCATTTGAAATGGTATTTGTTAGTAGTGCTTTCTCCCTCTAATACTTACAATGTAAATAATGTAGGTACCAGCAATCTAACTTAGCCAAAAAGCAGCTTTTATTTTCCATACTGTATGTAAATAATATAGACCCTTTTTTTTTTTTTTTGAGGTACTGGAATTTAATTTCTTATATCTCTTAGATAGTAACAGAAGGGAACAGTTGGATTAAGAACTTAGGCCTTAGCTTACATGGTGATTTTTAGTTTTTTATACGGTAATAATTGTGATGCTATTTGTCAATTGGATATAAATATATATATAATTTTAAAAAGTCAAAGTGCTTTGTTTCTTTGTTTATAATGTAATTTTTTGTGCTTCACCAACAGGATGCTGCAGTAAATTTAATATCAGTGAAGCTTCTGTGTAAAGAATGCTATGAATAAAACATTAAGAAGCTATGTGATTTTAAGTTATAGTTGCCTCTAATTTTACCATTTCATTGGTAAAAATCAACTTTTTTTTTTTTTTCATAAAATAGGAAAATATTTTTTAAATTATGTCAGTATGGTGACATAATTTATTTTGAGAAGTGTGTTATTGAGCTTTTACTGTACCATGAGAGGAGATCCAAAATCTGTTCTGTATGTATACCTACGCATGATAATTTTAAAATGTTTGGAAAAACAAGGTTGCACAGGTTTCTTAGCTGTGGCTAGACATTATTTTGAGGTACTGGAAATATTGGAAGCCTATTCTAGTTTATAACAGAGGTGCTGACACTGAAGAATATAATATTTTTGTTTTCTTCATGGTTCATGAATATTACAGTCAAAGTTTATGGGACTATATTACCAGATTCTATGGATCTGGTGAGGTCAGTGACCTGAATGATGACTGTATATGTTTTATCTTAAGTTTAATCCTTTTAACTACCTTAATTCTTAGGCTGAACAATTTCTGATTTACTTCAAAACTTTATATCACATTTTAAGTCTTTTATTGTGTCTGAACTCTGTAAGTTCTCAGAAGCCTTTTCAGTTTATCAAATGTCTGAAAATAAAGTTTTCTAAGATTGAATAAGGGAAGGAACTACTCTTCAACATTGACTTCTTATGGTAGGGTCTGCGTGCAGTTGAGAAGACTCTTCAAGCATTAATAATGTCTGATGTCCAATGTCCAGTCATTAGAAGTGATCCAAGTACCATGATCTCTTAAGGTAGTTAAAGTCTACTGACTAATGAACTTTGGGGATATTCACTACTTAGCTGATCTCATCATCATTCCTATGAGCATGATTCCATTTTTTCCCCCTTACAGTGTTAGTTTTATCTCTGTGCTGTTGGGATCGAGGAATTGGTAAGGTTTTATCTCTGGTGCAGGGCTGGGTGGGAAAGATCCACAGTTCTCATGTTGTTTAAATCTTAAAGTGTTCGATATTAATCTTTTATAGAAATCTTTCAGGATCTTAGCTTGATGTATTAAATTTTAAATCTTGGAATTAATGCAGTGTTGGCAGTTCTGGTTTAGTTACTTTTACTCATCGTTGGAAGAGTGCCAAAACCTTGAGTAGAATGGACTTCTGCTGTAAGTAGATGCCAGGGAATTTATAGTTTAGGAACAACCTGATACTTGTTTATTCTCACAGTATAGATTTTCTGTTCAGCTTTATTTGCCTTATAAAATTTATTTTGAACTGTTTAATAATGGTTCTTGTTCCGATAGCTTGTCTGATACTTTCCCCTGGTATTAAAATGTATTTATTCAAATTTCTTTCTATTTTATATTAAATCTTAATCCCAGTATATGTGATGTTGGATTAAGAGTTGACATATTTTCTAATTGCTTAGTAATTCATCCAAATTAGTTATGTATCAGTACTCACCAGAGCTTCCCAGGTGGCTTAGCAGTAGAGAATCTACCTTCCAATGCAGGAGCCCCAGGAGACATGTGTTTGATCCCTCGATGGGGAAAATCCCCTGAAGGAGAAAATGATAATCCACTCCAATATTCTTGCTAGGATAATCTCATGGACAGAGGAGTCTGGCAGGCTATACAGTCCATGACGTCGGCAAAGAGTCGAACATGACTGAGCACCAGATCATTTTTTATGACCTTGAACTAAGTAGTCTGTCCTATTTAATATGTTTAAGTCCCTACCAGTTTTTAATACGTGAACTGTGAACTTCCAGATGTTCAAGCTGGTTTTAGAAAAGGCAGAGTTACCAGAGATCAAATTGCCAACATCCGCTAGATCATTGAAAAAGCAAGAGAGTTCCAGAAAAACATCTATGTCTGCTTTATTGACTGCCAGAGCCTTTGACTGTGTGGATCACAGTAAACTGTGGAAAATTCTGAAAGAGATGGGCATACCAGACCACCTGACCTGCCTCTTGAGAAACCTGTATGCAGGTCAGGAAGCAACCGTTAGAACTGGACATGGAACAGCAAACTGGTTCCAAATAAGATAAGGAGTATGTCAGGGCTGTATATTGTCACCCTGCTTACTTAACTTATATGCAGAGTACATCATGAGAAGTGCTGGGCTGGAAGAAGCACAGGCTGGAATCAGGATTGCCAGGAGAAATATCAATAACCTCAGATATGCAGACGACACCACCCTTATGGCAGATAGTGAAGAACTAAAGAGTCTCTTGAAAGTGAAAGTGGAGAGTGAAAAAGTTGGCTTAAAGCTCAACATTCAAAACACTAAGATCATGGCATCCGGTCCCATCACTTCATGGCAAATAGATGGGGAAACAGTGGTTGATTTTATTTTGTGGAGCTCCAAAGTCACTGCTGATGGTGATTGCAGCCATGAAATTAAAAGATGCTTACTCCTTGGAAGGAAAGTTATGACCAACCTAGATAGCATATTCAAAAGCAGAGACATTACTTTGCCAACAAAGGTCCATCTAGTCAAGGCTATGGTTTTTCCTGTGGTCATGTATGGATGTGAGAGTTGGACTGTGAAGAAAGCTGAGCACCGAAGAATTGATGCTTTTGAACTGTGGTGTTGGAGAAGACTCTTGAGAATCCCTTGGACTGCAAGGAGATCCAACCCGTCCATTCTGTGGGAGAACAGTCCTGGGTGTTCATTGAAAGGACTGATATTGAAGTTGAAACTCCAATCCTTTGGCCACCTGATGTGAAGAGCTGACTCATTTTTAAAGACCCTGATGCTGGGAAAGATTTGAGGGCAGGAGAAGGGGACGACAGAGGATGAGATAGTTGGATAGCATCACCGACTCAATGAACATGAGTTTGGGTAGGCTCCGGGAGTTGGTGATGGACAGGGATGCCTGGTGTGCTGTAGTTCATGGGGTTGCAAAGAGTCAGACATGACTGAGCGACTGAACTGAGCCAGTTTTTAAATGATCTTAACAGTTGTTTTTTTTTTTTTTTTGGCGCCTCACACACGTGTCACGGCGACTCTTAAAGCAGACGCGGCGTGAGGCCCGCGTGGCGGAGGATCTTAACAGTTTTAAATTTCAAACTCTTAATTTCTCATCTCTAGATTCTTGGTATTTTATTTTATCCATATAAATATCTTTGTAGGTGTTTAATGAAGCCAGCTTATATTTAATAACTTAAATGATAAATAGAAGCAGTGTTCTCTGTCCCTACTATGGTTAATTATTTGTATAAAGTGAATTATTTCAAATGTGTAGGTGAAAATGGTTTTTTAAAACTAGCTATGTGAGAGAACATGGATACTCTTGAGATTTCTTGAAATTTTACTTCCAAACTTTTCATCTTTGTTGGCACTTAAAAGTACAGTTTTAGTTTATATAGAGAAACCATTATTAGCAATGTACTTTTTAAAAAAATACAAACTGTTTCATCCAATTCTTCTTTACAAAATAACTGTTGTAAGGTACATTAAAATCCATTGAAGGGGTTCCCGGGTAGCTCAGTGGTAAAGAATCTGCCTGCCAATGCAAGAGACACAGGTTTAATCCCTGGTCCAGGAAGATCCCACATGCCATGGAGCAACTGAGCCCCTGCAACACAGGGGCTATGTTGAACCTGTGCTGTAGAGCCTGGGAACTGCAACTACCGAGCCCACACTTCTAGAGCCCATGCCCATGATCTGCAACAAAAGAAGCCACCAGAATGAGAAGCCCACACCACAACTAGGGAGTAACCCCCATTTGCTGCAACTAGAGAACACCTGCACACACCAGCAAAGACGCAGCACAGCCAATAAGTAATTAAAAAAATTTTTTAATCCACTTTATGGTATAGATCAGGGTGAGCAAACTTGGTTAAAGGACAGGCAACAGATGTCTTTAGACTTTGTAAGTCGTACAATCTGTGGCACCATTCAACTCTGCTATGGCGCAAAAATAACCAGAACAATACAGAATTAAATGAATGTGACTGCATTCTGATAAAACTATGTTTATAAAGAGACAGCAGACTGGATTTGGTCGACAGAGCTTAGACTGATCCTTGCCTTAGATGGTTAGTAAAATTAATCTTCCAAGTTTTATTCATGTGGAATAATGTATGATAGAGTAACTCAGAATAATGTAGGTCAGAGTAAAATTTTACAAAGGATAATGACAGTTGCCTTCAATTCATACCACTTTTTTCCCCCAAAACTGAATAATCTCTTTTTTAGTTGTAAAGAAGAAGTAAATGAGAACTCTCTGGAATAGTTTTTTTTGAAAGATCACAGTAGATTAATAAAACATTGCATCTAGAAGTTAGGGATGGTGATAGAATTTTATACAGCACAAGTGAATTGCTTTCACAGCTTTATTTCTGTTCTTAGTATTTTTTGAGGGTAGTTTAATCTGTAATCATGACCATACAGTGTTCTAATATGTTTTCATATAGGTTAGTGAAGTGATTAATATCTTCAAAGTGCTAACCAAAAATAAAAGGTCCGTAATGGATTAAGTGTGTGACCATCATTTAATGGGTGATCTCTTCAAACTGTAGATCTTCTGAAATCTTTTTGGTTGTTTTATATAAGTGCTATGTGAGGGTTATAATGACAAATCCTAATAGATTGGTTAAATTCAAACAAGTTCCTTCAGGTGAAACTAACCTTTCTCAAGTTTTAAGAATGTGCTGGCTTTCAAGTATTTTTCTATTTATAGCAGTGGTTTCCATATATCAAAATCACTTCATCAGAGCTTTTTAAGAATCAAACTATCCAAAAGCTATACAACTACACGGTCTTGAGGTGCGAGAGTAAGAGATTTATTCCCTGTCATGTGCCTTTATACTCCATGTAGTGAGGACAAAATGGGAGTTCCCAAAGGAAAAATTTTATATGGTAGGAGTTGATTATATAGGAAAAACCTTGGCATTCAAATTTAAACTCATAACTTTATATCATGTAAGCTTGATAGTAACTGAGCAGTTTTACAATCATACATTGTATTAAGCTAGTCAAAGCTAAGCTTTGTAATAGAGATCTGGGCATGTTAGGAGAGTTAATGCTATTTCCTAGAAAATTAAAAGTGTTTACAATTCCTTCTCTCCCATTTTGTGAATAAAGGGTTCAATCAGAGAAGGGCAAGGATTTTGGGGAAAAGGACAGTAATTTACATCAGTTCAGTCGCTTACTCATGTCCAACTCTTTGCTATGCCATGGACTGCAGCCCACCAGGCTTCCCTGTCCATCAACAACTCCCTGATCTTACTCAAACTCATGTCCATCGCATTACTATCTAGGTTGGTCATAGCTTTTCTTCCAAGGAGCAAGCATCATTTAATTTCATGGCTGCAGTCACCATCTGCAGTGATTTTGGAGCCCCCAAAAATAGTCTCACTGTTTGCATTGTTTCCCCATCTATCTGCCATGAAGTGACGGAATCAGATGCCATGATCTTAGTTTTCTGAATGTTGAGTTTTAAGCCAGCCTTTTCACTCTTTTTCACTTTGATCAAGAGACTCTCTAGTTCTTTGCTTTTTGCCATAGGGTGGTGGTATCTGCATATCTGAGGTGGTTGATATTTCTCCCAGCAATCTTGATTCTAGCTTGTGCTTCTTCCAGCACTGCATTTTGCATTGTGTACTCTACATAGAAGTTAAATAAGCAGGATGACAGTATACAGCCTTGATGTACTCCTTTCCCGATTTGGAACCAGTCTGTTGTTCCCTGTCCAGTTCTAACTGTTGCTTCTTGACCTGCATACAGATTTCTCAGGAGGCAGGTCAGATGGTCTGGTATTCCCATCTCTTGAAGAATTTTCCACAGTTTGTTGTGATCCACACAGTCAAAGGCTTTAGCATAGTCAATGAAGCAGACATAGCTGTTTTTCTGGAATTCTCTTGCTTTTTCAATGATCCAGCAGATGTTGGCAATTTGATCTCTGGTTCCTTTGCCTTTTCTAACCCCAACTTGAACATCTGGAAGTTTTGGTTCATGTACTGTTGAAACCTAGCTTGGAGAATTTTGAGCATTGCTTTGCTAACATGAGATGAGTGCAGTTGTGCATTAGTTTGAACATTCTTTGGCATTGCCTTTCTTTGGGATTGGAATGAAAACTGACCTTTTCCAGTCCTGTGGCCACTGCTGAGTTTTCCAAATTTGCTGACATTTTGAGTGCAACACTTTCACAGCAGCATCATTTAGGATTTGAAATAGCTCAGCTGGAATTCCATCACTTCTTAGACCCCAATATATTAATAAGTACATTGAATTTTAAAAGTTGTTCTAAATATATGAGAATCAGACCAGATTTTAAAAATGACAAAATCATAAACATTTATAAGGGTCCCACCAAAAGTCTTAAGGATCAGAAATAAGAAGAAAAAGTTGGTATTATAAACCACTGATAACTATTAAAATGAATTTGTAACTTAAAAGTACATAGTGTACGTAGACCTACATGGTTTTCTGATTAAGTTTACCAAGTAAATAACACACATCTTACATAAAGTCTTTAGCAGAACTGAAAAAGAGTAACATTTGATGAGGTCAATAGAATCTTGATAATTAAATTCAACAAGGACATAATTATGGGGCAATCTCATGAATATAAATGAAAAAAATCTTTTCAGCATTTAGCCAAATATTAAGAGGAAGAAATAGAGTTGGCTCAACTTTTAAAAATCTTGACTAATTTGCATTTATGGAATAAGGAATATGTATGACTATCAAAAAGTAAAAACATTTTATAAAAATACACAAATACTAATAGCTGGTATTGTCGTACTGTTATCAGGCAGTATAAGGCAAAAAACATTACTAGAGAGATTATACTTAATAATGATAAAAACTTTACTCAAGATGAGATAGCAATTCTAAATTTGTAGGAACCTAATAGCATAGTATTAAATAAAGCAAAAAAGTTAGAAATAACAAAGAGAAAGGTTTACAATTCCAAGTACATTAGCACCTCTTCATTACTGAAGCAAATATCCATAAAGGTATCAAAAATTTGAACATGGCAAGCAAACATGGCATAATGGACCTATATTAGTCACTGTACCCAATAACTCTAGATATTTACATGAAACTTATAAAATTGAACATATGCTGAACCAGAAAGGAAATCTCACATTTCAAAGGATTTAAGTCACAAAGTTTGTTCTCTAGTTATATTAGAATTAAGATAAAAATCATTAACAAGGTAAAATCCTGAAATGTTTGGATAGTAAACATATAAAAGTTCATGAGTGAAAAATAGAAATATTTTAACTAAAAGATACTGAAAATAGCATCAAATCATGTGGGATGTTAATTGTGGGAGGTTGCTAGGGCCATGCTTAGGAGATTTATGGCTTTGAATGTGTAGCTGTCGATGCATATATTAGGAAACCTAGATTATGAGCAGGAAAAAAGTAAAAACGAAGTAGAAAATAGATGCACAGAGTAAAGTCACAACTCATCTTTTTTTATATCTTTTCCCAAAATGAAGTAGTTAAAAAATTTTTTTTACTGAAGTATAATTGGGACTTCCCTAGTGCTCCAGTGGTTAAGAATCTGCCTTTCAATGCAGGGGACGTGGGTTCAATCCCTAGTATGGGAATTAAGATCCCACATTAACTTAGGGCAACTAAGCCTATGAGCCACAATGGGCCTAGTACAGCCAAAAAAAGTATAGTTGATGTACAGTGTGTTTCAGGTGTACAGCAAAGTGTTTCAGTTATTTTTATGTGTGTGTGTGTATGTGTGTATATATATATATATATATATATATATATATATATACATATACAATTTTTCAGATTATTTTCTCAGGTTATTGCTAAATATTGAGTATAGTTCCCTATGCTATACAGTAGATCCATCCATGTTGGCTATCTATTTTATATATAGTAGTGTGTATGTATTCATCACAACTCATATCTTTGAAAAGACAAGCAGAATTACATATATTTTTAGGTATGTGATGGGAGAAGACAACATGTGACATTTATGGCTTCCCCAACAGGAGAATCACAACAGAGATTCTTTGGGCTTTGAAGCAATCCATGCCATCTGCAGTCAAGAATTACATACTTTTCAGAAAGTTCCTGGCATGCTTATGGGCCATGGACAAGACAGCAAGCATGATCATGGATTATCAATGACCATGTGGCCAGAACTATTTAAGATGAGGTAGGTTCTGTCAAATCTATCAAGGCATCATCAGGTCAGATGGAGCCAGCAGCAATCTCTCATAAGATAGAAGTGGTACATCTGTGAGTGGGCCTCCGCAGAGCTGGAGGACCCAATCAAGTTGCATAAGCAAGTCATCCTGATTCCCATCTCATCAACTACCATTGCCCTAGGGCCTCTTTCTCAGTTCAAAACTATGTCCATATGGTAACCATGGAAGTGCACCACTGTTCAAATCTTTGCCTCTAGGATTCCAGTCAGCTGACAGTTCTCAGCTGCAACCCTGTCAGAATCTACTGCAGCATTTAAACTCAAGATGTAGTATCCATGGGCACCTATAGCCAGTGACCAACTACTGGGTGGTGTTGAACAGATACTGGGATCTAGACATTTCTGCATCCATCAAGACCAGCAGGAATGGACTTCTGAGAGGGGCACCAGTTTCACTAAAGAGTGTAATGGTGGCTCCTCTCATCTGCAGACTGGGGGTGACGGTAGGAAAGTGGTCACAGAATTGAGCTAATTAATAGAACAGGAGTGGTTGGAGGGAGTAGTCTCAGAGGCGTGACCAGGGAATTGTGGAAATGGCTAATAGAACATGTCATCTGTAGGGGCAAAAGAGATGGACATTCAGTGAGGATGCTGTTTAACATCTAAGAACAAAAAAACAAAAATTTTTCTAAACCAAGTATGGAGAAACAAGAGGCCAAAGGCAGCCACTCCAAAAAAAAGTGAAAATCCTTTACTTAGTTCCCTGACCTGTATTCACACCCAGAACCAACTGACTAAAAAGGTGAACGGATCTCCTGGGGGAAGAATCCTACAACAACTCAGCAAGTATAATATTTTCTGTCTTTTCCCAAAACGACTGAGGCCATTACTTGGTGATGGTACACTGGAGAAAGGAGAACCTTGGATTTCAAAGAATGTTAGACACAGAGGCTGAGTTGATATTTGATGCCTAGAGACCCAAAGCATCATCCCCACCCGTTTGTTAGAAATTCACTAGTCTGCTCTCTGAAGAAACCAGATGGATCCTGGAGGATGACTATAGGCTGTCATAAATTCAACCAAAAGTGGTCCTAATAACAGATGGTAGTGTCAGGCATGATATCACTGATGTGCTTGGTTACTCAGTTGTTTCCGACTCTTTGTGACCCCATGGACTGCAGTCCACCAGGCTTCTCTGTCCATGGGGATTCTCCAGGCAAGAGTCCTGGAGTGGGTTGCCATGCCCTTCTCCAGGGGATCTTCCAACCCAGGAATCAAACCCAGGTCTCCCACATTGCAGGTGGATTCTTTACTATCTGAGCCACCAGGGAAGCCTGATATCACTAATCAGTTAAGTCACTCAGTCAGGTCCGACTCTTTGTGACCCGTGGACTGCAGCCCACCAGGCTTCCCTGTCCATCACCAACTCCCGGAGCTACTCAAACTCATGTCCATCGCATTGGTGATGCCATCCAACCATCTCATCCTCTGTCGTCCCCTTCTCTTTCTGCCTTCAATCTTTCCCAGCGTCAGGGTCTTTTCCAATGAGTTGGTTCTTCATATCAGGTGGCCAAAGTACTGGAGTTTCCGCTTCAGCATCAGTCCTTCCAATGAATATTCAGGACTGATTTCCTTTAAGATTGACTGGTTGAATCTCCTTGCAGTCCAAGGGACTGTCAAGAGTCTTCTCCAACACCACAGTTCAAAAGCATCAGTTCTTTGGCGCTCAGTGTTCTTTACAGTCCAAATCTTACATCAATGCATGACCACTGGAAAAAGCATAGCTTTGACTAGATGGACCTTTTGTTGGTAAAGTAATGTCTCTGATTTTTAATATACTGTCTAGGTTGGTCATAGCTTTTCTTCCAAGGAGCAAGCATCTTTTAATTTCATGGCTGCAGTCACCATCTGCAGTGATTTTGGAGCCCGCCAAAATAAAGTCTGTAACTGTTTCCATTGACTTTGCTAGCGTGTGAAATGAGTGCAATTCTTTGGCATTGCCTTTCTTTGGGATTGAAATGAAAACACCTTTTCCAGTTATGTGTCCACTGCTGAGTTTTCCAGATTTGCTGGCATATTGAGTCCAGCACTTTCACAGCATCATCTTTTAGGATTTGAAATAGCTCAACTGGAATACCATCACCTCCACTAGCTTTGTTCATAGTGATGCTTCTTAAACCATGTCAATTCTTTTAACATCTGTTACATTTTGAAGACCTGAAAGTGTCTGGGCATCCCATGATCCATTACATTGATGTCACACTGACTATGCAGGAGGAGTCCTTGATGAGACCCTGCACTCCAGAGGAGAGAGAGAAGCCTTTTTAAGATCAGGGCTCTTTCACTTCAGTGGAATTTTTAGGGTTCCCCTCAGAGTAAGAGAAATTTGCTGTTATATATCTTGCATCCCCTACCACAAATAAGGAAGGACAGCACCTGGTAGGCCTCTTCAGGCTCTGAATGGAACCATTCTACACCAGAGTTTTTCAGCCTTGGCACTACTGGCACTGTGGACCAGATAACTCTTTGTGGGGTGTTTAGCAGTATCCCTAGCCTCTACCCAAGTTGATCTGAATAGCACTACCCCTACTCCGGTCGTGAAAAACTGGCTCCAAACTTGGCCAAATGTCCCCTGGGGAGCACAATCACCCCTGGTTTGGAACCTTTGTTATATACCTAGGAATTCTGCTGCCCCATAAACCAAGTGACACGGAAAGCTGCCAGATTTCAAGGTGGTACAGAATAGAAGAGAGTCCAGAAGAAGGTAAAGCTTTGGTACAATCAAGTGTACAATAGTATCCAGCAGACCTTCTGGTCTTAGAGGTGTCAATAGTGGAAATGTAGAGTTTGTTGAAAATCCTAAAGGGACAGACCCTTGGGGTTCTGGAACAAGATCATGCCATCTAGAATATGGTTTGAAACACAGCTCCTGACACATTCCTGGGCTCTGGTGGAGAAAGGAACATTTGACTGTGGACACCAAGTGCCCATGTTCTGTTGTAGGGAGGAAGGTGGGGCAGTAGAGATACTGGATCATCACATGACAGAGGAAGAAGAAACCTTAAAGAACCTCAACATTTCTTCCCTGAGAAAGCTGAGTTCAGAGAGATGACTGCTTTGCCTAAAATCATTAACAGGTTAGTGGCAACCAAGCTAGGTGTCTTCTACTCCAGGTTAGTGAGTATCTCACTTCATAAATTGAAAATGATTGCATTTCCCTGTGGAATATTGTTCCACAATTCTTGGGTTGTTTAACACTGTGGCTGTAGATTAAAGAAAATTTAGTGGACTGCTTTGATGTCTTTCTCTTACAGGATGCATTCTGAGTCCCCCAAAACTTACAAAACAAACTTGAACATTGGGAACTGCTTGGTATGTGTGTGATATGTGTGGGTTCTTGGGTTTTAGATCAACAAGAGGGAATCTTCTCCCCTACCCTTGCCCTATCATATGGTGGACAACAAACCTTTGGCCCAGGTTACATGGAGCAGCAGCTTTCAATTCTCATTTTGACCAAAACCCAGAATAAAAATTATTTTGACAGGATGATTCATTTGTGTATGTGCACACATATACACCTACACATAGAACATAGATATGAAAGTTTCCCAAACAGAACTTGCCCTTACCATATATTAATGCTTTCAAATATTTTCTGTATTTTTTTAGTGTTGATCATAACCAATTAATTATAGCTGCAATCCTCCCTTGCAGGTGATTTCACTGCCCAGTAATAGGTTAGGTCCCAAAGTTTAAAAAAAAAAAAAAAAAAAGCGGCAAAAAACCACACAAATGTTGAGAGTTGTAGGCCTAGAAACTCTAGATTTTAAATATAACTTGATAAGAATAGGTACTCAAAGGTTAATTTGTCAAATATGAACTACTTATTGGAAGTCATTTTTTTGGATGGAAATACATCTCCCACTGGGAGAACATATCTCTTAAGGTATAAAGCAGGTCAGTCCACAAAAATTTCTTTCCCTAAAACTTATACACAGGAGTAGGATATCAGCTGGGCAGCATCTTGGGGTGGGTGGGCAGTCAGCCACTTCACTGATGCCCTTATGCCTTCTACAGCCATTTCAAAAACAGGACACTCTCTTTTATAATACTCACAGACCAAAAAAAAAAAAAAAACAACTAACCAGCCACCTTGAACAGTGTGATAACCAAAAATGCAAAATTTCTTGAAATGGAATTTTTTTGCCCAAACAATTGGATTATTAAATATGTGATGTTTATAACTTCCAAAGATTCTAGGAGAAGAATTTTCACTGTGTATGAGTTATACCCACTTAAAAACATGTTCTCTCCAACACTGAGTAGGAACCAGGGACAAGAACTACACAATAGAGCATCTACAGGCTCTACAATAAACATTTTCTATTCAAACACGTTCAGTCCTGGGCTTAGTAATTCTATGAACAATACTATTTTAATTTTGCAGATGAGGAAACTGAGATGTAGATATTTTAAATGTATTTTTTTCAAGATTATACAAGCTTCATGGTGGATTTGTACCTTGATTGTTCTGACTTCAAAGTACATTTTTTTTTTTTTAAGGCATTTGAAAATTTTTACAATGAATATTTTGGTTGCACTGGGTCTTCATTGTTGTGTGTGGGTTTTCTCTAGTTTCAGAGAGTGGGACTACTCTCTAGTTGAGGTGTGCAGACTTCTGTTGCGGTGGCTTCTCTTGTTGTGGAGCACAGGCTCTATGTGTGTGGGCTTCAGTAATTGGAGCATGCGGGTTCAGCAGTTGCTGCTCTAGAGCTTGAGGTCAGTAGTTGTGGCTAACGGGCTTAGTTACTCCATGGCATGTGGAACTTTCCCAGACCAGGGATCAAACCCATGTCCCCTGCATTGGCAGATGGATTCTTATCCACTCTACTACCAGGGAAGTCTAAAACCCATGTTCTTGCACAGTCTTATCTGCTTCTTACTAATTTAATAGGTTGACTGGGAAGAAGTGACTGTTCTTTGACAGATGGTCCTTTGAAGTATTCCATAGTGCAATGAATTCTTACTGCACCAGGAAGTGGCAAGTAAGCCTGCAAAGCTGAGGATGCTGCAGTTTTGATCAACGTGGAAAAAACTTCAAACTTAGTGCTGTGTTACCTGAAACTTGAATTCCTGAGATTGAACATGGTAACATAAATACAACTAGGGACTTCCCCTGGTGGTCCAGCAGTTAGGACTCTTCGCTTTCATTGCTGTAGGCCTGGAAACTTTGATCCCTGGTCAGGGAACTAAGATCCTGCAAGCCACAGGACGTCACTAAGTAAATAAATACAAACGAGGTCAGAATTCTGAAAAGATTTTTCAAAAAATAAAAAAGAATGTAAAGAAAATTAGCAATGGTTTATAATAAAAAAACATAATTTCATACCTTATATCATCTTCTATGGGGTCTTTGGGGTCGCAATGAGTTGGACATGACTGAGCTACTGAACTGACTGACTAATCATCTTCTATTGTTGATAGGGTACTGATGTTTAGGTCTGTCCCACCCCACCCCTAAATGTAATTTGTCTTTTATTATACCATCATAGGTTAAGCATGAGGTATGAGAGTTCAGATAATCCTTCCTTTTCTGGTCAAGAAATATCCAAACAATCATCTAAAAAATCACCCCTTTTTGGTGTGAGTCGGACATTTTTTAGTGAATTTGCAATTTAAACCATCCATAACCATATCAATCTGATATGAAGGAAGTATTTTTGCATGAAATTGTCTCATTCATCTAATCTTTCAAATCTATTTTCACACGTTATGTTTACTTTATTACCTTTTTATTCCCTCGGTATCTGTAATATCCCTTCATCTACATTTTAAACAATGCTTCTTTATACCTCTTCTCTTTTTGTATTGCTCAGTCTTGCCAAAGTTTGTTAATTTTGTTAGTTTTATCCCCCCCCCCCCGCCCCAAAAAAACAACTTTTGGACTTATTGGTTCTTTCAAAAATAGGGTCTTTGTTTTTAGTTAATTAAATTCCTCTTTTTATCTTTATCAATTCCTTCTACTTTCTTTGGGTTTATTGAGTTATTTTTATAATTTCTCAGGTTGATTGCCTAGATCATTAATTTTTTTTTCATTCCTTTAATGTGCATTTAAAGCTCGAGGTTTTCCTATACATAGTACATAAGCTATATTCTACAAATTTTGATACAGTATATGTTTTTATCATTGTTTATTCTGAAATATTTCCTAATTTATGTATTGTTAGAAGCATTTTTAATATTTTATATACAGAGTGTTTGTAGTTATTTTGTACAGTTTCTAATTTATTTGAATTTTTAGAGATCATAGTCTTTTAAAAAATTTTTTCTTATCTTGCTATAAAATATGAATTTTATTTCATCATAATCAAAGTCAACAAATTGCCTGTGATTTTTTTCAACCAAGAGAAAAGATTGATAAAAAGCACCTTAGCTGGGAAAGCTCACAATTGGGATTCTAGCTGGTGCAACTCATACATGGAAGAATTGTAGGAATCATAGTCTTTCTGATAATACTTCTTTGAAATTACTTGAGATCTATTTTATGGAGAGTACATCATCAGTTTTCTTTCCATAGGCACTAATTTACCTACTGTATACTGCTGCTACTGCTACTGCTAAGTCACTTCAGTTGTGTCCTACTCTGTGCGACCTCATAGACGGCAGCCCATGAGGCTCCCCTGTCCCTGGGATTCTCCAGGCAAGAACACTGGAGTGGGTTGCCATTTCCTTCTCCAATGCATGAAAGTGAAAAGTGAAAGTGAAGACACTCAGTCATATCTGACTCTTAGCGACCCCATGGTCTGCAGCCTACCAGACTCCTCCGTCATGGGATTTTCCAGGCAAGAGTACTGGAGCCTTCTCCAAGCTACTGTATAGCTAATATGTAACTCAGTCATCATAAAATCAAACAATATAGCCACAACTGAGATCCAAAACACTGCAAGCTCCCAGGAAACCCTTGAATGTTCCACACATCCCCACCTATAATAATTGCTTCCTTGTTTTCCTTTTCAGGGTAATTGTTGTTAGTCTTTTTTTTTTTTTGGCATCCTAAGTTCAGTTCAGTTCAGTCACTCAATCATGTCTGACTCTTTGTGACCCCATGGACTGCAGCACATCATGCCTCCCTGTCCATCATCAAATCCCGGAGCCTACCAAACTCATGTCCATTGAGTCAGTGATACCATCCAATCATCTCATCCCCTTCTCCTCCCTCCTTCCATCTTCCCCAGGGTCTTTTCAAATGAGTCAGTTCTTCACATCAGATGGCCAAAGCTTTGGAGTTTCAGCTTCAGCATCAGTCCTTCCAATGAATATTCAGGGCTGATTTCCTTTAGGATGGACTGGTTAGATCTCCTTGCAGTCCAAGGGACTCGCAACAGTCTTCTTCAACACCACAGTTCAAAACCAACAATTCTTTGGCGCTCAGCTCTCTTTATAGTCCAAATGTCACATCCATACATGACCACGGGAAAAACCATAGCTTTGACTCGATGGACCTTTGTCGCCAAAGTAATGTCTCTGCTTTTTAATAAGCTGTCTAGGTTGGTCATAACTTTTCTTCCAAGGAGCAAGCATCTTTTAATTTTATGGCTGCAATCACCATCTGCAGTGATTTTGGAGCCCCCCAAAATAAAGTCAGGAAGCAACAGTTAGAACTGGACATGGAACAACAGACTGGTTCCAAATAGGAAAAGGAGTACGTCAAGGCTGTATATTGTCACCCTGCTTATTTAACTTATATGCAGAGTACATCATGAGTAACGCTGGACTGGAAGAAGCACAAGCTGGAATCAAGACTGCCGGGAAAAATATCAATAACCTCAGATATGCAGATGACACCACCCTTATGGCAGAAAGTGAAGAGGAACTCAAAAGCCTCTTGATGAAAGTGAAAGTGGAGAGTGAAAAAGTTGGCCTAAAGCTCAACATTCAGAAAACGAAGATCATGACATCTGGTCCCATCACTTCATGGCAAATAGATGGGGAAACAGTGGAAACAGTGTCAGACTTTATTTTTGGGGGCTCCAAAATCACTACAGATGGTGACTGCAGCCATGAAATTAAAAGACGCTTACTCCTTGGAAGGAAAGTTATGACCAACCTAGATAGCATATTCAAAAGCAGAGACATTACTTTGCCAACAAAGGTCCGTCTAGTCAAGGCTATGGTTTTTCCAGTGGTCATGTATGGATGTGAGAGTTGGACTGTGCAGAAAGCTGAGCGCCGAAGAATTGATGCTTTTGAACTGTGGTGTTGGAGAAGACTCTTGAGAGTCCCTTGGACTGCAAGGAGATCCAACCAGCCCATTCTGAAGGAGATCAGCCCTGGGATTTCTTTGGAAGGAATGATGCAAAAGCTGAAACTCCAGTACTTTGGCCACCTCATGCGAAGAGTTGACTCATTGGAAAAGACTCTGATGCTGGGAGGGATTGGGGGCAGGAGGAGAAGGGGACGACAGAGGTTGAGATGGCTAGATGGCATCACTGACTCAATGGACGTGAGTCTGAGTGAACTCCAGGAGTTGGTGATGGACAGGGAGGCCTGGCGTGCTGCGATTCATGGGGTCGCGAAGAGTTGGACACAACTGAGCGACTGAACTGAACTGAACTGAACTGATGGGATTGGATGCCATGATCTTAGTTTTCTGAATGTTGAGTTTTAAGCCAACTTTCTCACTCTCCTCTTTCACTTTCATAAAGAAACTCTTTAGTTCTTCTTTGCTTTCGGCCATAAGGGTGGTATCATCTCAATAACTGAGGTTATTGATATTTCTCCCAGCAGTCTTGATTCCAGCTTGTGCTTCATCCAGTCCAGGATTTCTCATGATGTATTCTACACAGAAGTTAAATAAGCAGGATGACAATATACAGCCTTGACATAATCCTTTGTGAAGCTTTGTTCATAGTGATGCTTTCTAAGGCCCACTTGACTTTGCATTCCAGGATGTCTGGTTCTAGACGAGTGTGAGTGATCTCATCATTGTGATTATCTGGGTCATGAAGATCTTTTTCCTACAGTTCTTCTGTATATTCTTGCCACCTCTTCTTACAGTTCTTCTGTATATTCTTGCCACCTCTTCTTACTATCTTCTGCTTCTGTTGGATCCATACCATTTCTGTCCTTTATTGAGCCTATCTTTGCATGAAATGTTCCCTTGGTATCTCTGATTTTCTTGACGAGATCTCTAGTCTTTCCCATTCTATTGTTTTCTTCTCTTTCTTTGTATTGAGCACTAAGGAAGGCTTTCTTATCTCTCCCTGCTCTTTTTTGGAACTCTGCATTCAAGTGGGTAATCTTTCCTTTTCTCCTTTGCCTTTTGCTTCTCTACTTTTCATAGCTGTTTGTAAGGCCTCCTCAGACAACCGTTTTGCCATTTTGCATTTCTTTTTCTTGGGGATGGTCTTGATCACTGCCTCCTGTACAATGTCATGAATCTCTGTCTATAGTTCTTCAGGCACTCTATCTATCAGATCTAATCCCTTGAATCTATTTGTCACTTCCACTGTATAGTCGTAAGGGATTTGATTTAGGTCATACCTGAATGGTCTAGTGGTTTTCCCTACTTTCTTCAATATTAGTCTGAATTTGGCAATAAGGAGTTCATGATCTGAGCCACAGTCAGCTCCTGGTCTTGTTTTTGCTGACTGTATAGAGCTTCTCCATCTTTGGGTGCAAAGAATATAATCAATCTGATTTCAGTATTGACCATCTGGTGATGTCCATGTGTAGAGTCTTCTCTTGTGTTGTTGGAAGAGGGTGTTTGCTATGACCAGTACATTTTCTTGGCAAAACTCTGTTAGGCTTTGCCCTGCTTGATTCTGTATTGCAAGGCCAAATTTGCCTATTACTCCAGGTGTTTCTTGACTTCCTACTTTTGCATTCTAGTCCCCTATAATGAAAAGGACATCTTTTTTGGGTGTTAATTGTAGAAGGTCTTATAAGTCTCATAGACCAGTTGAACTTCAGCTTCTTCAGCATTACTGGTCAGGGCATAGACTTGGATTACCGTGTATTGAACGTTTGCCTTGGAAATGAACAGAGATCATTCTGTCGTTTTTGAGATTGTATCCAAGTACTGCATTTTGGACTCTTTTGTTGACTATGAGGGCTACTCCATTTCTTCTAAGGGATTCTTGCCCACAGTAGTAGATATATGGTCATCTGAGTTAAATTCACCCATTCCAGTCCATTTTAGTTCACTGATTCCTAAAATGTCATCCTACAAGGGACAATTTCAGTTCTACCATCAAGAATTGCAGTGAGAGCTGCTGCTGCTGCTGCTGCTGCTAAGTCACTTCAGTCGTGTCCGACTCTGTGTGACCCCATAGACGGCAGCCCACTAGGCTCCCCCATCCCTGGGATTCTCCAGGTAAGAACACTGGAGTGGGTTGCCATTTCCTTCTCCAATACATGAAAGTGAAAAGTGAAAGTGAAGTCACTCAGTCATGTCCGACCTCAGCGACCCCATGGACTGCAGCCTACCAGGCTCCTCCATCCATGGGATTTTCCAGGCAGGAGTACTGGAGTGGGGTGCCATTGCCTTCTCCAGAGTCCTAATCACTGGGTCACCACAAACTCCCCTTCACGCTAATGTTTTCATTTGTTTGCTTCAATTTGTTATTCTTGTGATCAGAATTCTTACAGTATTTTGACTCAAAAGTCTTTGGAATGTCTGAGGGCTCAGAGAGAAGGGGATTGGGAAATTCCTTACTGGATTGTCATTGAGAACTCTCATCTCTCCTGAAAGGGAGACTTGGGCTCATGGTGTGCCTTGAATAGCAGTATCACCTGGCCACCTGCCCCAAGTCCAGTCTGCACTGTGCCGTGGGTGCTGCATTGGGCACTATGTATATTTACATCATTCCATCCTCAAAACAGACTTGTGAGATGAGAAAACGGGTTCTCTAAGGTCACAGAGCCAAAGGAAAAGATAAAGGAAAGAATAGTTGCACTTAATTCATAAATATTCAAGACCATTAATTTATTCACATTTTTCCCATAGTAAAATGTACAAGGCATGGCCCCACGTGACTGATTTGAATTTGCCTCTTTCAAGTATTTTTATAATTGCCATTTACTTTATTTATGGAGAACTTGAAAAAAATAAATTTCCTTGGATTAAAGCATTTCGAATATATTTAGGGCTCACTAAAATTCTTATGACTGCTTAAAAATGTATCATGCATACATATAGTCAGCTGTACTGTAAATTGCAGCTAATGGATGTTCAGTTGGCAAAAGGTGGAATAGTTTGGCTGATTTACTCCTTGGGCTTGTCCTGTTTTACTGGAAAACTCATCTAAACATGCATGTCACAAACTACTTTCAAGACAAAAGCAAAGCCTCAGATGAGTGGTGAAAACAGATAGCCCCATCTAACCTGGGAAGACTGTCTGCCTGAAGGAAAAGGCCATCAGTCTAAGTGAATGCTCCAAAAAGACACTTCTAAAAATAAAAGCAGCCTGCCTATAGGAAAAAGAAATATCATTAGACATTTTGACCATGGTTTTATTTCATTAAACTGCTGAGTGTATGCTGAGTTACAAGAAGTAAAATTCAATATATAGTTTCCAAGTGCCTTCTCTGTTTAAGGCACTATGTGGTGGGCTCTAGAGGACACAAAAATGAATGATCTGCCATCCTCACTATTGAGGAGGTTATAATCAAAGGAGGGGTAAACAGCAAGATAACATTTTATAAGCAATGTGTGATAAGACCTATGAGAAAGAAACAGATGTGAAATGAACCAAATAGTTATTTGAGTACCTTTCATAGGTCAGGCATGTTTCATACAGCATCTTATCTTTCAATCTTACAGTAATGAGGTTGGTACTGTTCCCAGTTCAAGGAACTGTGGGAAAGCACAACCAAAAACCTAACCCAGGATCATACAGGCTGGGATTCAAATCCAGATATGTCTCCCCAAAAGTTTGTATTCCTAACAACCCCATGGGTTAAGAGCCGTGTGATAGATAGAAAAGAGGTCCTTGCTGACCTGCTGACCATGAGTCTCAGAATGATTAGAAAGGAGTCAGGAAAATGAACCATTTTAGGGTGACTTCAGCCACCATTATGGATGCCCTCCAAGGATGATTTGGCATTATTTTCTTAGCCTGGAGTGTAAAGTGGACTTCCCAGGTAGCTCAAATGGTGAAGAATCTGCTTGCAATGTGGGAGACCTGAGTTCGATCCCTTGGTTGGGAAGATGCTCTGGGGGAGGACAAGGCGACCCACTTCAGTATTGTTGCCTGGAAAATCACCATGGACAGAGAAGCTTTGTGGGCTACAGTCCATGGGGTTGCAAAGAGTTGAACAAGACTGCGCAACTAACTTCGCCTCTGCTGTCAGCCTCAAACTGTTTTTAAACGATAAAATGAATTGAGTTTTATTGTTCATGTGAGTACAAACACTGTGGATATATTTTCATGAAAAAAAGGGAAAAAAACACTAGCATCATCATATAAATTGTAAGTGTCCATTTTCACTCTCATTACTATTGCTATTTATGTATGTGATCATTTTAATTCTTAATTATCTTTTTACTCAGGTAACTATGTAAACCCAGTTGTCCTTCTCTTCGATTGCTTGCCTTCACTTGAATACCTGCCCCATGGTTTCCTAAGACCTATCACCAATGTTGTTATCATTATTTTGCAAGGTGAATGAATATAAATGTAGATTTTCATCATATGTAGACTATGTTGACAATCAGCAAAGAGTTTTCTTCCATATGAATTGTGTAGCTGAGATGAAATGCTAGAAGATTAACCCAGAATGGACAATTCATTGCTCTCTAGTTATTTTCAGTTCTACAAGTAAGCCACTGAGCAGACCATGCTGCCCTTTGGCACAGTGTCTGTTTCTAAGCAGGTGACATTAAAGATGCTTGTCTCTGAAAATCATTCAGGAATTATTTTCCCTGAAGTGCTAATAGAGCTTGCTAATTAAAAAAAAACACCATTTCTCAAAATGATATAAAGCATCATAGAAACAACAGGAAATTATTTCACCCACGTTTTGGTTTGCACAGGCCTACTTGACTTTGGGAAGGCTGGTTGTATGACAAGGGTTGATCTGCCATAGTGAAGACCACTACAGTTTTAGCTTTTCGTCAGCGGCAAACAAAGCTAAAGGCACCAGTGGCTCAAATCTCTTTTCTGTTCCTCCACTGATGAGAATCAAAATAAACTTTAAGATATCAAAAGCAACAATACTATAGTTTGGTAACAGATTCTTAGACTGGTGAAATCCTGTGGCTCAACTGCATGACTCTAGAATAATTTCAATGAACTAGGTGCTATGACTTTAGACTCAGATTTTTATTATACCTTACGTGTTACATGAATGAAAGCTTGGTATGTATTAATAGTATGATTTTCTTGGGTCATTTGAAGCCAATAGGTTTTAAAATCCCAGTCAATAGTATACCTTCTTAAATATTCAAGCCTTGAGAAGAAAGTGTGAGTTTCCAGGGAAACTGAAGGATGATAGTGGATCTGTTACAGTCCATGTGCTCTTAATTTATGTGTGATGATCTGATGAATTGTCAACCTGCCCTTTTAAAAAGAGTGTGTGAGAAAATGTATATAAATGTGTACCAGTGAAACAGGTCTTCATGTTTTTGTGTTTTGAAAGTGTGTTTTCTTCATAGAATGAGAACAAAAGTATATGAGAATTGATCTTTGAAATACAAGGGAGCTAAACATAATTTGACGTGCAAATATGTGAATCACACATCCTGCCTCAGAAATAAAATGTGGTCAAATATTTCATTTTATTCATTGTATTTATCACCATCTGAAATTGTCTCATTTATTTGAATACTTTAAAAATCTCTCTCTTTCACACTCAGCTAAAACTCCGTGGTCACTACTCTACCTCTGGTGCCTGCTATATAATAGGTATTTGATAACTACTTTTTTTTTTAAACTTATGTGTCTGCTGGGTATTCCTTGCTGTTTGTGGGCTTTCTCTAGTTGTGGTGATCGGGGGCTGCACTTCATTGTGGTGTGTAGACTTCTCACTGCAGTTGCTTCTCTTGCTGAGGAACACTGGCTCTAGGTGTGTGGGCTTCAGTAATTGGGGTCCAGGGGCTCAGTAGTTGCCGCTCCTGGCCTTTAGTGCATGGGCTTAGTAGTTGTGGCTTAAGGGTTTAGTTGTCCAAGGCATGTGGAATCTTCCTGGTCCAGGGATTGAACCTGTGTCCCCTGCATTGGCGGGCAGATTCCTATCCACTGGACCACCAGGGAAGTCAGAGAACTACTTATTAAATAAAGGAATTACTGTGTGTTGAGGGCTTCCCTAGTGTCTTAGATGGTAAAGAATCTGCCTGCAATGCGGGAGACCTGGGTTCAATCCCTGGGTTGGGAAGATACCTTGGAGGAGGGCATGGCAACATACTCCAATACTCTTGCCTGGAGAATCCCCATGGACAGAGGAGCCTGGGGCATACTCTGTCCATGGGGTCGCAAAGAGCTGGACATGACTAAGTGACTAAGCACACACACTGTGTGTTGAAAGATATTCAGTGCACTACTTTAGAAGTATATGTATCTATTTCTCAACTCAACTTGATGAAACCTCCACAAAGGCTATATCTACCAGCTTTAGTAAATGCCTCTTTACTAGATGGGATCAATATATGTTTAGTAAAGAGTATGGACCGAGTATAAAGTTCAGGAACACTGGTTAAAAACAATGGTGGTTAAAAACCCATCAGCATTAGATTTTAGCAACAGCGAAGAGCTGATTCATTTGAAAAGACTGATGCTGGGAAAGATTGAGGGCAGGAGGAGAAGGGGATGACAGAGGATGAGATGGTTGGATGGCATCACCGACTCAATGGACATGGGTTTGGGTGAACTCCGGGAGTTGGTGATGGACAGGGAGGCCTGGCGTGCTGCAATTCATGGGGTCGCAAAGAGTCGGACACGACTGAGCGACGGAACTGAACTGAAGTATTGTTCTCAATGCTTTCTGCTTTTTTTATTGCAGTATAATTGCTAATGGTGAGATGCACACATCTCGTGTATAGTTGATATGTTTTGACAAATATATACACCCATATAACCCACTGACTGAGATATATAGAACTTTACATCATTCCAGAAAGTTTCTCTGTACCATCTTTTAGTCCATTCCCTATTCCCCATCAGCCTAAGCAATGGCTGTTCTGAGTTCTGTTCCTATTAGGTTAGCTTTGCTTCTTTTTAAACCTTATATGAAAGAAATCATACAAAGGTACTCTTTTATGTTTGGCTTCTTTTGTACAATACATCTGTAAAATTCATCCAGGTTATGAATATCAGTGATGCAGTCCTTTTTATTGCTGAGTAGTATTCCACTGTATACTCAACTTATCCAGTTTCCTGTTGATGGAAACTATTTGGATTGTTTCCACTTTGGAACTATTATGAGTAAAGCAGTAATATTGCAAACCTTCCTATATGAATAATAATATTGCAAACCTTTCTATATGAATCTTTGTGTACATACATCTTAATTTCTCTGGGCAAATATGTGAAAGCTTGTGTAAATGTATGTGTAAATGTATGTTTATCTTTATAAAAAACTGCCAAACTATTCTTTGAAAGTTGTATCATTTTATACTCCCACCAACAATGTATGAGAGTTCTTAGTTGATCCACATAATTGCCAATATTTGGTACTGTCAATCTTTTATATTTTACCCATTCTAATAGGTGTGGAATTCTATTCATTGTATATTAACTAGCAATTCTCTAGTGATTAATGGTGTTGAATTATCTTTTTATTTGCTTATTAGCTGTTTGAATATCTTTTTGTGAAGTATCCAAGTACCCCAAGTCTATGGGGTCTCAAAGAGTTGGACACGACTGAGCAACTGAACTGAACTGATATTCTAGGTATTGATTGCCCAAGAATTTCAAAATAGTTCTTAAAGATTTTCCTGGTTAAAGCTGTATTAGGGTTTCTCTACTGTTAGATAAAATTATAGAATAAGAAGCAGCATTGATTTGGATTCTGAGGATCCTGAGTTTAAATGCTGGCTTTCCCCTAACCCTGTATTGTTACTCATATGAATTTATACAAGGTGCACAATTCCTGTTAGCATCAGTTTCCTCAGCTGTAGAATGGGATAATAATTGCAAATATTAAATGCAATCTCATATGCCTACCGAGTAGTTGGTGCTTAATAACTATTACCCTCTCCTTTTCTATTTCTAATTCTTGGGTTGTCCTCTCAAGAAAAGAACACATATAAAGATGCACAAACTCTAGAAAGTAGATTTTTCTATATCAACCTATAAAGTGTTTCTCAAATTGGGATATAGAATCTCTTGGAGTCTTAAAACAGGTTCTCAGGGGTCAGAGTTTTCTACTGGATTTTAAAGAGAAATTATTTATATTTGGATGATTATCCTAAAATATTAAAATAAGCAGAGTCTGAAACTTCTGAATAAGTTATCTTGAGTTTACAACTAAGCATTGCCATAAAATTTCAATGTAAATTTTCATCTACCTTTGAAATTTCAGCTTTGTGAACTAAGGAACATCAGTGTGTCAGTGCTGTTTGGTTGGCATGTCCTGCTATCTATAATAAATGGTAGCAATGGCCAGTGTCTGCCGCTGTACTCGTATTCTGTGAAGGCAAAATTTCTATTTCCCTAGTAATAATGCTGCTGCTGCTGCTGCTAAGTCGCTTCAGTCATGTCCGACTCTGTGCGACCCCATAGACGGCAGCCCACCAGGCTCCCCTGTCCCTGGGATTCTCCAGGCAAGAACACTGGAGTGGGTTGCCATTTCCTTCTCCAGTGCATGAAAGTGAAAAGTGAAAGGGAAGTTGCTCAATTGTGTCCGACTCTTAGTGACCCCATGGACTGCAGCCTACCAGGCTCCTCCATCCATGGGATTTTCCAGGCAAGAGTACTGGAGTGGGGTGCCATTGCCTTCTCCACCTAGTAATAATATACATATGAATAACATTTTCAATGCTTGTCTTTAGTTTCTTACTTTTTTAAAGAAATCAGTACTTTGGTTTCTCATCAAGAAAATGATATGCCACTGAGTACTGTACTATTTTGTAGGTTCTAATGAGAAATGAACAGAAATAAACTGAATAATATAAATGATGTATTTGCACCAAGAGAAATCCAAATGCTTTCAGGACAGTCTATACAAATAAAGATTAAATGGTAATTTGAATATTCTAAACTGAAAACAGAGTGGAAGCAATCATAATAAAGTCTGATTTATGATCAATTTTGAAATGATGTAAATGAGGCAGTTTCAGTATCTAATTGCCTCTGTGAAATTCAGCATTCTCAAGCCTCATTCATGGCAAACATGGTATGGAACCTGTTTGAAAAACCACGAGGCTTATGATGCCTGTGTCAGACTTGTTTCTCTGTAGAACCTGTCTGCCTTGTTTTGGGGGTGAGAGGGTAATTTTGATTATACAGCCTCTCTGTTAATCCTTTCCTCTCTTGCCAACAATTGTTGAAATATTGTCCAAATGGAATCCCAAGAAGCTGTAAACAAAACACTGTGAGAAACCTAGTTCCTTCTTAGCTTTCAATTGTCTGACTATAATCTCAGGGCTGAAATTGGAAAAAAAAAAAAAGTTAAAAAAACATTTAAGAGTTTAAAACCAACTCAATATAATCTTATCTTGTTCTAAATTTCAACAAAATTTGATTAGATATATATTTACTGCTGATTTCAATTATACTGTTACACCAACTCCATGTTGAAATAAATACTACAGCTTTATGGAGTCATCAATAAAGATTGCTTACTGCAGTGTTAACTAGGAGGCCTGATAGTCTGAAACTACCCTATTTCATAGAGTCTCAGTGCCCATCTATTGTGTGCTGTGGTCTGATTTCAAAAATGCTAAAATATTTTAAAAAATATGTTCCAGTATCTATAATTTGGTAGTAAACCAAGGTTCAGTTTTTCAGAACATACTTATGTGAATTGAATTCTCTGCATGAGTCAAAACACAGAAACAAGTCTAGTACAGAACTAAATCTGAGGCTACATCTTTCTACTATCAAACCCATGAGTGTTTACTTAGTTTCAGCCATACACATTATCTACTGCAATAAATTAATGTTCATTTGAATTATATTGATTTGTAGTTGTGTATTTAATTTGTAAGTTTGCTTTGGTTTTAGACTATGTAACAGCTACAAGAATGAGTTTATACCCAGTTTTATGTTTATACATATTTAAATAGCAATGTAATAGAAGTAATTACAGCAATATAGGGAGCCTAGAGAGAATTTATTTCTTTAAAGGGGGTCATGTGTAAATCACCTGTGAGAAATTCTGCTCTACTCCAAGTGTCATGACTCGAAAATCACACATTTTTGCTATTTCTATGCATATCTGATAATTTAAAGCCATTATAAAAATTTGATCTTTAGTCAACTTTCAAATTTTTTTTCTGTCTGTAGTAAAACATTTTTCCTCTTTTCAGAATATGAAGGGCTTAAACATGGTCACCTAGAAGTGTAGCCTGACCGAAGTTTACAACTTGTAGAGACATCAAGTTCATGTCGTTAGAACTCTGACCATCCTTCCAACTATGAAGTGAAAGTGAAAGTCACTCAGTTGTGTCCCACTCTTTGTGATCTCATGGACTGTTCCTGGAATTCTCCAGCCCAGAATGCTGGAGTAGGTAGCCTTTCCCTTCTCGAGGGGATTTTCCCAACCGGGGGATCGAACCCAAGCCTGCCGGGTTGCAGGCAGATTCTTTACCAGCTGAGCCACAGATTCCTCTTAACATGTATCCTTTAATAACCTGGCTGTACCGATGCTAAATGGAGTAAGAACATGAGGGGTTTGATATATTTCTTCAAATCATAAAACTGAACATCAATTTAATATTTCTTAATAGCTTTGAAGTCAGAAATGCTTATTTAAAAGACAGGTCATTAGAAAAAAATGCATCGAAGCATATTTTATTTGTAATTGGACAATTCAACAGACTGTCATTTTTGCCTGATTTGGGGAGAGATAAGAACAATATATTTTATTACTTCTCAAAATCTGTGAACGAAGAGAATTATAACTATAAACACAGAGAAATATAGGTTCAGCAATAATCCATGTAGGCTTTCTGTTCCTTTCTCTATTTTTGTCTCATCAATACCAGAAACTCTTAGATGGGTTCACCCTATTTTCTTTTTGTACATCATAAAATTGGATACCAATTTTATTTTATTTTTATTTATTTTTTTAAATTTTATTTTATTTTTAAACTTTACAATATTGTATTAGTTTTGCCAAATATCGAAATGAATCCGCCACAGGTATACCTGTGTTCCCCATCCTGAACCCTCCTCCCTCCTCCCCCTCAAAATTACTAATCTTTCACAGATTTTTGCTTCAAAATACTATGTTGTGGAAAGGGTAGAACGACCAAAAGAAGCAAAATCCCACTTATTCTCTAATATGCCATATGCCTGGTTAAGGGTGCCATTTTAACACAACGCAGGAAAGCTTATGCCCTTCACTTTAATTCAGCATATGGAGGCTTTCACCTTTGGACCTCAGTTCACAACGTGTCAGGCTGCGACTTGAGCAGTAGCTAAAATCAGGATGTTTAACACTAGCATTCTAGTATGTCTTGCAGGTAGGTCTGTCCGGCATGTTTGTATCATAATAGGGTTAGGTTTAGCGTGTGGGAAGTACGCGGAAGCACAAGAATGATTCTCCAGTTCAGCTCTAATACTTTAATTCTTCTAATCGATCTCTCAGGCCAAACAGCTGCGTTTCAGCGTGTCCTCCAGTGTTCCAGCGGGTTGGAGGCCAGGCTACAAGGTGGCCTCAGGGAAAGACACCTGTGAGGGGCGTGGCCATCCGTCCTGGCTGCCCCTCCCATCTGACTGACTCCTGCGCAGAATGGATTCAGGCCGGATCCACTGGCGCTAACGCTAGTGGAGCCGGGGGCATCCTAGAGTGTGGTGCTGACCATCTTAATCTAAGTTGGTTTAGTTGTTGGGAGGAATCTCCTGGAGGGCTGGACGCTAGCTTATATCGACAAAGCCTCTGGAACTGGCACAAGGCTACTATGTCACGGGTGAAATATTGGTGACACGTTCCACATTTTGCTGGGAGAACCCGAGCTCGGTCCAAAATCCTAGTGACCCAGCATCCTACTGGCCCAGCAAAGCAACCGATTCGCAAATTCTTAGACTTGGGGGAGATGCCACTTGTTCCAGGCAGGCCCCCAGGGCTGCCTCAGTCGTCGCAGCTGGGCAGCAGGTCCGCATCGCGGCCGTCGCAGACCACGCGGGTCCAACTTGCTAGCAGCTCCTCAAGCAAGCCTCGCTTGCCGCTCCCGGCATGCTCCGTGGGGCTGAGCGCCCCAGAGGACCCATCGTCCGACTTGGAGCCGGTGACAGGGCCCTTACCCAAGATCCTACGGGCACTCATTTGCATATCCCAGCAAGAGGCGAACTCGACAAGTTTCGCGGTTTAGCAGTCAGAATACCAAACATGTGAGCCTTGTGCGTGGATCCGTGAGATCAAATTTCCCTAAAAGTTTCAGAATCATCGAAAAGGTGCACGGTTCGGTCACCATAACTGTTAAAGAGATGAGACCTTCCAGAGTTTATATATGCCGTGGACGAAAGGCAAACCGTGCTCGCTTCGGCAGCACATATACTAAAATTGGAACGATACAGAGAAGATTAGCATGGCCCCTGCGCAAGGATGACACGCAAATTCGTGAAGCGTTCCATATTTTGCGCCATTCCCCACCTCCAGACACTTTTTCCCTGAGTAACACAAAAAACTGTTAAGTATTGAGAGGTAGTTTTGGAGGCAGACCTCCGGTTTGCGCTTTCCGACATGCATCCCCAAAGCCTGAGGACACCTGGAATTCTCTCCCACCGGATCCTCTGCCCTCCCAGCGTCGATTCTAGCTCGATGGCTGCCTGGCATCCCCCCGGCCAACGTGTCTCAATTCTATTAAGTTACCTAGCTAATCTTGGTGTCTGCAGTCGAATGCTTGTTTTTACTGGTAAAAATACACTTTGGGTTTTGGGCGCTGAATTTTTATATTTCCCATGAGAGAATCCACCTGGTTTAGGTAAGGCGGCAGTTTGAGTGTACCTTAGAAGTCAGATAAAAACAGGCATAGAAAACCCGTCTCAGAAAGACTTAGTAACCGGCTTGCTGCTTCTAGCCAGTTTTCAGTTGATCCGGAAGCTCAAGGATCCACCGGCCAACACTGAGTTCACTCTTTGGTAACAGTCCTTGCTTATGTGTAGCTCACAGTCTGAGAAAAGAGTACGAATTCCAGTCAAAAACGACCAAAGTCACAAAGTAGGCCCGAGAAACGTGTACTACTGTTGCTTACTTCCTATAGCAAGGATTCATTAACAGCAATAATTCATTTATTTAATAATTCAGAAATGATTTGGTAAGGATTCATTGAGCATTTCATGTTTCAGGCAGCCTTTAGTGCTAAGATCTAGACCCACCTGCGCCTCTGCTTTGTGTTGTCTAGGGAGACAGATCAAAAGGCGATTTCAGAACTTTCAAGCTCTGTTAAGGAAATGCAAGATTTCTTATGTCCAAGATAACGTAGAAACGACATCAGTTCAGTCAGTCGCTCAGTCGTGTCCGACTCTTTGCGACCCCATGGGCTGCAGCACGCCAGGCCTCCCTGTGATCACCAACTCCCGGAGTTTACTCAAACTCATATTTGCACATAAATTTACAGATGTAACTCAGCTTCATTCTCATTTCATAGATTGCCTTGCACGAATATTTTTCATAATATATTTTATACTGAAAAATCACAAATTCAGCATTGCGTGCCAGACGTTGTGCTTCACCGAAGGCGTTTCCTTTGGGCTTGAGACAGTATCTGGACCGTGGGAAGAAGAGCAAAATATGGAACGCTTCACGAATTTGCGTGTCATCCTTGCGCAGGGGCCATGCTAATCTTCTCTGTATCGTTCCAATTTTAGTATATGTGCTGCCGAAGCGAGCACGCTATTCATTTACCCCCCACAGAATATATAAGGTACAGATATCTTTCCTCCTTTATAGTTATGGTGACCAAGCTGCGCCTCTCCCCAGCGAACGCGGAACATTTTGGGAAATTTGATTTGGTGCAGTCACTCACAAAGCTCGCACGTTTGGTGCTCGACAACTAAACCAAGTCTAGTTCACCTCTTGGTGGGACATGCAAATGAGCGCCCGGAGCATCTTGGGTAAGGGGGGGTCTCGTCGAGGGCCCCAGGGCCCCGGGTCCTCCTGCGGGAGTGCTCGGCCCGTGGAGCATGCTGGGAGCAGCGAGCTGCGCGCTGCAGGAGCCCGCGGACCAGCGTGACAAGCGCGCTGGGTGAGGCGGACGCTCTTCGGAGTGGGCCGCCCGCCTCCCTTTAGAGCTCGTAGTTTCCCAGTTAAACTTTCTTTGATGAGTACTTGGGAGAAAAAAAAGAAAAGTAATCACCCATTATCACACCTCGAAAAGTTAAGGTAATTCCGTAGTCTCACCTAATATTCACTCAACGTTCCAATTTCCTTGGTTGTTTAAAAGATGTCTTCCAAAGAAGGTTCTGTCCTCCCACGTTATGTTTGGTTGCTGTGCTTCTTAGGTCTCATTAATTTCCTAACATCCCATCTCCACTCCCCCCTCCCCCACCGCCATTTCTCTTCATTATACTGATTTGTAGGGCGAACCGGATATTTACACCATGAAACGTAACATTTCTTTCATTTGGCTCGTTTATCACTGATGATGTCGTTTAACTTGTTTCTCCATGTTTTTTGAAAATATATAGTTAGATATAAAGCTGTAATTAGATCCTGGTATAATTTACTAGGCTTTAGAGGCGCCCTGGTAGCACGTATCCTTTCCTATCGCATCTCAACAAAAGGCAGGTAATGTCTGGCTGAATCAGTGGGTTCAGGTGAGGTCACCAGCCCGAACCCTCCATTATCAAGTTTCCCATACACCTTTCACTTAATAATTTTAGAATACAGTGATGAACGTTGCCCAGGTAGAGGGTCTGGCTGGCTGGCTGTCGGTTTGTTTTTAACCTTTGGCTCGTGCGGTATAAAGAATGTCTACCTAAGGCTCTTGGTACCCCAAGGAAGAAATTGAGAGAAAAAGACCAGGATGAGAAACGAAGGAAGAGTATCATTGTCTTTTGAGCCTCTGGATCATTCAGTCGTTTCCATAGTTTGGTTACATGAGCTAGCAAGTTGCCTTTGTTTCTTAAGCTAGATTGCAGTCCTGTTTCTGTCTCCTTGCTACTAAGAGGCTCTTCTGGAGCCGTTCAGTGGGTCTGTAGGCCCCACCTCCCTCACGCAAATCTTCTCTCCTGTAGCTACAGGTTCTTGCCACCGACCCTCGTTACTATTTGCATGCAGGCTGTTTCTTTTCTGGATATTTTCTGAATGTTGTTTTCTGTCAGGTTATACATTTGTTAAAGGCCTCATCCAGGAGAACAATTGTTAGAGGCGTTCAGTTAACGTCTTATATTTCCTTCCTCTCTTCTCTCCTTTCTATTACACAGCTGTCTTTTTCCCCCCTCAAACTCTTGTGTTCTGCTAGTCTTCTCCACTTTAATCTTTTTTTCCTCATCCTGTCCCTCCTCCATCTACATGGAATACCTCACTAACTGAGCATGCTTACCCAGTTCACCTTGCTGCTGCTGCTGCTAAGTCACTTCAGCAGTGTCCGACTCTGTGCGACCCCATAGACGGCAGCCCACCAGGCTCCCCCGTCCCTGGGATTCTCCAGGCAAGAACACTGGAGTGGGTTGCCATTTCCTTCTCCAGTGCATGAAAGTGAAAAGTGAAAGGGAAGTCGCTCAGTCGTGCCTGACTCTTAGCGACCCCATGGACTACAGCCAACCAGGCTCCTCCGTCCACGGGATTTTCCAGGTGAGAGTACTGGAGTGGGGTGCCACTGCCTTCTCCTTATGCCTTTGTAATCACCCTCATGTTTTCAAGCTATACATTTGCAACATTGAAACAAACACTATTGGCTTCTGCCAAACTAAAATATATTTAAGATCCCATGATTAGATTTTGACTAAAAGAATTCTTGCTCTTATCACTAGTTAAATATGTGTAAGTCTCTAATCACTTTCTTTGGTGGGGTGTGCAGATAGTGTTCTTTAACACATCTTTTGGAAGTTATGTAGGAAACTTTTAGGGTAGGTTGCTTTTTAATTAGATAATCTTTTGTATCTTGGCTCCCACTCCAGTGTTCTTGCCTGGGAAATCTCATAGACAGAGGAGCATGGCAGGCTACAGTCCATGGGGTCACAACAGAGTTGGACACAACTTAGTGACTAAACAACAAGCATGAGAAGAAGAAGGGAGTTTCAGTGGGCATTTTTAGCAAATTGACTTTAGGAAAGATTGATTTAGAGGTTTTTTCTCAGCTTATCTTATTGACAAGAATTTTTATCTTTATATTCTGGAACATTAGACTGTGTTACCAATAGATGCTGTCATAATTCTAACTATTTACATTACAGATGGAATAAAACAGTCATTTGTGTTTTCTTTGTGATATGTAAAACTGGTGCATCTTACAATCCGTGGCATTATAGATCCAAAGAGATGAAAAATCTTATTTTTGGAGAAGGAAGCTAAGTGTGAGTTAAGTGTTTAATAATTTCCATGGGCAGTACTGGCACTGGTCCTACCTATCTTCTGAGACCAAATTCTTTTTCCACTGGACTGCTTGTAGTATTACTAGGTCATACTTGCCTGCAGTGCAGGAGACCAGGTTCGTTCCCTGGGTGGGGAAGATCCCCGGAGAAGGGAATGCCTACCCATCCCAGTGTTCTTCCCTGGAGAATCCTATGGACAGAGGAGCCTAGCAGGCTACATTCCATGGGTTTGCAAAGAGTCGGACGTGACTAAGTGACCAACACTTTCACTTCACTTTACTCTTTGCAATAGCTTAGAAAAGAATAAAAACTTCAAGACTTATTTTACAGCCATATTTCTGAGTTCTTCTCATCTTACTGCAACAACTGGATAACACACACTGATAAGTGGAAAATCTACCTTATTATTTTTCTTTTTACTCGTAGAAAGGGAACATTCAGTGATATGACGCAATTGAAATCATTTCCTCTTTAGGAATTTTGCTCTAATTAAAAAGGAGCAGCTCAACTAAAATCCTCACATCCTCTTGAGCAGGGAATAAATGAATCACAACCTCAGTATCAGTGACCAGCTTTACCTGATGTGAAAATGGTGAACTTCAGCTAAGGAACAGAGATTATAAACCTGGGCTGCAGTTTGTAGTCATCTTGGGAGCTTTAAAAAATATCAGTGCCAGAGCCCTCCCCTGAAGGTTCTGATTTAATTGTTCTCCATTTCTCTGTCTCTCTCTACTAACGAATCTCATTGGCACTCTCCTCCAGCCTCCTTCCTTTGCTAGTCTCTCTCTTTTATGGCTATTCCCCCTTCCCTCACGTACCCATAGACTCCTCAGAACACCTCCTAAATGCCCCACCTAGAAAGATCTCCAAGGATATTTCAAAACTCACCAGGACTGGGTTTTATTTCTTCAGGGCTCTTCTGGCTAACCCAGTAAACTAAAATGTGGTAGAGCGGTGTTTCCCAAACTTGCCTAGTGATAGATTTCCAGAGGATTGGGCTGTGAGGATTTGACTGTACTAGTCAAAGGATGGTGATGTTGTTCAGTTACTAAGTTGTATCTCTTTGTGACCCCTTGGACTGCAATATACCAGGCTTCCCTGCCCTTCGCTGTCTCCCAGAGTTTGCTGAAACTCATCTCCATTGAGTCGGTAATGCCATCCAACCATCTCATCTTCTGCCGCCCCCTTCTCCTCCTGCCTTCAGTCTTTCCCAGCATCAGGGTCTTTTCCAATGAATCAGCTGTTCAAATTAGGTGGCGAAAGTATTGGAGCTTCAGGTTCGGCAGCAGTCCTTCCAATGAATATTCAGGATTGATTTCCTTTTAGGATTTACTGGTTTGATTTCCATGCTGTCCAGGGAACTCTTGAGAGCGTTTTCTAGCACTGCAGTTTGAAAGCATCAATTCTTCGGCCCTCGGCCTTCTTTATGGTCCAACTTCCACATCCATACATGAGCAGTGGAAAAACCACAGCTTTGACTATATGCTGACATTTGTCGGCAAAGTAATCTCTCTGCTTTTTAGTATACAATCTAGGTATGTCATAGCTTTCCTTCCACGGAGCAAGTATCTTTCAATTCCGTGGCTGCAGTCACTGTCCACAGTGCTTTTGGAGCCCAAGAAAATAAAATCTGTTACTGTTTGCACTTTTTTCCCTTCTATTTGCTGTGAAGTGATGGGACCCTATGCCATGATCTTAGTTTTTTTAATGTTGAGTTTTAAGCCAGCTTTTTCCACTCTCCTCTTTTACCCTCCTCAAGAGGCTCTTTAGTTCCTCTTCACTTTCTGCCATTATCATCTGCATATCTAAGGTTGTTGATATTTCTCCTGGCAGTCTTGATTCCAACTTGTGATTCATCCAACCTGGCATTTTGCGTGATGTACTCTGCATACAAGTTATGCAAAAGATGATACCCAGATGATTTATATGTGTTTTTTGGGGAGAGTTATGCTGGATCTTTGTTGCTGTGTGGGCTTTTCTCTAGTTTTGGTGAGCGGGGGTACTCTCTAGTTGCGGTACTTGGGCTTCTCATTGCTATGGCTTCTGTTATTGTGGGGCATGGGCTCTCAGGGGTGCAGGCTTCAGTAGTTGTGGCTTGTTGCCTCTAGAGCACAGGCTCAGTTGTTGTCGCGCCCTAGCTTCACTGCTCTGCAGGCATATGGGAACATCCCAGACTAGGGATGGAACCGTGTCTCCTGCATTGGCAAGTGGATTCTTTACCACTGATCCACCAGGGAAGCCCTGTGTTTTAAAGGCTACTTTTAGTGAAATGAGAAAGTCACTGAGGTAAGGCTGGTGTGAGATATTTTTCTGCACGGAGCCCTTTCACAGCAACTAATTGCTTTACTTTGTAGTAGCAGATAACCTCATATTCTCCCGCTCATATTACTGGGGAGCGGGGGAGGAGGGAAGGGGGGAAAGGTGAAAGTCTGCACAAGAGACTTATCAGTGATGAGCTTCCTTAATTTCCAAAAAACTGGCTCAAAACTCACCATCAAAAAACTAGGATCGTGGCATCTGGTCCCATCACTTCATGGCAAATAGATGGGGAAAAAGTGAAAACGGTGACACATTTTATTTTCTTGGGTTCCAAAATCACTGAGGATGTTGACTGCAGCACTGACATTTTAAAAAATTAGTCACTGAACAGCAACTACAGATTTACTTATATTCACACAATCCCTGTTTCTTCTGTTTTCATGGGAGAAGTGTCTCTTGTGTGGGAAAAATGTGTGCCCAGGTGGATAACTGCATCGTCTAGAATCTAGACAGTTCCCCAGGCTTATCTGATTAGAGTTATATGACTCCAAATCTATGGAAACTGTCTTAAAACTGTTAATTGTAGAAAACTGATTGTTGTTTAGTCCCTAAGTCATGTCTGACTCTTTGCAACCTCATGGACTGTAGCCTGTCAGGCTTCTCTGTCCATGGGATTTCCCAGGCAAGACTATAGGAGTGGGTTGCCATTTCCTTCTCTAAGATAGCTGATAGCAACACAAAATAATTCTTGTTTATAGACATGCAAAATCTGTCCTGACTAGTAGAGATTTAGTTGACTTCTGTCTGCCACTGTGGAAGAAGCTTGTTTTGCTTCCATTTGCAGATTCATTTCAGCATTCCTTTACTTCATATAAATTTGTGATTTTTGATTTCTAATTTGAGCTGTTGCAATATCTACCTTGTTTCTTCATTGATTAATACATTCAATAAAATCTTTAACACATGTTCATTTTATATGTGTATGAGAGGCATGATTTTTACTTTTTTTTTTCAAATATACTTTAACATCTTGGAGATCTTCTACTGAGCTGCTCATTGGATTCACCTAACAAAACTAGGTGTAGTTTTCCCCAGAGAAATGCAACTCATGGATTACTTAAAGCTTAGACACATCTTTTGTTTTTTGGCTCTCAAAATGGCAGTAACTTTGCTTTGCTCTCTGTTATTGTAATTTTAATAATGTTCTCTATTAATTTTGTGGTTTGTATGTGTTCTGCTTGCAGCAGTATCATTACCCTCTCTTAGTAGCAATGATTGGGAATTTGGTGTTATGTCTAACTATAACATGTGAATAGATCGATGATTTGTAGAGATTGGGTCTCTGTTGGATGAGAGACAACAGAGAAACTAGTTTTAGTCTTATTTGTTTGGTTATTCATTTATTTGGGCTCAAAACAATTAAGAATATTGTATTTCACCAAGGAGAACAGCTCTTTGCTATCTGAGCCAGTAAATGTTTTGTACTTCTGAATTTACTCTTGACTCATGACTGGTATTAAACTCTGTGTTTGTGTGTCTGTAATTCAAAAAAGTCTTTACATTTCATTTTATGGATGTATAACGTTTTTTTCCAAATCCAGATGGTGTTATTAGTTGATAAAAATTTCCTAAGTTAAAGAAGTCCCGTTCTGATTGGCTTTTGAGATAAATAGGTGCCTGTTTAAATATAATATTCCTATAATTCTCAGAAAATAAGGAATGGGATTTCTGGGATTTAAAATGTGCTAGATTTTAAAAAGTAAAGGAATCAGCTCATTTTAAGAATTTAAGTTTGTATAATTTTGTTTGTATAAGTTTGTATAAGTTTGTATAAGTTTGTATAATTTAGGTAAATCCTTGAAAACTATTTTAACGGTAAGATCCTCGAGGCAGTGTATTAGAATGGGCTTCAGAACATGAGTGAACAGACATTTTAGTGGAAAGAAGGTCAGGCTCCTCTTCTGAGAGCAAAGGCAGAGGGAGCAAGGATGAGAGCAGATGCGGGTGAGCTTTCAGGGGTGTGTATGGAGTGGGAAGATACAGGGAGACTGCTTGATGGAATTCAAGTCTGAAGGACTCTCTATTTAAGTATGTAGGAGGTGAGGGAGCCTGCTGAGAATGAAGGGGTAGCTCTGGGCAGAAGGCCTGGGGAGGGTAGAAAAAACTTAGGAAGTATTTCACAAAGTGGAGGAGTTATCCTACTGATGTACATGAAAAGATTTTCCTGGGTACCTAGGCAGAGTTGTTTTTAAAATTTTAGTAGTTACAAGTTTATTTTAATGCAAAGGTTTTTAAAAATTTTAACAGTTTTGTTTTTAAATGTGCATTTGGAGAAAACAATTAGCACATCAAACCTAATATTTTATGCATATTACCAATAAGCAAAAGTACTATTTAAAAATTAAGTTGCTTTGAAGAAAGGAATTAAGTTACTATTAGCTCTGGTGCTACTTTGATATGGCAAAAATCCCAAAGGTAGTGCTCAAAAAATTTGGGAAACAATTTGGCTTAAATAAAATATCCAACAGGGCATTTGGGCTGGAGAAGGCGATGGCACCCCACTCCAGTGTTCTTGCCTGGAGAATCCCAGGGACGGGGGAGCCTGATGGGCTACCATCTATGGGGTCGCACAGAGTCGGACATGACTGAAGCGACTCAGCAGCAGCAGCAGCAGGGCATTTGGGAAAAGAGGAGCACTGTGAGTGAAAAGATTGGTGAGTGATGGTGAGACTCAGCCACCTGAAATCACAGCTTTTAGCAGTGGCTCAGACCATAATTCTTCACTGAGAAGCTTTCATGCTTTCATGGGGATGTTACCAGTAACTGCTGAAAAATAGAATTTGCCAGAATCAAGATAAGCAACACAAACTAGCAAGTAAAACAGTCCTTTTCTTTTCTTTTTTTGAAAGAAACCAACATAAATTTATTATTTTACAATTCTTTAGATCAGACATCTGATATGGATCTCACTGAGCGAAAAATCTGTTGGCAAGGCTGATTTCTTTTCTGGAAGTTCTAGGGAAGAATCTGTTTCTTCACCTTTTCAGCTTCTAGAGGCCCCCTGCGTTTTTGACCCGTGGCCCCATCCATCTTCAAAGCTGGCAATGCCATCTGAGTCACTGCCATCTCTCTGACTCTCTCCTCGTACCTTCTTTTCCGAGCCTATTTTTGAATTCAGCAACTCTTCCCCCTCTTGTTGGGCTTCATGCCTCTGGGAGAGGAGAGGACAGCATATATAATTATGATAACTAATAAGTTGTAAAAGTATGAGCTCTACTAAGGAAACAGGTGAGAGTTGCTAACCAGGAGAGAGAGAGAAGATAATTTTGAGGTGATATTCACCAGGTGGGCAGGGTTGATGAAAAACCGTAAAAGCTCAGAGGTATAGAAGGGCATGATGAGTAGAGGGTGTATGAGATGATCCAAAAGGCCTAACTCAGATGAACTCTTCCTGGTCTTGATGGCTGAATGTTCTTCTAGTCACTAGAGCAACGAATTTTTGCTCAAATTCTAAAACATCCCCTTTAAACAGTGATACCTTTCTAGAAGGGCTAAGGCAAGAAGCTGTTATCATTTCTTGGGTTTATTTTTAATTCAATCTTGATGACGAGTGTGGGTCCCGGGATAGAGAACAACATAAGAGCAGCCGAGTATCTGAAATCTGTGGTTGTCTGTGTGGAGTATTCAAGGGAATGTCCCAGAAAATCAGAGGCCACTGATGAATTAGGGAGGGAAAAGATCAGTTCCCCAAAGGGGCTCATTCAGTGAGGACCATTCATATATTCATTCATTAAATATCTAATGAATGATGTGTCTCACTAATGTAGGAAATTCATTTAGTGGTCCACCTAATCCTTTAGTTTCTAGGTCTGATAAATTTCAAGACTCATCAGTAGAAGATGATGATGGTGATGTTTTTTGAACCTGTATGGCCTCCCCAGCCTTCAGCACTAGTGATAACTGGTCAGAGAACCATAACATTCATATCATCAAAAAATTAGCAGCTACAATGAAATGATTCCGAAATTCTCCCATCCTCAGGAGCATTGGCTTCTCAGAAGGAAAGTGTGAGACAATTGTCATTGGTGATGAAGAAGACATGGAAACAAATCAAGGGCAAGAGAAAAATTGCTCCAGTTTTATTGAATGGAGACCTCCTGAGACTACAACTGGAACCTGTGCTGTGGATTTCTCCACTTGCAGCTTTACAGGAAGTAAGACCAAGACTGCAGTGTGTGTGTGCATGCTAAGTTGCTTCAGTTGTGTCCAACTCTTTGACCCTGTGGACTGTAGTCTGACAGGCTCCTGTTCCATGGGATTCTGCAGGCAAGGATACTGGAGTGGGTTGCCATGCCCTCTTCCAGGGGATCTTCCTGACCCAAGGATCAAACCCAAGTCTCTTACATCTCCTGCATTGGCAGGTGGGCTCTTTACCACTCTATCTACCTGGGAAGCCCAAAGGACTGGAGAGTGCCCACAGGTCTCAAATCACCCTTGAAAGGATAATTGAATCATGATGCAGTCGAAGGAACTGCTGAGCTATGAAGACCTTTTAATCCTGGTAGAATGAATACGGCAGGAGACTATTTAAGAATGAAGAGTCTGCAACTCATCATAATACTGATTTGGGGATCTCCCAGTCAGCATCATTTCCCTGTAATTAGAAACAGCCAGGGGTGGATTCTTGATCACCAGTGGTCTTGCTTACTTAACAGACTCTCCAGTCTTCTTCCAAATAGCAACCCACTAAACCAGTTAAGGGGAAGGCAATGGCACCCCACTCCAGTACTCTTGCCTGGAAAATCCCATGGACTCAGGAGCCTGGTAGAGTGCAGTCCGTGGGGTTGCTAAGAGTCAGACATGGCTGAGCGACTTCACTTTCCCTTTTCACTTTCATGCACTGGAGAAGGAAATGGCAACCCACTCCAGTGTTCTTGCCTGGAGAATCCCAGGGACGGGGGAGCCTGGTGGGCTGCCATCTATGGGGTCACACAGAGTTGGACATGACTGAAGCAGCTTAGCAGGAGCGGCAGCAGCAAACTTTTGCCAGTTAAAGTCTCTTATGCTAACTGCAGAAAACCTTTTCAGAAGGGATGGATTATTTTAATAATTTGGTTTAATAGAACAGCTATATATTCTTTGATTTATCAGCATTATATATAATGCAATATACATTTATATTATATTTGGGTATGTTTTTTCTAAACTCACACAGGTTTACTGATCAAATAAGCTAGCATTACTTCCATTTAATGCTTGCTTATGATAAATATAAATTTGTATTTGACCAAATCAATCCTTATTCTGCTGCACTTTATTTAATTAGTGTAATAATTATGTTCTGTGGTATGTCAGCTTGAAGATAAGTTTCCAAGATCTTGGTAAGTTAAATCTTGGATTGACATTAGAACAAGTTAATTAATGGAAAGTCATTAAATACCTAGATCATTTGTAAATATGATGAAAAAATAAAGTATTAATTATTAAGCATATTTACATTTTTTATACTTTAGCTTATTTTAATATACTACAGAAAACCTATGTCATTGGTTCATGTTAGTGAACATCTTCGTTTCTACCATTTTGAGAAGTGGTATATGGAATATTAGTGACTGTAGAAAGTTATGTGAATCCATGAACTCTGCTAGTCTGATTAAAAGCTGGGGTGTGACAATTCACATTTTCCACGTGAAATGTTTTCTATGCAAAATAAAAGTTATTTTGGTTAAAAGTTAAAATGATTATAAATGGTTGAGACTGCTCTGAGAAGCAGTAGTTTCAGAGACTGTAACCGTGTGTGTGCGCCTGTGTTTCTAGGAAAAGATGAATTTTGTCCTAAATCAAGTTTTTTGTAATATTATTCTGTTTTTCTTTTAATCTCTCTAGAGTCTGTAATGAGGTCTCCTCTTTTCTTCCATTTGTGTTTTCTCTCTTATTTTCTTGATTTGTCTGGCTAGACATTTATTGATTTTATTGTATTTTACCAAAAACTCCCACCAGTTGTGGTTTAAAATTTTTTTATCTGTTTCTTGTTCTATATGTTGTTAATTTCTCCTCTTTATTTCCCTCCTTCTATTTATTTAGCTTTAATTTACTCCTCTTTCTCTTGTTTCTTTAGAGGAAATTTGGATTATTAGTTTTAGACCTTTCTTCTTTTCTAATAGGAGCATTTAAACTTGCCTCTAGACAGTTTTACCTGCTGTAACTGTACCCTACACATTTTTTAAATTAAAAAACATTTATTTAAGTATAGTTGATTTACAATGTTGTGTTTCTGCTGTACAGCAAAATGACTGTTACACACATATATATTCTTTTTCATATTCTTTTCCATTATGGTTTATCACAGGATACTGAGTATAGTTTCTTGTGCTAAACAGTAGAGTCTTATGTTTATCTATCCTATATATACTAGTTTGCATCTGCTAATCCCAAACCCCCAATCCTTCCCTCCCCACCCAGCTACCTTTTGGCAACCATAAGTCTGTTCTCTGTGTCTGTGAGTTTCTTTATGTTTCATTGTTGTTGTTCAGTCGCCAAGTCATGTCCAACTCTGAGACCCCATGGGCTCAACACACCAGGCCTCCCTGCCACTCACCATCTCCTGGAGTTTGCCCAAGTTCATGTCCATTGAATAGGTGAAGCCATCCAACTATCTAATCCTCTGTTGCCCTCTTTTCCTCCTGCCCTCCCCCTTTCCCAGCATCAGGGCCTTTTCTAGTGAGTCAGCTGTTTGAATCAGGTGGCCAAAGTATTGGACCTTCAGCTTCAGCATCAGTCCTTCCAATGAGTATTCAGGGTTGATATCCTTTAGGATTAACTGGTTAGATCTCCTTACTCTCCAAGGGATTCTCAAGAGTCTTCTCCAGCACCACAATTTGAAAGCATCAATTCTTTGGCCCTCAGCCTTCTTTATGGTCCAACTCTCACATCCATACATGACCAATGGAAAGACCATAGCCTTGACTACATGGACCTTTGTTTGCAAAGTGATGCTTTTGCTTTTTAATATACTGTCTAATTTTGTCATAGCTTTCCTTCCAAAAAGCAATCATCTTCTAATTTCATGACTGCAGTCACCATCTGCAGTGGTTTTAGAGCCCAAGAAGAGGAAATCTGTTACTGCTTCCACCTTTTCCCCTTTGATTTTCCATGAAGTTATGGGACTGGATGCCATGATCTTAGTTTTTTTGATATCGAGTTTTAAGTTGGCTTTTTCACTCTTCTCTTTCACCCTCATCAAGAGGTTTTTTAGTTCCTCTTTGCTTTCTGCCATTAAAGTGCTATCAACTGCATATCTGAGGTTGTTGATATTTTTCCCAGCAATCTTGATGCCAGCCTAAAACTTATCCAGCTGGGCATTTCACATGATGTGCTCTGCATGTAAGTTAAATAAACAAGTTTCAAAGGTATGTTGATTTGTGTTGTATTTTAGATTCCACATGTCAGTGATATCACATGGTATTTGTCTTTCTCTTTCTGACTTACTTCACTTAGTCTGATAATCTCTAGGTCCATCCATGTTGCTGCAAATGGCATTGCTTCATCCTTTTTCATAACTGAGTAATATTCCAATGTATATATACACTAGCTGCTCTGTATCCATTCATCCATCAATATAAATTTAGGTTGTTTCCATGTCTTGGCTATTGTAAATACTTTTGCTGTGAACATAGGGGTGTATTTATCTTTTCAAATTATAGTTTTTCTGGGTAAATTCCCAGGGGTGGAATTTTTAAAAAACTATTTATTTACTTGGCTGTGCTGGGTATTAGTTGTGTCATGCGGGATCTTTGATGTGCATTGCAGCATGTAGGATCTTCTAGTTGTGGCATGTGAACTCTTAGTTACAGCACGTGGGATCTAGTTTCCTGACCAGGGATTGAACCCAGGCCCCCTGCATTGGGAGCACCAAGTCTTAGCCGCTGAAAGTTCCCCAGGAGTGGGCCTGCTAGATCAGGGACTTCCCTGGTGGCTCAGATGGTAAAGAATCTGCATGCAATGCAGGAGACCTGGGTTTGATTCCTGAGTCAGGAAGATCCCCTGAGAAGGAGTTGGCTACCCACTCCAGTATTTTTGCCTGGAGAATTCCATGGAAAGAGGAGCCTGGTGGGTTGCAGTCCATAGACTGTAGCACAAAGAGTTGGGACACAACTGAGCAGCTAACACTTTTTTTCTTTTTTCATGGCAACTCTATTTTTAGTTTTCTGAGGAACCTCCATACTGTTTTCTATAATGCACCAATTTGCAATTCCACCAATAATGTAAAAGGGTTCTGTTTGCTCCACAATCCCTCCACAATTTATTTTTTGTAGACTTTTTAGTAATTACCATTCCGATTGGTGTGAGGTGATACCTCATTGTAGTTTTGATTTGCATTTTTCTAATAATTAACGATAATGAGTATCTTTTCATGTGTCTCTTGGCCATCTGTATGTCTTCTTTGGAGAAGTATCTGTTTAGGTCTTCTGCCCATTTTTTGATTGGGTTGTTTTTTGATGTTGTTGTTATTGAGTTGTATGAGCTGTTGTATATTTTTGAAATTAAGCCCTGTCAGTTGCATCATTTGCAAATATTTTCTTCCATTCTGTAGGTTGTCTTTTTATTTTGTTTATGATTTCCTTTGCTGTGCAAAAGTGTTTAAGTTTGATTAGGTCCTATTTGTTTGTTTTTGCTTTTTAATAATTTTATTATTTTTTTATAACACCAAAAACATTTTGTACTGGGGAATAGTCAATTAACAATGTTGTGATAGTTTAAGGTGAGCAGTGAAGGGACTCATCCATACATATACATGTATCCATTCTCCACCAAACCCCATTCCCATCCAGGCTGGCACATAACATTGAGCAGAGTTCCATGTGCTATATAATAGGTTTCTGTTGGTTATCCATTTTAAATATAGATTGTGTGCTTGACCTTCCCAAAGCCCTTAACTATCTCTTTCCCCTGGCAACCTTGAGTTTGTTTTTCTAAGTCTGTGAGCCTTTTTCTATTTTGTAAGTGAGTTTATTTGTATCACTTCTTTTTAGATTCCACATATAAGGGATGTCATATAATATTTCTCCTCTGTCCGACTTACTTCACTCAGTATGACACTCTCTAGATCCATCCATGTTTCTGCAGATGGCCTTATTTCATTCTTTTTAATGGCTGAGTTGTATATATATATGGGCTTCCCTGGTGGCTCAGATGGTAAAGAATCTGTCTGCAATGTGGGAGACCTGGGTTCAATTCCCGAGTTAGGAAGATCCCCTGGAGAAGGGAATGGCTCCAGTAGAATTGCCTGGAGAATTCCATAGACATAGGAGCCTAGCAGGCTACAGTCCTTTTACCACATCTTTATCCATTCCAAGGAAAGTTATGACCAACCTAGATAGCATATTCAAAAGCAGAGACATTACTTTGCCAACAAAGGTTTGTCTAGTCAAGGCTATGGTTTTTCCTGTGGTCACGTGTGGATGTGAGAGTTGGACTGTGAAGAAAGCTGAGCGCCGAAGAATTGATGCTTTTGAACTGTGGTGTTGGAGAAGACTCTTGAGAGTCCCTTGGACTGCAAGGAGATCCAACCAGTCCATTCTGAAGGAGATCAGCCCTGGGATTTCTTTGGAAGGAATGATGCTAAAGCTGAAACTCCAGTACTTTGGCCACCTCATGCGAAGAGTTGACTCATTGGAAAAGACTCTGATGCTGGGAGGGATTGTGGGCAGGAGGAAAAGGGGACGACAGAGGATGAGATGGCTGGATGGCATCACTGACTCGATGGACGTGAGTCTGGGTGAACTCCGGGAGTTGGTGATGGACAGGCAAGCCTGGCGTGCTGTGATTCATGGGGTCCCAAAGAGTCAGACACGACTGAGCGACTGAACTGAACTGACTGACTGTTGATATACATTTAGTTTGCTTCCATGTCTTGACTACTGTAAACAGTGCTGCAGTGAACACTGGAGTGCGTGTATCTTTTCTGGCCATGTTTTTTTGCTGGCTATATGGCCAGGAGTGGGATTGCAGAGTCATATGGTAGCTCTATTTTTAGTTTTTTAAGAAACCTCCATACTGTTCTCCGTAGTGGTGTACCAATTTACATTCCCACTAACAGTGCAGGAGGATTTCCTTCTCTCCACACTCTCTTCGGCATTTGTTGTTTGTGGGTTTTTGGATGATAACCATTCTCACATAATATCTCATTGTGGTTTTGATTTGCATTTATCTAATTACTAATGATTTTGAACATATTTTCATGTGCCTATTGACCATCTGTATGTTCTTTAGAGGAATGTCTGTTCAGGTCTTCTGCCCATTTTTTGAGTGAGTTGTTTTATTTTTGCTTTTATTTCTTTTGCTTTGTGAGACTGACCTGAGAAAATATTGCTGTGACTTATGTCAGATAATATTTTGCTTATGTTTTATTCTAGGAGCTTCATGGTATCATGTATTATATATAAGTCTTAAAGTCATTTTGAGTTCTTTTTTTGTATGATATGAGAGAATTATCTAAAAAGATCAAAGAGTCCAACACGACTGAGCAACTGAACTGAACTGAACTGAGAGAATGATCTAACTTTATTGATTAGCATGTGACTGTCCAACTTTTCCAACATCACTGGCTGAAGAGACTGTCTTTTCCCCCTTGTATATTCTTGCCTGTTTTGTTGTAGGTTAATTGCCCATAGATGTGTGGGTTTATTTCTGGGCTCTTTTGATTCTCTATTGATCTATAGGTCTGTTTTTGTGCCAGTTCCATGCTGTTTTGATTATTGTAGCTTTTTCATACCCTCTTAAGTCTAGGAGGTTATGTCTCCTGATTTGTTCTTTTGCCTCAGGATTGCTTCAGCAACTCTGAGTCTTCAAAATAAATTTTAGGATTATTTGTTCTAGTTCTGTGAAAAATACCGTGTGTAATTTGATAGGAATTATATTAAATCTGTAGATTGCTTTGGGTAGTATGGTCATTTTAACAATATTAATTCTTCCAATCCAAGACTATGTTTACCACACATATTTTAATGTGCTGTGTTTGTATTTTCATTTAGTTCAAAATGTTTACTATTTACCTTTTTTTCTTTGCTACATTAATCATTTAGATGTTTACTTTTAGTTTCCAAATATTTGGGGGATTTTCTAGATACCTTCGTGTTATTTTTTTAATTTAAAATTTAAGTTTTAAATATTGAAATCATGTGATTTCAATATTTTAAATTTATTGAGACTTGTTCTACAGCCCAGGATATGGTATGCCTCATGATTGTTCTGTGTGGCCAGAAAAAGACTGTGTGGTTGTTGCCTGGAATGTTCTATAAATGTTAATAGGTCAAGTTAGTTGATAATGTTGTTCAAACCAATTGTATATTCTTATTGATTTTGTGTACTTTTGCCATCAATTATTGAGTGATGGCTAGTGAAATCTCTAGCTATAATTATGGAGTTTTCTATTTGGTCTTTCAGTTTCAACTTTCTGCTTCATACATTTTGAAGCAAATAATGTTTAGCTATATATGCATTTAGGATTGCTATGTCTTGAGGAATTGATTCTGTTATCATTATAAAATATTCCTGAACTAGAACATCTACTAAAATTAATCTTATGGATTTTTTGATGGTTTATAAAAACATTTAAAATGGAAACACAACTTGTATTTTGTGAAAGCCACATCCCCTTTATCCTGCTTCAGTTTTTTTCCATGGCAACTGTTGCCCATCACACAGTTTATTTGTTTTCTCTCTTCTTCTGCTAGAATAAAACTTACAAAGAGTAGGACTTCATTTGTTTTGTACACTGCTGTATCCCAACTACCTGTCACAAAGTCTGACCTCAGTAAATAACTTTCTGAATGAATTAATGCTAAAAACGCTGAAGCAGCTGTAAGAAGATAATATTTCCATGGCTCTATCCCATTTACTCCATGATAAGATGGCCTCTGCTCACACAGGGGCTATTTCAGAAATAATTTCTATGCTTATGTGCACTCATGCTACCCCTTAGCACAGTTAGGGCCACAAAACTGTTGCTTTGGGTTCTCAGGGTCTCAGGGAGATGTTAGTGATATGTTCTTTGTTTTATTTGTTCTTTGTAGCTCAGCTGCCTCTACTGTAGTTAAGATTTAGTCCTTAATCATTCCAGAATGGTGAGAATCCCTGGATTGTGGGGTGAGGAGGAGTTTGATTGTTATACCAAGACCCCAGCTGTATAAAGCATTTATATTTCACGTCTCCTTGGCCACACTGTGGTTTTACTTTCCCCGCTAACTCTATTCCTTCTTGCAGGTGAAAGATTTTGTTTTCCCAGGAAATTTAGGCTTCAAGTTCACCAGAAAAACTGAGCCTGGCATCACTGAAATATTTGATGATGTAAACTGCAGATAAAACACTTACCAATCAAATGTTCCTTTCAGATTTACTTTTTAAAAATATTAATTACATAATTAAAAAAATATTTATTTATTTAGCTGTATCAAGTCTTAGTTGTGACATGTTAATCTTTAGTTGTGGCATGTGGGATCTAGTTCCGCCACGAGGGATGGAACCTAGGCCCCCTGCATTGGGAGCACGGAATCTTAGCCACTGGACCACCGGAGAAGTCCCTTAGATTTACATCTGAAAAGAAAAGAAACTCTTTTAAATTAATAATGTGCTTCATGTATCATGAAAAGATTCCTGAGCCTGATGGTCAGGGTTCAAATCCCAGCTCCATTCCTAAGACATAACCCTTCCTGTGAAAGGGGAAAATAATAATATCTGCTCTGCTTCCCTCTGAGGAAGACTCTGTGAGAAATGCACGGGAAAGGGCCCTGTGTATTGCAAAGCTTTGCAGGTGTGTAAATTGCTGTTGTTACCCAGAGAAGCTTTCAGCTTTAAGGTTTGCAGTGATTGAATATTTTTGCTCATTAATTCCAGAAGAGCACTTGGGTATTTGGATCCGAGGCTTTCACTACATCCTGAACAGCACCTGCCTGCAACTCTTAAACTGGGAGGAATAGGACCTAGTATCCTGTGGCTGTTACCTTGGAAACTAGGACCATTTAAAAAACACTGGAAAGGAAATAATATAACTGGGAGGAATAGTACACTTGGGGCGAATCACCTTTTTTCTTCCAGAGCTTAAAATATTAGACACCTGTTTAAACATTTCCTAATCGTTTGGTTTTTTTTAAACCCAAAAGTTATTGTTACATACTTGATGAAAATGAGAGACATTAGATCTTTTCTTACTTTGGACAAGTTAATACTTAAAAACTTTACTACTTGATCTACTTTGTACCTAATGTTAGCCTATTGGTTTTTCTTATTGTCCAGGATGCTATCAGTAGGTTCAAGCTATATTCTTGGTCGGTCACAGGAGTCCCGTTTTCTAGGACTTCAGAGGAAAAAAAAACCCAAGTACCCAGTCGAACTTTGTCCACATACTCCCTCATCCTAGTGATAATGTATAATTCTGTCCTGCTAAGCTTACATACTCCTTTCTTTGTGTATCCTTCACTGGCTACTCTTTGTCTGTGACACATAACTGTTGAGACCCCACCTCTCCACCCTAAGTGTTAGTGCTTGGATCCCGCTCTCCTCTTCAGTAACTTTGGGTAAGCTCAGCCAGTTGGAGTTTCGGCTACAGAGTGCACACATCCATCTCTGGTGGGGGTCACTCCAGTGCACTTAGTACCTCCCTCCTCTAAACTGACTTAATCCAGATTCCTAGGATAGTGGTTCAGTGGGTCGAAAGTGAAGGTCATTCAGTCAGGTCTGACTCTTTGTGACCCCATGGACTATCAGTTCAGTTCAGTTCAGTCGCTCAGTCGTGTCCAACTCTTTGCGACCCCATGAATCGCAGCACACCAGGCCTCCCTGTCCATCACCAACTCCCGGAGTTCACTCAAACTCACGTCCATCTAGTCAGTGATGCCATCCAGCCATCTCATCCTCTGTCGTCCCCTTTTCCTCCTGCCCCCAATCCCTCCCAGCATCAGAGTCTTTTCCAATGAGTTAACTCTTCACATGAGGTGGCCAAAGTACTGGAGTTTCAGCTTTAGCATCATTCCTTCCAAGGAACACCCAGGACTGATCTCCTTTAGGACGGACTGGTTGGATCTCCTTGCAGTCCAAGGGACTCTCAAGAGTCTTCTCCAACACCACAGTTCAAAAGCATCAATTCTTTGGCGCTCAGCTTTCTTCACAGTCAGTCCAACTCTCACATCCAATACATGACCACTGGAAAAACCATAGCCTTGACTAGACGGACCTTTGTTGGCAAAGTAATGTCTCTGCTTTTCAATATGCTATCTAGGTTGGTCATAACTTTCCTTCCAAGGAGTAAGTGTCTTTTAAATTCATGGCTGCAATCACCACCTGCAGTGATTTTGGAGCCCCCAAAAATAAAGTCTGACACTGTTTCCACTGTTTCCCCATCTATTTGCCATGAAGTGATGGGACCGGATGCCATGATCTTCGTTTTCTGAATGTTGAGCTTTAAGCCAACTTTTTCACTCTTCCTCTTTCACTTTCATCAAGAGGCTTTTGAGTTCCTCTTCACTTTCTGCCATAAGGGTGGTGTTATCTGCATATCTGAGGTTATTGATATTTCTCCCGGCAATCTTGATTCCAGCTTGTGCCTCTTCCAGAGTCTCTTCCAGAGTCCATGAAATTCTCCAGGCCAGAACACTGGAGTGGGTAGCCTTTCCCTTCTCTAGGGGATTTTCCTGACCCAGGAATTGAACCCAGGTCTCCTGCATCGCAGGCGGATTCTTTACCAACTGAGCTATCAGGGAACCCAGTGAGTCTGGAGAGGAGCCCTGAAAGTTGCATTTTAACAGGCACGGGGGTGGGATGTGGGGGTGCTGGGGGTGAGTGGGTGGGGGGATTCTGATGCAGGGCTCTAAGGGCTACTGTTTGAGAATCACCATCACCGTATGCACATGCTGGCCTGATTTTTATCCTTGATCTTTAATCTTAAATTTAAGGAGTCTGAAATTCACCTCCATGAATAGAAAGAGGTTTCTCTTTACTGTCATCATGCCTGGACCAGTTTTGTAAATGTAATCAATGTAGTCTTTGTTCTTCCATCTTCCCTTCTCTCCTGCTGCTGCTAAGTCGCTTCAGTCATGTCCGACTCTGTGCGACCCCATAGACAGCAGCCCACCAGGTTCCTGTCCCTGGGATTCTCCAGGCAAGAACATTGGAGTGGGTTGCCATTTCCTTCTTCAATGCATGAAAGTGAAAAGTGAAAGTGAAGTCGCTCAGTCGTGTCCGACCCTCAGCGACCCCATGGACTGTAGATTACTAGGCTCCTCCTCCACAGAATTTCCCAGGCAAGAGCACTGGAGTGGGGTGCCATTGCCTTCTCCGCCCTTCTTTCCTACTCCCTCCTTTTTTTTTTCCTGTTTTCTCTCTCTCCCAGTTATTCCCAGTCTGGGTTGGCTCCTCTTCCCCAATCTTCATTCATAGTACATCTCATTTTTACGACTGCTCCTCTAAATCCCCTCCCTCATCAACTCACTCAAGGACCATCCAGGTTTTCTAGCCTCTCTCTTTCTGCTCTAATCCTTCTTTGATATTTTCACCATGTTATTCGCCTATTCAAGAATACATAGTATTCTCTGTTTCCCATGTCAGAACTGAACTTCTCGCCCTAGCATTTTATGTTTTCCTCATTACTACTAAATTATATATTTTTAATATATATTTATTATATATTTTTTATGAACTAGTACCTCAGTCCATTATTTGGGCACAATTTCTTTATTCTTGCCTTTGAGTATAGAGTCTCAAAATATATTCATTGCAAACTTCTATGGACATACATTTTATTTGTTAGAGAGGAATTTTGTCATACTGACTGCATTATTATAAATTTCTTCTTATAGGTGAGGGCTAGAGAGGAAACCAAGTGGACTGGTGGAATGGATTAAATGAGAATGTTACATTCTTCTATTTTATTGCAGAGTTTAATTTCATTTTGGTGGTTTCTTAGATTAAATGAATTTCTCTTGTGCGGTGAACTTTGAACTTTTAGAGGGAGTAGATTGCCTTTTAATAGGCTATTAGTAAAATTTTCCTAAAGCTGTTTGGCCAAGATTTTAGGTCAATATATTTGAACACTTTAAAAACTATTTTCTGTCTTGAGCACTTGTATATTTAATTAAAATGAATCTATAAGACAAAGCTCTGACATGTTTTGAAAATTATAAACAAGTGCTCAGAAAATCAGGAGAGATAGCTGGTCACTATCAGAACAGATTTTTGTTTGTTTGTTCTTCTTATTCCAGTCCTTTGATGTCTCTGGTAGCCATGGAGAAGCTCATGTTGGAAATGGTTTAAGTACTTGATAAATCCAAAAATGTTTCTTTTCAGGGTGCTTCTCACCAAGATTGACCACTGTCTACCATCTTGAGAAAAAAAGACTAAACAGTTTTCAACCTCTTTTTCCCACAGTATAACATCCTTGAGGGATGCCTCTCTGACAGTAACAGAGTGTACTACGTTAGTTTTCAGGGGATCTCTCCTTTCCTTCTCTCTGGGTAATGTACTATTTGAAAAAGTTCCTCAAATGGTTTTGAAACCTCCACCCATTCTCCATTGGGAGTCACAGCTTTCAGATCTCCTAATTGCTATTTCTTTAATATAACTAAAATTTATTGGCTTGATTTATCTGTTACTGAAACATTTGTGGTGAAATTTGCCTCTGAATTTACAGTCCTGAAAAAATTTCATTGTAATTCTATCACTTTTGCTTTATATAATGAGGTGTTTACAAGTTCAAGATCGTTTCATCTTCTTAGGGTATTTTTTTGGTGAAATGAAGTGAAGTTGCTCAGTTGTGTCCGACTGTTTGCGATTCCATGGACTGTAGCCCACCAGGCTCCTCTGTCCACTGCCGATGCACTACCTTTTATGCTGTCTGATATTAATACTGCTATGTATTTTTCCTTCTGCTTAATATTTGCTTGACATATCTTTATGCATTTCCTTGTTTTTAAACGTTTGGTGAAATTCTAAAAAATTATGTTTTCTGGTAAATAGCATCATTTGAATCTTTAAAAACTGACTTGTTCTCATCTCATTTTTTAATAAGTGGGTTTAATCTAGAGGTCAGCACTCTTTGCCTATAGAGGACTGGATAGTAAATATTTCCTGGCTCTGTGGTACATATAGTCTCTGCTGTAGCTACTCAGAAATAGCCACTGACAATAAATAAATTGACTGACGTAAATCCAGGGGCCCTAGCTTCCAGGATGTAATGCATGGTGATCTGAGGTGGAGCTGATGTAATAATAATAAAGTGCACAATAGATGTCATGCACTTGAATCATCCTGAACCTCCCTGCCCTGGTCTGTGGAAAAATTATCTTCCATGAAGTCAGTCTCTGGTGCCAGAAAGGTTGGGGACCACTGCATAAATCAACATACAGGTCTAGATTTGGCCTGCCAGGTATAGTTTGCCAACCCTTGAACTTAAGTTAATCCATTTACATTTTTGTGATTGATAATATACCTACATTATTTTTTGCATTTTCTGTTTACCATCTGTATTACTTAGGGTAGTGCTAGCTGAGGTTAACAGATGAACCTGGAAACCTCAGTAGCTTAACCTAATAGAGGTCTATATTTTGTTATGTAAAATCCAGTCAGTGGCATGGAGGGTATGGTCTGCCCCACACAGTCATTTAGAAACCCAGGTTGCTTCAATCTTGTGGCTCTGCCACTCCTAACATGTAAGTTCCAAGATCACCATGGAAAGGGAAAGACAGGGTGGACAAGGCATGCCTGCTTCTTAACCACATCAGCCTAAAAGTTATTTACATCACTACAGCTCACTCGATGAGAACTAGTCAGATGGTCCTACCTAGAAGCAAGAGGGACCTGGGAAATGTAGTTCTCGGCCTGCAGCCACTTCCTAGCATCAGTTCCTCACTGGGGGAGAGAATCACAGATCTTTGGCAGACATCTGGGTGCTTCTGCTGCAGCCACCCTTATCCTTTGCTGCTTTTTTTTTTTTCTTTTCTGCTTTATGTGCAATTGATTTTTAAAAAAAATTTCCTTTCTTCCCTTTGTCGTTTGTAATATATATGGTGCATTATTCGTGTTTTAATGGTTTTCCTTACAGTTTTAACATATACACTTGATTTTTAAAATTTTTATAAAGTCTGTGTTTATTCAGTATATCTCTTCTCTTTTGGATAAGAAAATAATTTCTTTGTTCCTTTCTTCCTGCTATACAGACTTTGCACATAGCTTTCTTCATATTGCTATCTAGGGTTTTATTTAAACTTAAAAAACCACACAAAAAATAGTTATTATTTTTATGGTTAAGGATTCAATATAGTATTATTATATATTTTTTTATCAGTTTCTATATGAATTCTTCAGTCTTTTATTTTTCAGTGAGTCTCTGGGTAGTAAGCTCCCCTAGTCTATGATAACTAAATAGCCCAGTACAGAAAGGTAAATAATTATATTCTCTCAGTGAGTGGAAGATATTACTCCCTTTTCTTTTGGCATTGATTGTTGCTGATGATACACTTATTTTCAGTCCAACTGTCATTCCTTCATAGGAATTTGTCTTTTTTTCTCTAGTAACTTTTACGATGTTCTGTAGTTTGATTACACAATATAGTTGTGAATTTATTTTCATCACCTTGCCTCTTGGAGTAAGTTTTCAAACTGTGGATTCATATTTCTTCGATTCTTGAAATTAACCCTTTGAATATTGCTTCTTTTCCATTAATTCTTGGCTCTTGGAATTGGTTGATGTATATGCAGATGACACCACCCTTATGGTAGAAAGTGAAGACGAACTAAAGAGCCTCTTGATGAAGGTGAAAGAGGACAGTGAAAACGTTGGCTTAAAGCTCAACATTCAGAAAACGAAGATCATGGCATCCGGTCCCATCACTTCATGGGAAATAGATGGGGAAACAGTGGAAGCAGTGTCAGACTTTATTTTTTGGGGCTCCAAAATCACTGCAGGTGGTGATTGCAGCCATGAAATTAAAAGATGCTTACTCCTTGGAAGGAAAGTTATGATCAACCTAGATAGCATAATAAAAAGCAGAGACATTACTTTGTCAACAAAGGTCCATCTAGTCAAGGCTATGTTTTTTCCAGTGGTCATGTATGGATGTGAAAGTTGGATTATAAAGAAAGCTGAGCACTGAGGAATGGATGCTTTTGAACTGTGGTGTTGGAGAAGACTCTTGAAAGTCTTGAGTCCCTTGGACTGCAAGGAGATCCAACCAGTTCATCCTAAAGGAGACCAGTCCTGGGTGTTCATTGGAAGGACTGATGTGAATTTTGGAGCTTCTCAAAGTATTCTCCATGAATCTTAGCTGCTCTTTCATACTTTCCCTCTCCTTCTTAGTGGTTTATTCTCAGTGTAATTTTTCAGTTTTCTAATCCTCTTTTGAGAGTGTACAGACTAGAGGTGATCCCATCTAACTTTTTCAGTTTCTGTATTTTTCATTTATTATATTTTTCCTCTTCAGTTCAGTTCAGTTCAGTCGCTCAGTCATGTCCGACTCTGCAACCCTGTGAATTGCAGCACGCCAGGCCTCCCTGTCCATCACCAACTCCCGGAGTTCACCCAAACTCATGTCCATCGAGGAGAAGGCAATGGCATCCCAGTCCAGTACTCTTGCCTAGAAAATCCCATGGACAGAGGAGCCTGGTGGGCTGCAGTCCATGGGGTCACTAAGCGTCGGGCACTACTGAGCGACTTCCCTTTCACTTTTCACTTTCCTGCATTGGAGAAGGAAATGGCAGCCCACTCCAGTATTCTTGCCTGGAGAATCCCAGGGACAGAGGAGCCTGGTGGGCTGCCGTCTCTGGGGTTGCACAGAGTTAGACACAACCGAAGCGACTTAGCAGCAGCAGCAGCAGCATGTCCATTGAGTCAGTGATGCCATCCAGCCATCTCATCCTTTGTTGTCCCCTTCTACTCCTGCCCCCAATCCCTCCCAGAATCAGGGTCTTTTCCAATGAGTCAAGTCTTTACTGGAGAAGGCAATGGCACCCCACTCCAGCACTCTTGCCTGGAAAATCCCATGGACGGAGGAGCCTGGTAGGCTGCAGTCCATGGGGTCGCTAAGAGTCAGACACGACTGAGCAACTTCCCTTTCACTTTTCACTTTCCTGCATTGGAGAAGGAAATGGCAACCCACTCCAGTGTTCTTGCCTGGAGAATCCCAGGGACGGTGGAGCCTGGTGGGCTGCTGTCTATGGGGTTGCACAGAGTCTAGGATGGACTGGTTGGACCTCCTTGCAGTCCAAGGGACTCTCAAGAGTCTTCTCCAACACCACAGTTCAAAAGCATCAATTCTTTAGCGCTCAGCTTTCTTCACAGTCAGTCCAACTCTCACATCCAATACATGACCACTGGAAAAACCATAGCCTTGACTAGACGGACCTTTGTTGGCAAAGTAATGTCTCTGCTTTTCAATATGCTATCTAGGTTGGTCATAACTTTCCTTCCAAGGAGTAAGTGTCTTTTAAATTCATGGCTGCAATCACCACCTGCAGTGATTTTGGAGCCCCCAAAAATAAAGTCTGACACTGTTTCCACTGTTTCCCCATCTATTTGCCATGAAGTGATGGGACCAGATGCCATGATCTTCGTTTTCTGAATGTTGAGTTTTAAGCCAACTTTTTCACTCTTCCTCTTTCACTTTCATCAAGAGGCTTTTGAGTTCCTCTTCACTTTCTGCCCTAAGGGTGGTGTTATCTGCATATCTGAGGTTATTGATATTTCTCCCGGCAATCTTGATTCCACCTTGTACTTCTTCCAGCCCAGCATTTCTCATGATGTACTCTGCGTATAAGTTAAATAAGTAGCTTGACAATATACAGCCTTGATGTACTCCTTTTCCCTTTTGGAACCAGTCTGTTGTTCCATGTCCAGTTCTAACTGTTGCTTCCTGACCTGCATACAGGTTTCTCAAGAGGCAGGTCAGGTGGTCTGGTATTCCCATCTCTTTCAGAATTTTCCACAGTTTATTGTGATCCACACAGTCAAAGGCTTTGGCATAGTCAGTAAAGCAGAAATAGATGTTTTTCTGGAACTCTCTTGCTTTTTTGATGATCCAGCGGATGTTGGTGATTTGATCTTTGGTTCCTCTGCCTTTTCGAAAACCAGCTTGAACATGTAGGATTTCACAGTTCACGTATTGATGAAGCCTGGCTTGGAGAATTTTGAGCATTACTTTACTAGCATGTGAGATGAGTGCAATTGTGCGGTAGTTTGAGCATTCTTTGGCATTTCTTTTATTTGGGATTGGAATGAAAACTGACCTTTTCCAGTCCTGTGGTCACTGCTGAGTTTTCCAAATTTGCTGGCATATTGAGTGCAGCACTTTCACAGCATCATCTTTCAGGATTTGAAACAGGTCAACTGGAATTCCATCACCTCCATGAGCTTTGTTCGTAGTGATGCTTTCTAAGGCCCACTTGACTTCACATTCCAGGATGTCTGGCTCTAGGTGAGTGATCACCCCATCGTGATTATCTGGATCATGAAGGTTTTTTGTATTGTTCTCCTGTGTATTCTTGCCACCTCTTCTTAATATCTTCTGCTTCTATTAGGTCCATACCATTTCTGTCCTTTATCTAGACCATCTTTGCATGAAATGTTCCCTTGGTATCTCTCATTTTCTTCAAGAGATCTCTAGTCTTTCCCATTCTGTTGTTTTCCTCTATTTCTTTGCATTGATCGCTGAGGAAGGCTTTCTTATCTCTCCTTGCTATTCTTTGGAACTCTGCATTCAGATGCTTTTATCTTTTCTTCTTTCCTTTGCTTTTCACTTCTCTTCTTTTCACAGCTATTTGTAAGGCCTCCTCAGACAGCCATTTTGCTTTTTTGCATTTCTTTTCCATGGGCATGGTCTTGAAATCTGTCTCCTATACAATGTCACAAACCTCTGTCCATAGTTCATCAGGCACTCTGTCTATAAGATCTATTCCCTTAAATCTATTTCTCACTTCCACTGTATAATCATAAGGGATTTGATTTAGGTCATACCTGAATGGTCTAGTGGTTTTCCCTACTTTCTTCAATTTAAGTCTGAATTTGTTATTCCTTCATTTTTCTCTGAGGAGCCTGAAAACACAGAAATGCTTTTGAGGTTAGTCTGTTATTTTCATTGTGTTTGTAATGTTAGCTGACTTTTGTTGGTTACCCTTTTTGCTTAAGATTCTCACATTTTCTTCAACATTTCTGTCCCTGAATGGTTGTCTCTGCTCCAGCCTCCCAGGACCCTTTTTCAGAATGAGGTATTCTATGGTGGTGAGAGAGTACTGCCCTGGCTGCTACTAAATAGGTTGCAGGTAAATTCCCTGCATTTATGCACAGCCTCGCTCAGGTTGGCTCCATGCCAGGACTGTTCTCGTTTCTTACTGGCTCCCTAGGTTTGCAGCTTCACAGGAGGCTTACCCTCAGACAGCACCTGCAGTAGCTCTCTTGTCATGAGGGCAGGGGACACTGGTCCCGCCCTGATTTCCACCATGAAACTGACTCAGAGCACCTGTCATGTGTGGAGCGCCTCCAGTTGCCATGAATTCCCCCAGAGCTGCAAGTAGTCGGTTCTAGGGAGATCATCATGCTGCTTTAGAGCCCACCTTTTTAATCTGTGTGTGTGTTAGTCTCTTAGTTGTGTCTGACTCTTTGAGACCCCATGAACTGTACCCTGCCAGGCTTCTCTGTCTGTGGAATTCTCCAGGCAAGAATACCGGAGTGGATTGAGATTCCCTTCTCCAGGGGATCTTCCTGACCCAGGGATAGAACCCTGGTCTTCTGCATCTCAGGCAGATTCTTTACTGTTTGAACTACAGGGAAGTGCTAACCTTTTTAATACCTTCTTTTAAAGTTTATCTGTTATTTTATGTTTGGAGCAGTGGTGAGGAGGTGTTGTCCAATTTGTTTTTTAGGAACTAATCCACCCTGATTTGAGAGCTTTCTCCATTCCTTTTGATTTTCCATTGGTAATAATACTGCTTGGCCCATTTTTGTACCTCACATCACTGTTGAATCCCCACATGCACTCACAGCAAGCATGGACTGTTCTTGATAATCATTCTCAGAGACAGATGGTGGTGAGTGAGTCTGGTGATAGGAATGGGTTGGGTCTCAGTGGCTGTGTCAGAGTGAGGTTAGGACATGGCTGCCTTGACTGTAAGTTCTGGCAGGGCCACTGCGTTCCTGCCACCCTTGTTCCTCCTAACACCGCTGCCCTCAGCTAGCCTGGCACAGATCAGTGCCCCAACACGCAGAAGGGTGTGAGAAGACTGACCCAGACATGACACTTGCCGTCTTTTCCGACACTGCCTTAACCCTAGTAGTTTCTAACCCTTGAGCTATGGAATGGGACGGCTTTGTGAGGCTCTGTGCTGTGCACTGTTCCTGAGCACAAATCATGCCCACGTTTCACCCAAGCTATGTAACCATAGAGCTGTATCTACTCAGAGTGAAGGAAGGTCTTCTCATTTACACAAAGATGCAAGTTAGACTCTGATGGTCATACAAGGATGCATGTGTAATCTCTCTCTAGGTTTCTTGTCATCACCTCGGATAAGATGGTCAGGCTGTAAGCCTCCTTCTTTGTCCCCCTTATAGACAGAGTGTTGCTGAACCCTACCCTGTTGCTGCTTTCCTACTGGGGTATAGAGAAGGGATGGTTGGGGCCTGGCACCAAGTTGTAATGGCACCTGACAGGCAGAAGAAACTCCGGAACCTGGGCTTTTGTTTCTTATTTCAGTGTGCAGCTGACAGGTGAGGTACCAGCTTCCTCTTTTATTTGGACTAGACCTATCTCATTTTCTCCAACTAGTGACACCCTCAAACTGCCAAGGGACCAGGGCCGTTCCTGACCTTTGTTTCCTCCAGGGGCCAGCTTTTGTGCACAGTTCCACTGAACTGCTGGGCCTGGATCTAATTCCTGTCACTCCCTGCACCCCGCCCTCCCCTGCCCAAGTTGTGCAGTAGTTTCTGGCCATAAAGCTATTAGAAATTGGCACCAGCAAAGGAATAAAAGGAGTTGCTGGAAACCCAGCCCTTGGTATAAGGGAAGTCATGGTAAACATCACTTTGCAGTGCTACTGAGATATTAGTATTAAGCAATGTTATAGTCCGAGTCCTTTTCAAGGGACCCTTCTGCACTAGTGCCTAAGATAGCACTGAAGCATGTGGTTTCCAGAACCAAAAGCATGCTTCCTTTCACATTTTTTTTTGTCTTTTTTTTTTTGGTTTTTGCCTTTTTGTTTGCTTTTTTTGACTGGTCTTCAGCATTCTTGCTACTTTTTGCTAGAACTTGATAGAGAAGTCCTTCAGGGAGGTTTAGGAGATGACAGAAAGAAGAAGTTCATTTATAATAGGAAGAAGAGCAGTAGTTTTAAAAAGCATAGAGGAAGCTAGAGAAGGAAAATCAAGGAAAAGAGACTGGGAACAAGTCCAGTCTGAGAGACTCCTGCTGTGGTTAGTAGATTTGAGTTGAGCATCTGTTTCATAAGAATGCCTTGTGCCCGTCACTGTCCCTGAGCCCAGTTAGTAGGACAAGGAAACAGAATTCAGGGGCCATGAGAAATCTGTCTCGCAGTTAGGGTGTGGGAATATGCAAGTCAGCCTAGCAAAGCTAATGCTTAGAAGTACGGAGGCTTTTGATTCACTTCTCTTCTAGGAGGCATTTTACTAGACTAGACAGAGTTTACCCTGTAGGGGTGGGAGAGCTGCATTGCTGTTTGGAGTAGGACAGTTCTTCCTTGTGTCCCCTTGTGTGGGACACTATTTTCAGCTAGGCAATGAGAGCATTTGAAAGTCAATAGATGTCATCTGTGATTGTTATGAAGAAAATGCCTACCATGGACCCTTAAATACAGCAAAGCAGTGGTAGGTACAATTCCTAGAGAATTAAGTGGGCATGGGTTCCTACATCATAGAACTTATCAAATTTTCTGTAAAATAGAATCTCAGGTGGTTGTTTCCACTCAGACCAGAGGAATCAAATGTAGAGATATGAATGCCACTGGTACCATGGGAGAGATGTAGCAATTACACATAAGAATCTATCCAGGGAGTAGAGAATGTGTTCCTATGATGGCAGCATTCAGAGTGCAGGAAGGGGAAATTTTTAGGTAGATTATATACTGTAATGAGGTTGGAGCTTGCAACCCACCAGAAAAACCAGATTTCCATGAGTGTGGCCATTTGGGATGCTGAGAAGGCAGTGTCTGGGAGAACTTTCCCATATTATGTTCATAGTTTATTCCACTTCTGTTTCACTTTTTCTATCTACTTATGTTAACACATTCTGTCCTACCCCTACCATTTTACCATGTAGTCACAGTAATCGTTCCTGTCATCATCAAGAGAGCTTCGGCTGTGCTACCTTCTCTAAGGCATCTTTCTCACCCACTGGAAAAAAAAATAGAGTTCCTGTAATGTGCTGGGGTTTGTGCAGTTCGCATGCATCATCTCATTTCATAGTCCCAGCAATTCCATAAAGTAGTTATAAAAGAAATTTCTGGAAATCTCCAAATGGAGTTTAAGATCCCTGGGTCTAACTCTGTAAAGGGGTTTCCATCTTATAGGAACAGTGGGTATTGGTGAATTGTGACCACTATTTTTTGTTTTAACTTTTTATTTTGTATTGCAGTATAGACGATTAATAATGTTGTGATAGTTTCAGATGAACAGGGAAGGGACTCAGGCATACATAAACATGTATTCATTCTCTCCCAAACTCCCCTCCTATCCAGGCTGCCACATAGTATTTATCAGAATTCCATGTACTACACAGTAGGTCCTTGTTGGTTATCTATTTTGGTTATCCATAGCAGTGTGTGCATGTCCATCCCAAACGCCCTAACTGTCCCTTTGTGACCACTATTTTTTAGGGAAAAATGAGAAACACATGCTTTGTTTAGGCTCCTTTTAGTAAAGAAACATGACTGGGAGTCACACTTGAATCAATGAGTGTCAGTAGGAAGTCAGGGAATGTTGGTACCTTTCTAGGCAGGTGTAATGAAATAACGTGCCTTGCAAAAGGAGGAGCAGAGGTTGAGATTGCTATAGCATTGAATCCACTGAACAACATGCACGGACTTAGGAGATACCCGGAAGAATGAGCGATTGATTTTTCAGTGATGGACCTGAGCTGGCCAATTTGAGCAAACTTGTTTATTCAAACTCTCTTTTCCAGCTAAAGGCAGATAGACTGTTTGATCTGAGATGTTTTGCTCTGCTCAGGGAGCACTTAGCCAAGGCACAGCCAGGCATTGTGTGTAGAGTCAGTTCATTTACCAGAAGTCACCCTGATGAAGTTATATAATCCAGACCATCTGATTCAGGGAAAGACTGGGGCAGCAAAAGAGTGTAGAGATCCTAAAGCCTTCTGTTTAGGGGTGTCAGAAGACAACTAGTGGAATGTGGGAAATGGGATTGAACATTTGATGCACTTCATGTAGGGCTGATGGGAGAAAGAAATTCTCCCTGACGAGTTGATTAGTCATGGATTCATAGAGCTTGAGCAGTGGGTGGAGATTAAGCAAATAAGGCCCTCATTGTGCAGAGAAATTGAGTCTATGCAACAAGGAATGAATAGAATGGGATTCCATTCCATATCTTCAGACTCTATAATTTATTTTTTTAAGGTTTATTTAAGGTTCTTGATTCAGTCTGACGTGGCCAAATGAGTCTCTTGCTTCTTTTTATGAAGACAGAGAATATAGATCTACTATTATTTCCTTATTAGCAGTAATGCCAGAATCTCCTAAGAAGTTTACATACCAAATAATAAACTTCCACTCATGGTCTGAAAGAAAGATTGAAAAAATTACATAAAAATATCAAACCCAAAACTTACTAATGGATCCAGTTCTTACGAACATTCCTTTCCCCTCCTACTTCTCTTTATTTTTATGATGGTTCTGGGCTTCCTGGAGTGAATGATGATTTATCTTGAACAAATGGAATTTGTTCTTGAATCCTGCTGGTGTAAATGCTGAGGTAAATAAGTGGAAATAGAAGTCCCAGGAATAAATCAGACTACTTGCTTAAAAAGCAAGCATTTAATTCAGCCCTTTCTTTTTGGTAGATTAAAAAGAAGCCACAGGGTTGGAAGTCTATCTCCTTGTCCATATGTAGGCCCTAACTCAAGCTTTTTGTTTATTTATCCATTTGTAGAAATATAGGGTTTTCTTCCTCCTTTGCTTCTTTCTTTCCTTGTTGTCATTATCATTCATTCTTGTGAGAGGTCTCTGAAAATTCAGAAAAAAAGAGACTTTGTCAGCACAAAAATATATTGAAGTCATGCTACGAAATATGGTGAATATTAGCAAAGAAAGATATGTTAGAAGTGGTGTTCCTCTGAGACACTGAAGGACTTAAAATAATCAGGACTCACAGGACACAGAGTCGCTGATTCACACTCTCCACCCCAAAGGTAGAGCCAGGACATATGAGAGAAAACAGGGATAGCAGATTTAAGGGCAACATGGGTGAAATGGTAAAACAGGGGACGAGCGAGAAGCAGGCCTCACCAAGTCCACCAAAGACAGGTCTGCAAGGACTGAGGAGTGACTTGGTTGAAAAAATAAAGGGCTCTGTGTGTATTTGTGATCATCTAATCCATGGAAAATATTCATTTTGGTGATAGACTATATACCCAAAGTAGAATATAATGCTGTCCAAACTGATACTCTTTCGTGAGTGAAAGGGGCCATTACTGATTATGGACATATGGCTGTAGACTGTACCTCTCCCCCTTCCAGATCTCATGGATGTAACTAAGAGATTAAACTTTCACTCAAAGCACAGTTATGAAGCCCTGATGTGCCCGGCATTGCACTCAGCACTGAGGGTACAAAGCTGAGCTGTTGTTTCTGCGGCAGATGAGTAGTTTTCTCTGTGGCTGAGACTTTGGTGACACTAAAGATCAAGGCAAAACCTTCACAGTCCAGTTAACCAATTATGATGCTTCTTAGCGGGGCTTGTGTATATGGCTCCCACCTGGTCTCCCCCGCACAGTGGTGGCTGCACACCCTGAAGCATGATGAGTCAGAGTGGTGTGATTTTGTTCTGCCTCTGCCCTGCATATGCTGGTTTTAATCAAATGAACGCTTAATCCTGTAGCGAATCTTATTACGCCCTTTGCCCTTTCCCATTCCATCTGTTACATGTCTCATTTCTATCCGCCAAGTGGAATAAGCTGTGTTTTTTTCCTCAGACTTTTTTTCTTTCTGTGTTTGATGTCTTTCAGAAATAGGCCTGGAGCCAAGAATTACAATCAAGTTGAAGTGGGTCTGACTGAGGATTTTCAGTATCCTGCGTTACTTTCTCTAATGCTCTGTTTCTCTTATCAGCAAAGCCTCCAGTTTTGATGACTTTTAATGCAGGGTACTGGGGAGCTCTGCAGTTGGCTTCACAGATCTTCCTGTTAGAACTGCAATTACTGTCTCCCCAGGGTGTAAAAGACCCTCAGGCACACAGGGATGGTGGCATCCACTTGAATCAGTAGGTCTGTGTCCCAGCCATGCTGCAGAGCCCAGATATCTGCTGGTGGATGGATCATAATCTTGTCTCAGTGGGCCTTTCTAATCCCTTTGATCTATTTGGCTTTTTGCTATCTTACTGACCAAATCATTAATATACATCAAAACCAGCTCTACTTGAAAATAGACTCTAGGGCCTCTGTCCTAGGAATAGCAAAAGAGTATAGACAGATCTTCCTCAGGAGCATATTTCTGTTTATTGTAGTTTCTCTCCTTGGCAAGTATAATAAGATTTTACCCTGGAGGAATGAAAAATATTTAAAAGGTATTGATGGTATGGCAGGTTCCAAATTTGGTTCTCTTTCCACAAGCACCACCCCATACACCTGGGCTCTGTCTCTCAAATTATTTAGGTTCTGTCTGTGTGTTTCTCCCATTTTTAAGGTCCTGTGACCAACCTAGATAGCATATTGAAAAGCAGAGACATTACTTTGCCAACAAAGATCCGTCTAGTCAAGGCTATGGTTTTTCCAGTGGTCATGTATTGGATGTGAGAGTTGGACTGTGAAGAAAACTGAGCGCCAAAGAATTGATGCTTTTGAGCTGTGGTGTTGGAGAAGACGCCTTTGGAGAGTTCAAAGGAGAAAGGAGATCCAACCAGTCCATTCTAAAGGAGATCAGCCCTGGGTGTTCTTTGGAGGGAATGATGCTAAAGCTGAACTTCCCGTACTTTGGCCACCTCATGAGAAGAGTTGACTCATTGGAAAAGACTCTGATGCTGGGAGGGATTGGGGGCAGGAGGAGAAGGGGACGACAGAGGATGAGATGGCTGGATGGCATCACTGACTCGATGGACGTGAGTCTGAGTGAACTCCAGGAGATGGTGATGGACAGGGAGGCCTGGCATGCTGTGATTCATGGGGTCGCAAAGAGTCGTACAGGACTGAGTGACTGAACTGAACTGAACTGAAGGGAGATTTCTTGTTTCTAATCTTTCAAGCCCTTCTTCATCCTAGTCTACCCTGTCCTAGTGCTAAATCCATTGTTTTCCATAGAGAAGGTAATTGATACATGTTTCCAACTCAATACATATTTTTGGCCTGTAAATCAGTAATTTCCTTATTTGATACTTCCTTTAGACTGAAAGACTTACTGATAGTTCTTAGAGAGAATATAGGGGTTAATGTCCTTAGACTAATAAGGCCAGGCCAGAGATGTGGAAAACATGAAAGTCACTCCATGTACAGTCCTTTGAGGGAGATTTTTCTGCCCCAGATGTAGAATCTTCAGGCCTCTAGGGATGCAAATAAAACGTGAAATTGATGTGCATTCAGTGTTTTGACTCTCCTGCTTACTGCTGTGGCTGATATACACTGACAAACTTATTTTGCAATAGATGGAAGGAAAGGTGTTTTAGACCTAGGAATATAGCTAAACTAAGGGCCAGGACCTGCCTTAAAAGGAGCATCCAGAATCCTTGGTTGGATCCCAAACCAAATTAGGCTAGTATATGCCCCGCCTTGAACTAGGCAGAAATCAACCCCAGCCTTAAAATCAAAAGGAGTGAGATGCAGGACAAATGGCCACTTGGGTCTCTACATTCTGTTCCTGTTTTATTGTTTCAACTCAGATGTTGCACGCTCCCTCTCCTGTTTGACTCTTTCATGTTGCTTCTTTCTATTAATAGTCATTTGGCTTCTGGTCAGCCAACAATAATTATGATTCATTACCACCTCTGGGCAAAACTTGGTTGCCAGAAATTTTCTTTGTGTTGTATTTGAGAACAATCCAAATTTTCTGCCTTATTTGAGGGGAGTGGGTTGTGTGTCAGGATTGACCATTATGAATAAATAATGAAAGTTTAAGGCATTAGGAATCTTCACATGAGTTTCCAAGTAGAGAAGTGTGGAAAATGTAGTAACGTTCTCTATTTTGAAAGTAGACCCCTTGTTGTTGAGAGCTGGGTGGTGAGAAACTCGAGATATTATCTCCCATTTATGTAGTGATAGCCATGAATTTGGAAGGCAGAGAGGTGCCATTCCGGGCCAACCACATGTGGACATGTGGTGCATGCCATGCACAAATCCTGCCTCCATATACTCAGGTGGAGGGGGTGACTTTTTGGTCATTTATCTGCCCAGAGGGGTGCCTTTTTTGAAATTCTGTTAATCCCGAGCCTTCTAGTCAGTCGTCTGCCTACCAAGAAGAAGGAAAACCATCACTAAGATTGCGTCTCTGTTATGAAATCACATTCAAACTCAGCAGAGACATAGACCGTAGTCTGTTGATTCTAGATAGGTGTTCTTTGCCTTGTTCCATCATGTTGCTCTGTGTGTTCAAGAACAGTACAGAAATGCTGTCTGTTCTATTTCTTCAGGGTGCCTCTTTGTACCCCTTTGTACCCCTTTCCTGAATCCCAGTATTTAAAACCTAAAACTCCTGTCCAGCCCTGACCAATGCAACACCACACATAATGCTGAATTTCAGGCTCCTTGGAATTCCTGGGGAACAATGCCAGTTAGAGTGCCATAAGCAACAGCTGAAAAAGTCAACAGAACTTAGAGCTTTCTAACTTAGGCATTAACAGCCAGTGCTGCTTCTTTGAAATGTACAGCTTGAGAAGGTATGTGGGCTCTGAATTGGTAGAGAAGGGGTGAAATATTCTGGTAAAAGTGAGTGTAGGCACAAACCAGTTGTGTCAGGAACAGATAGTCCCTTAGCATGGCTTGAACTTAAGTTTTAGGAAGAGAACTACATTTCAGGAACTTGAACTTTTAAACTCAGAGTGCAAAGACACTTTTAAACTCAAGTGAACTTGCGTGAGATCTCAAGTTCCATAGGCATGGGTTATGTCTTACTTACTAAATGTCTTTGCAATTGCCAAGATAGTATTTTACCCTTCGTGGACAATCAGTAAATATTTATTTAATTGGATTGAGTTTTCTGAGGACAAAGAGGAAATTGCTGGAAAGCCCTGATTTGGAGATTTTCCAGTCCCTATTCTCTGTACAATTTTGTGACTCTAGGAAGGTCAGGAGGTGAGAGAACAGCAGATCTGAAGGTCTGAAAGAGATTCTGTGGAGCTGAAACATGAAATGTGAAGGAACTCTGGTGAGAGATGAGGCTGGGGAGCTGTGTGGAGACGAAGTCCTACAGGATCTCTTCAGTTGGTTAAGGCACTTGGACTTCATCCTAAAAGCAGGATTTTTAGTCAAAGGTGTGGCATGCTTAGATAACAGGTTAGAAAGATCACTGTGTGCAACATAAAGAATGGATTCGAAGAGCTCAAGTAGGGACAGGAAAACCAACTGGGAGACTTATGTCAACTCTGGGAAATAATGATTTTTACCTGACCTAGGTTAGAGGTTATGAGAGTGGAGCAAAGTGGATGGATTCAAGAGAGGATCATGCGGTGCTTGACACTAATTGGATGTGAGGGACCTTGAGTGGGGAGGAACAAAGAGTGAAGGATAACTCCTAGGTCTCAGATATGGGCAATGATAGAAGATGGTGCCATCAGCAAGAGAAAAGAGAAAGAGAAATGGATGCGAAGAGGTGTGGAGAGAGATGATGATGAGTCATTTTTATACAGGTTGAGACTGAGGTGCTCGTGGGACATCACAGAGGGCTGGCAGTGTCACAGAATGGGTCTGAAGTTCTGAAGAGAGATACCAGCTGAAGTGCAGGTTTGGGAATATGTGATGTCTCCATGGGAGTAGGAGAGCTTGTTCAGGGAGATACCAACATTTAGCTTGGCAGAGGGAGAGGGACACATGAAGCCACCTAACTGTGAGTGCTCAGAGAGGTAGGTGGCAAACACAGAGAGGTGTGCAGAGGGGAAAAGAGGATTTAAAGAAAGAGGGAATGGTCCAGCTTCCTTACCTTTAAGTCTTCCAATCTCTAGGTTCCCAAATATTTCAAATTACTTTTGGCCAGTAAGCCCTAGATTAGAAAAAATGCATATCCAACCACTCCTGTGTGAATTGTTATAGCCTAAGGTCATTGGTCTGTTTTATTTAAACATATCTAGGTTCTGCACCCTCTGAAGACTTTATCTAATGCTAAAGAGAGAAGAGAAGAAGTCCTTGTCATACTCTGTATGACCACACTAAAAGTTGCCAGCAGGGAAATTAACCTATAAGTACTCTGAACACATTAAGTACATTTAAAAAAAAAATGTTATATCTCTTGGCTATGGTCTAATGTGATGATGGGTAGAAATGGGACTGAAGAGTGACAGGAAATATTAATGGAAGGTAACACACAATCCTTTGGCCTTAGAAAGAGCAATGGGCTATTTCTGTTGCTAGAGGGAAAGTTTGATAAGTAATGATCTTGATATGCACTTTAAACATTCTGACAGTGACATAATGGGTGCTGTTTTTATTCTTTGGATGGCAGATTCTCCTTTACTGTACTCAGGTCCATTACCTCAGGTCTGTTTAAGGGCTACCTGAGGGCAATGGAAGCATCACGACACCTGTGTTCCCGTTCTAGACAGTGGGTGCTATAAAGGGCATGCTATAAGAGGCTGTAGGTGGGTGCTGTGACATAGGGCTTGCTTTCCCTGCAGAGAGAAGGGCGCCAATCCAAGGTCCCAGGAAGGCATGCTTTCCCAAAACATCCCACTCCTCAGGTTGCTGATGATTCACATTTAGCTGCCCTTCCACCTCCACTCCCTTCCTAACAACACAAAATTTAAGTCAAGCTTGAACCCTGCTAAGAAAACAGATTTGCTCTTTTTAGTCTTAGCAGCCCTCTCTTTTAAAAGGAGAGAGTACGTGGGAAGGCAGATCCTTAGTTCCCTCCTCCCCAAGCTGTTGCAGGAATTTCAGACCTCTGCTTGCCAAATTGCTTTTGTGGAGTTCAGATTTTTTTTTGGTGGGGTGAGGGAATACCTTCAGTGACTCCTCCTCTCCCCTTTCTGAGCCACAGTTTTGTCTTCCCTACAAAGGGGCCTGGGTTAGGGGATCTTAGAGGGTCCCCAGGCCTAGCCTGTGTCCCCATCAGCTGCCCCCATCAGCAGAGAGCTTGTTGTCAGTGAGGCCCTCTACTGGCGAGCCAAACTGGCTGGAAAGGACTGTGCTATATTTAGACAAAGCAAGTCACAGTATGCAGTTTGCAGAAAGGTTGCTGTTTGGAGTGAAAACACCATGGGAAGAGGCTTCTAAGTTGAAAATGCACCTACCCAGTGGGATGGGGGGAAGACAGGGAACCCCAGTTGCTCTAAGGGGTCTGGAAATCAGAATGGGTGGAGTTGGCCTGGACCTGCCAGGGCTGGTCTTGATTCCTTGGCCTCCTTGGTTTGGGTTTGTGTTCACTTGTGAAGAGGCCCTCTGCTGAGAGCAGGCATGGGAGGCAGATGAACCTAGCTCTGTCCCTTGGTCGTTTTGTGATCGTAAGTTGTTGGACTCTTGCACCTTATTATCTGTTAAACAAGGATGCTTTATAGGCCTGTATGAGGATTAAATGAGCTCACACGCATAGAACAGCAGGACAGAGTCTGGCATAGGGGGCAGTTACCTCCTTCCATCCCCAGTCCTCCTCGTGTTGTACATTTGCTCGTATTATTCTCCCCTCCTGGACCATTCTTCCTGCCTCTTCAAAGTTATCTTACTTTTCAGTGCCCAGCAGAATCCTCCCACCTGCTCGAGTTCTCCTGCTGCCCCCAGTACACAGGACCTGACTTCACATTCTGGTAACTGCCTTCTTTCTTGACACTGTTTTGCTGATTTTGCCCATTTATACTGCTGCTCTCTGAGGGAAGACATTTGTCAAATGAAAATTATCTTTCTGTAATATCTGGTAAGATGTTAGGGGCCTAAGCCATATTTGAATGAATGAATACAGAAAGATAAAGTTGCAGGGAGAATGAGGGGGTAGTGTGTACTGTGTGTACTGGAGCTAGCTTGCCTGGGTTTGAAACCTGGTGTTGCCAGTTATGAACTGGCAGTTAATGCAACTTTAGGAGTTGTTGCATCTCTCTGTCAGGCTTCCTTGGTGGCTCAGACGTTAAAGAAATCTGCCAGCAATGCAGGAGACCTGGGTTCCATCCCTGGACTGGGAAGATCTCTTGGAGAAGGAAATGGCAACCCACTCCAGTATTCTTGCCTGGAGAATTACATGGCCAGAGAAGCCTGGTGGGCTACACAGTCCATGGGATTGCAGAGAGTTGGACACGACTGAGCGACTAACACTCTGCATCTCTCTGTCAGTTTTCTTCCTGCATAAACGTAGTGACAAATATAGTATTTCCCTTCTAGGGTTGTTGTAAAGGTTAAGGTTAAATTTGGAGAGTACTTATGTCAGTGCCTGGCACATGGTACTATATAGGAACCCACCATTATTATTTTAAAGAACACGAGTTTAGGATTAGACAAACCTTAGCTCAAAGACTGCTCTACTGCTTACTGATTATCTGATCTTGGACAGAAGTTATCAATTTCTCTGCTCTGGTTTCCTTATCTGTAAAATAGGGATAATGCTGCTGCTGCTGCTGCTGCTAAGTCGCTTCAGGGATAATATACCTGCCTAATAAATTGTTGTGAAGACAGTTAAGAACGTAGAACACAGTATATGCCTGAGAACTGGTGGCTTTTAGAAGCCTGCTTCAATCTTCTAGGAGCAAGAGTTTTAAGTGTTTGAATGAAGAATCATTGCAGGGGCCCAAGTCCGACTTAGGAAAGTGAAAACCCAGGGCTTGCCCTGACTGGGAAGGATTGAGAGAAAAGTCAAAAGCGAGGTTGTGAGTACCTTGTCGGAAGGAGTAGGGAAGGTACTCTGTGCTGGTTGATAAGCTGTCTCACCAAAATCCTGACCAAATTAGGTCATTAGAAATACATTTGGAAGGAGCTGGAGACTTTTGCCTGAGTGAAATTCCAACACAGGTCCATGCATGTCACCTTGCTACATAGCTTTGATTATGTAAGGTGTTTCTAGCGTTTTGTCCTTAGGTAGCCAGCTGTGTTACTGTCATTGTGATGCTGCAGGTGTGGGTGAGTGGAGATGCGCCATCCTCTGCCAGCCAAGTGGATCTGTGATTCTTGTTTTCTGAGAAAGTAACGTTTGCCAGTTCACAGCTCATGTAACTGAGGGGTACCACTTGGCCTCTTCTTCTGAAGCTAACTTGGGATTCTGAAAGTCCTAATTTTTAGGGTTTAGTTGATTCTCACTTTGAAGGTCTTCTTTGGTGCTGAATGATGGTTTAGGGCTTAAGGGGGTGTATCTCTCCTTAGCTGCTGGCCAGCATCGCGAGGTTGACTGCTCTGTTCTTTCAGGGCGGAGGGAACTGAGTAATTTCAGTCAGGGGCCCCACCAGATCCACTGGCCTTGAAGGGAGGCGTGGGAGAGGGAGACAAAGCACAGGGAGGCAGCGGGAGACCTCGCACTTCCTGCTGGCTTCTTCCCCATGCGACTTTGCTGTATTTGCCCTGGGACTAAAGGTTTGAACCTCTCCTGCAGCACCATCTGGATCTAAGTTTAGACATTTCGTGATTCAAGCTTCTCACATCCCTTTCTTCTCTACTGCTTCTTTGTTTGAATTTAATGCTAAATTCTGCAATGCAACAAATCCTTTGGTAAGGAGGCATAACATATTTCTACCTCAGAATTACAGATTTGCTGCATATTTGCTATATTATTTCACCATCTCATTAACCTCTGTGGCTTCATTGTTAGCAGTGCCAACAATTGGTTTCAATTGTCAAGATAAAAGTGCCCAGTTCCTTTTGTTCATTACCTCAAAGTTCTTTATGATTGCCTGTTCCTGCACACTCAGTCATATCTGATTCTTTGCAACCCCACAGACTACAGCCTGCCAGGCTCCTCTGTCCATGGGATTTCCGAGGCAAGAATACTGGAGTGGGTTGCCATTTCCTCTTCCAGGGGATCTTTCCAACCCAGGGACTAAACCCACGTCTCCTGCATCTCCTGCATTGGCAGGAGGATTTTTTATTTTTTACCACTGCACCACCTGATTACAGTCTTATTTTTACTCTATTCAGGTGGGAGAGCTCTCGGCTAAGTTCATTTTGCAGAATAAAAAAATCAGATATGGGAAAGTTCAAAGAAAGCAGTGAATTACACTCAGGTAGGTGGGCCTGGATACCCCAGTTCAGTGGTGCTCAGCCTGGCCATACACCTGAGGAGTTGGAAAAGGTCCTCAGCTCAGAATCCACCCTAAGCCAATTAAGAATGACAGTCCACTGAGGTGGGGGCAAGGATAGTTAATCTTTTCAGGTGAACCCAGTAAGTAACCAATACTCAGTATTGGGTTACTGAAAAAGCAAGACTTTATTTTCACTGTTTGGATTAGGAAATCACAGGAATGACTGTGAAACAAATTGAAACTGTAGCAGATAATGTTAAAACTTGCTTTCTGCTATACCTTTTCAAACTAGTTAGCATTTTACACATAAAAGTTTTTAGTTAACTACAAGACTCTGTCTTTGGGTTTTTCATTTTAAAGGCTAAAACTTCAGGGTAGGGCCAGAAACACCCATTGTTTATCAGGACCTTGAATCATGAGTATATTGGTATTACCCACCCTTTCTGTCTTTTCCTTATGATTGTGTTAACCTAAGTGATTTCCAGTGAGATTAAGCAGAGTCCCTCCAGGGAGCTATTCAGTCACTTTTTCAGAGTGTACCTTTTTCAAACGTATTCTACCCCACATCACATCTCCCAGCCTCCTCATTCTGGCCTGCTCTCTGCAGTAGTCAGCTTTTGGAAGTAATGGGAGTATACCTTTTGGGTATGTGAGGGTGGAAATTAAGTTAAGAGAACTTTCTTAGAAGTTTCCTTAATATAGGAAACTCTATTAAGTATGGCATATTTATCCTTGTCTTTAGAGCTTTATGTGGCAATGTCAAGCTAGTTATTGCAGAAGACCTGGTACTGGAAATTCCTTGCATTTCATGTGAAAATATGATGTACCTGTAGTTGGGATAGTGTCCTCTGTAGGGCTGGGGTTCAGAGCAAAAGGAAACTGTTCTCTGTAAGATTTGCTCTAAAATGGCACCTCTGACTGACTGAGTCCCTCTTGAACCACTTTGGGATTCTTCAAGTTTCTAGCTTGGCTGGATTGCTTTTGGAGCCAAAGAGAGTTCTAATCATTAGCATTAGTGAGTTGTTGCTCATTAGCATTTGTGTGGAGTACCCAAATCACTGCAACAAAGGGTGTGAAACCCTAGCTGGTGGTGGGGGGAGGGTGAGCGGGATTGTTTCTTCTTGGATTAATACCAGAGTTACTTCCCTTGGTGCAGATCTATTCTTCCCTGTGTGGGAATGTTTAATGTTCATACTGTTAGGTGAGAGCCTCATTCAGAGAACTTAAAAAAAAAATACACATTATCCTCAACTTATCTTAAAAAAATCTACAAACCCAACAAAATAATACTTTCTTTGTACAGTGACTTGTTCAGAAATTTGAAAAGGATTTATGCTGTGTGAGAGAGCTTTTCCTGCAATGCAGGTCCACCAGTTATTCAAGCAAAGAGTTAATCGAGGCCAGGGAAGCTTCTCTGGCAGCCTGCAAGCTTTGTGTAATAGCCAGGCTCGGGGTTGAGAGAGGCTGATATTCATTTGTTTGTGTATGAAGCTTTCATTCCCAAAGTCTTAGACATCACATACCAGGAAAGATGATTGTGAAAAGCAGGGACAAGCTCAAGTGTTTCCCGGCTGTTCTGGTTGCCTTTGATATATCTGATGCTGCCTGACAGTGTTTGCCGCTTGGTTGTCTAAACAGAATTGTCTTCTCCTGTGATGAGTGAGAATTAATTATTCCCATCCAGCCATCATCAAAAATACTCTGATGTGAGCTTGTGTACCTAAATGAGTCTTACAGTAAAACCTTTAGTTTGGAGATCTCCAGTCCTCCCATTTAATTGTACCGTGTGTAAGCTTCACCTTGGAATTGTAGAGTTTGAGGAGGTATAACAGTCTTTGATTCTGAGAAACTGTGCAGTGGGTTTGTGCAGAGAGGCCCAGATAGGAATGTCTCCCAGGACCCTGAGAGCTTGGTCACTTCCTTTTCCTCCCTGACTCCAACTTCCTTGGGTCTGGCTATAGCAACAGCACCCCCTAGTGTGTGACAGGGTGAGAATGGGCTCCTGTTTAATGAGGTGAGGCGCTTGGGCTTCAGTGAATGAAGAGTGGGAGACAAGCATCTTGGCCTTTATTGAAAGGACAGCCTGAGCCTAAATCAGCAAAAGCAGCACAGCTTCTAAGTTTCGAGAGCTGAGAAAGGAAGATAGAGGCAGCAGGAGAATAGGGTTTTAGATTATTTTACAAGATGTGAAAGCTAAGGAGAGCCTCAGGAGGGAATCTGTAGGTCACTGGGGAAAGGTGCTAATGGCCTATGAATAAGTTTTTTGTTCTTCCAAAGACTTCATACCTTGATCATGTGCATGGGGAGGAAGATGGATATGGTCTGGCCACAGAGACCTTTCATTGTTGACTGAGACTGAGCCTGCAAAGGGGCCAAAGCATTTTTCCAAACACTTCAAGCAGTGGTTTAAAGGCTGCTAAAATGTAAATGACTGATAGGTATTGCCTGACAGCAGAGTTCTGATCTAGACTTAAGTATAAGAGGAAGCAAGAGTGGGTAGAGATGGACTCTAGAGAGGATGGAAGAGGGATGCTCCCTTCCTTCATTTTGTTCATCACGCAAATATTTATTGTTGAGCTGGTGTTCAGTGAGAATTCTGTTCTAAGTACTGGCAGTGAATTCATACTAGGTGTGAATAAAAGGGAGTCCCTACCTTCACGGTGCTTGTATTCTTCATGGTTGCCTGAGGGTCCCATAGCTGCATCCTCCGTGCTTACATTTTTTAAGCATAGTCTGTTTACAGGCAGAATGTGATTTGAGGGCATGGAAAGTACCTACTGTTCAAGATCGTGTCTGCTCCAACTGGTCTTTCCTGAACTTTCCAAACCAAAACCCCTTCAACAAAGATCTGTTTTCTGAGAGAAGTAATAATGAAGTCAGATACTTTGGCCCCACACTTATTGTCTGGAGAAAATGAACAATCTGATAAGACCTGGAGGGATGGGGATAACTCTGGCACCAGCCAATTGTGGCCTGAGGGAGTTTATTTTTCAGAGCCAGGGTTTCCTCATCTTTGGAAACAGCGATATAAATTCCTCTGTCAGAGCCTGTCTGGCTCTAATATTCTCTTTTGCATGGCAGGCATCATCCTGGAAAGCACCAAGTGTGGTGCGTCCCTGGGAACACTGGGTACTTGTTTGGCAGTGGGGGCAGGACCAGATAGACTCTGAAAAAAAATGAGAGTGTGGAGAAGGAGCATGATTTGACAGTCAAATTTAGGCTATTTAAAAAATGTTTCTAGGGCATATATTCCTGGGACCATTTTCTGACTAGAAGTTGCCTAGAAGGGAGGGTGGTAGCTTAGATATGTTTGTTGCAGATTGTTTTGGAAGCTCAATTACTGGCACTTTTGAGGATACTAACGAATTTTTTCAAAGATTCTCTACAAAACTCATGGTCATAGATCTGACCTCTGAGCTGCAGCTGCTGCTGTAAAGAGCTTTAGGATTTTCTTGTAGTGTGGAGTGCTTTCCCTTTAACTCTGCTGTTCAGGATAGAAATGGAGTACCACAGGCTGGTAGTCTTTGAATCCTAGAGAGCAAGTGACCTACTTACTTACTATTGTGTCTGAAATATTCAATTAGAGCATATTTTAGGAAATACTTTTTTTAGCTTGGAACATGATTTTGCTTTTGTGAAAACACACTCCAGTAGAGACACAAGATTCGTTTTCTTGGCTGTTCTGACCCACTGTGTCAGAAGTAACTTTGGATACTGTATGACTTCTCTCCTTGGAAAGAGGCAATGTAAAATCTGTCAGCTTCTTTAGTAAAGACAGTTCATAACTGTACTTTTATAGGCACATGTGATAAAAATTAATTAAACAGATTAACAAAAGCTTTTGGTTTAGAATTTAAAAATACATGAATTATTTGCTAGGCTTTTCTAACATCTCGAAGCTGTTGATCCTGGTCTTTGCAGTTCATGGGTCAAGCTTTCTTTACCTTGTGGCCTTTCCCTTTGCAGAGAGTTTCAGCCTTTCTGTGAAGTACTGTGTAAACAGGTTTCTGGATGAAGTGTGGGTAGGACTTTTTTCTTTGTGAAATTTCTTGACTTTTAAAGAAATCATACCCGGGACCAACCAAGAGGCACAAGCCTTGGGTGGCTTTGGAGTTTTCTATGTGTGTGTTCTGCCATCTGCTGGAAAAGGATGACCAAGCTGGGAAAGCTGACAGGCAGTGTGGAAGAGGGCGTGCACTCCTGCCCCCTCCATCCCTCTCCCAGGGCTGGGCAGAGGGTACAGCAGAGCTTGTGAGTTGCCAGGACGCACTTGGTTTTCTGTTGGATTCCCTTTACTCATACCTGGGGTTGTCTCTCAGGGATTTCCCTACCAGTCTGCCTAGGTCAGGGCCAAGCCACTTCCGGAGCCTGCATCACCGGATCCTCTGGCCTCATTCTTTGGGTACACAGTATGTTCTGGGATTGCCTTGAAGTACTTTTCACTGGTTTAAATTGGAAACAAAACAGAACATTCAGTCTGAGTAGGGGGCAGGGTGTGATGTTAGTATAAGAGGGCCAGCTGATCTGTTTAGGAAAGGTCAACCCTTTTTTTCTGAGATCATAATCTCCCTCCTTTCTGGTATTAAAATGCCCTTTTACAAAATGACAGTAATAGATGAGAGTTATCATGGTAAGCATTTATTTGCAGGGCAAAAGTAAAAGTTAGCAACTTTGAGTCAGTTACCCTAATTCTTTAAAAACATTTTCTTATGTCTGTGAGATCCCAAAGTCTGGGTTTGCTACTCCCTGTGGTCTCACCTTTTCCTTCATGTGATAACTAGAGTAAAAAAGTAAGGTCAACAATCCTCAGCAGTAACTTCCATATTTTCCCTGGCAAATCCTCCATGGATTTTTCTGTGCTGTGACCCACATAGAGACACAAAAATAATAGCGTGGTAGAATGAGGATAACGTCTCCTCGCTAACTGGGTCGCTGCTTTATAGATGGATTTTGGTCTATAGTAAATGCTTGGCCTTGTTTCGCACCCCTTTGGATCATTTTCTTCCTCTGGAGTTCTCCATAGGATGTGACCTTCCTGGCTGGATGTGTCTGTGAGACTCCCATGGGGAAAGACTTCGATTTTTGGCCGCCAAATCCTCAAGGCAATGGGGACAGGATGTGAAAGCCAGCCTTCCTGTTTCTTTTTAAGATTTCTCAGAGGCTTATAATCCTTTCAAAAGATTTTTAAATGGAAATGTGAGATTTTGGTATCTATTAGTTAAAAGATTCTAGTAACTGAAGTAATGAAACTGACCTTCTTTATTAAGGGTTATACTTATAGAAACATATGATTTTCCCCCCAGTATGTTTTAAAGCATTAATTCAAATAAAATTATAAAGATTAAAGAAAAATATATAAGTGGAGCTGCTCTAATTAAGGCAGGTTTGGTATTTGGCTCTGTGGACCCTGAATTGAAAATTGCTAGTGTGTAAAAATTGAATAGAAATTTATTTTTGAGGATTATTTAGCTAAGAAGGCAGATAGTTGAGATGTGAGTAGGTGGAGCCTGGGAAAGTAAGTTTGTACAGAAGCCAGAACACGTGGTGTCTTCATTGGAAATAGATGTTCCCAGAGAATAAACTTTTTTGTATATTTATCTGTTGATAACAACTGTTTTTGAACAAGTAAGGACTTTCAAAATTGCAGGGTATGAGTTTCCTATGGACACACACAGAGGCTTGTGACCTAGAGGCCATGTGAAGAAGGTGGAACAATCCTCCCCAGTTACATTTTCATGGGCCAGATTGTTAGAAACATGTCCAAGAAGTGATTTCATAAAACTTTTGAAAATTGGCTGAAAACCCTGGCAGATCTGTATCATCTGGTAAATATTTAGGACCTTGTGTATATTATTTTCAAGGAAAGGAAATAAACTATAGAAAAAAATTTCTTCAGCAAAAACAAAACACCACAGGACTGTTAGCTTTTAAATTAGAATTCTTTTTTTCCAAGGATGCGGGTAGGGGAGCAGGAAAGAGATCTTATTTCTGAAAGAATTCAGCTCAGTTCAGTTTAGTCGCTTAGTCGTGTCCGACTCTTTGCGACCCTGCTGCGACCCATGAATTGCAGCACTCTAGGCCTCCCTGTCCATCACCAACTCCTGGAGTTTACTCAAACTCATGTCCATCAAGTCGGTGATGCCATCCAACCATCTTATCCTCTGTTGTCCCCTTCTTCTCCTGCCCCCAATCCCTCCCAGCATCAGAGTCTTTTCCAATGAGTCAACTCTTCTCATGAGGTGGCCAAAGTATACGAGGTTCAGCTTTAGCATCAGTCCTTCCAATGAACACCCAGGACTGATTTCCTTTAGAATGGACTGGTTGGATCTCCTTGCAGTCCAAGGGACTCTCAAGAGTCTTTTCCAACACCACAGTTCAAAAGCATCAATTCTTCGGCGCTCAGCTTTCTTCACAGTCCAACTCTCACATCCATACATGACCACTGGAAAAACCATAGCCTTGACTAGACAGACCTTTGTTGGCAAAGTAATGTCTCTGCTTTTTAATATGCTATCTAGGTTGGTCATAACCTTCCTTCGAAGGAGTAAGCATCTTTTAATTTCATGGCTGCAGTCACCATCTGCAGTAATTTTGGAGCCCCCAAAATAGGTCAATTTAAATTCTCTTTTCATTGAAAGTGACTGGATCAAAGTTTACTGTGATTTGCTTGTTAACTTAGCAACATCTGGACATATGATATCTTCATTTTTTATCACCTGGTAGTTTATAGTTTTTATTTTTATTTAAAATTTTTTTCCTTGCTTGAAAGAGCTTATGAGAATTCAACATTACCTGATCTCAAAATTTCAGTGTATATCTCAGAGGCAGTTGAAAATGTGATTTGCCTGTCTAGTGGGAGAATTAGAAAGCAGAAAGGTAGAGTTCAGGAAGAATACTCCCAAAAGGGAGCAATCAAACGTCAAGGCCATGTTCGTTTCCTCAGGACATAACCTTCTGTTAATGATACCACCTTATATGTCTTTCCCAGTGAGGTTCACATCTGTCATGTCATTTGTCTTTCATGTGTCTTTTAAGGCAAATGGCTGTAACAATCATGCTGCTATTATACAAACTAGGAAACAGAGTCATAGATGAGGAGTTACTTTCCTGTCTCCCTTTCCTATCTCCCTTTCCCTCAATTCCTTGTTCTGTTGGTAATGAGGATAACACAGATGTCAATCACTTATGTTATGCCAAGCACTTTACATGTATTTCCTATGTTGTAGGTGTATTTTTATTTTCCAGATGAAGAAATAGTGGTTTATAAGAGATTAAAAAAAAAAAACCAACCAACTTTCAGAATTTATATAGCTAGCAAGTGGCAGAATGGGAAAATGACACAGAAACTGTTACACCATATTGCCTTTCCAGTAATGTGCTACAGGGAAAGCAGCTTTCACAGGCCAGTTGAACCCAGCTGTCTATTCCCGGGCTCCTAGCCTGGTTACCCTCTTTCATGTCCAGCATCCAGAAAATCAGGGAGTTGATTTAGACCTCCCAGGAAAGGGGTCTGGAGAGGCCACAGTGTCTAGCTCTCTAGCTGAGAGATAGCTGTCACAGGTAAGCCTTCTCAAAGATGTCTTAAAACAGCATGACAAAGATGTAGTAAATGAGTATACACTCTATGTAATGGCGCATGAGACATCAGCTCAATAATTGCCCAAGGCCTAAGCAGGCAAGCAGAAGGCCTCAAACTGAACGTGCCTACCCAGTGGGTAGGCAGGCGTCATCCCGTAGGTTTTATTCACATCCTGGCCTCTTCCCTTTTCTGTTGACTTAGGCAGAGTCTCAACTTTTCCTTACAAAAGATCAAAACTAAGACTTCTTGGCTGCCCAAATCAGATCATCACTAAGGTTTGGCCATCTCTCAGAAAAGACAAGCTGGATTGGCCTGCACGTTCCTTCCTTGGCATTTCAGGATGTTCACACTCCACTGATGGACCTTAAAACCAGCAACTGTCTCCTTCAGACCATAAGAATGTCTTTGACTCAAAAACTGAATGTACTTGATGCCAAGTAAATAGCAACTCAGAGACCATCTAGACTCCCTAGCTTTTAATCTATTATCTTTAGAAACCTAACCCTTCTCTTTCAGACCCAGGCCTGTACAAATGAAATTCTATTGGGGTATAAAGTTTATTCTAAAACAATTTTTGGGACTACTGCTGTTTTTGAATCCTAATTGCCATCTTTGTTATGTTTGTGATGACGACATTTCTAAAAGGAATAATTTTGTAGAGTCTGTGTGTACATACTCTGGACCCTGCTTGTGCTAAATTCACTTTAAAGGAAGGTACCTCAAGTGCCTGACTGTACACAAGGTGAGAAGAAGACCAGACATCTAAGCACTCCGTTTCTTCTTTCTTCCTGGGTTCTATGAATGTGTGAGACTTTTCAATTTCTCCCATGCCTCAAAAATTCAGATATCTCAGCTACCTACCAAACAAAATATCACAAGTGCTTTAGTGATCAAAATATCACCCACTCTCAGAGGAGGGAGGGTGTGGTCAGAATGCTGCCTTCTTGCTCCTAACATAGCGTCTGCTCACTTTTTAATTCATTGCAGAAAAACAGACCTTTCATTTTAACCTCTGCATGTTAAGAACATGATTCCTAACGTTCCATTCATTACAGAAAAATCTAATTATTTTAAATATCTGATCTCAGATGTTCATTATATTGCTGTATTTCTTCTTTTGCTTTCATAGAGGGAGATAGTGTCACTTATATTTGGCAGATGGGAAAGGGTCAAATAAGCTGAGACTCTTCAACTAACTCAGCCCTGACCCCAGCCAGCAGGTGGTTCTTTTGCTCTCTCACTAAAACTAGGACTTCTGCAGGAAATAGCCCTTGAGGAAGGCAGGTTTAAGTAACTTAGCTGTTGGTAAGCAGCATGCATGTAAAGCAGAGGTTAATCTTTTCATGCTCTAAACATCTTATAAAATAGTAGTGGAACCAGATGTACAGGGGATCCCAAACATACAGTTTCTGCACTGCAAACTTTGTCCAGTTATCAGCTATAGAATTGCAGGTGGTCATGTCTTGCTTATATCTTAAATCTCAAACTGAAGAGAATGAGGGATTTCCTTTTATCAGGTTACATATGATATCAAAGAAAGCTGTGCACCTTGGCAAAGCACGTTATCTTTGGGGAACAGGACCTCTAACCCAGAGCGATAGAGTTGGGAAACACAAAGACCCCCAAGTGGGTCATTGAGAATGATGGTAAGTGGTGCCACTCTTGCTTCCATCTCTTGGTTCACAGACTTGTGAATTCTTCCTGTTGCGACACAGTGCCATATAGATTCAATACTTACATGCCATCCTTGTAGGGAATTGCTTCTGAGCTGATATTTCAGCTACACCTTCAACTGGGCATTTCAGTGCTCTATTATGCCAGTGGCTTGGCTTCTCTGTGGTGTGGTGTGTGATATGGCCAGTATATTCCATGGTCATGGGCCTGCTGCACATGTCTTTCATTATGCAGTAGGTTCCTGGCCATTTGCTATGTTTTGTGGCCTTCTATGTCTGTGGAATAGGCACACCATGATCCCTGTATACTGGTGCTGCTTGAGACTTGCAGATAGTAAAGGCAACCCCCTCCTCAGAATAGGTGTCTACTCCTATAAGAATGAATCATTGGCCCTTGAGGGAGTATAGTCAACTTGCTGCCAAGTGGTAGGTTGTTTTCCTCAAGGAATAGTGCTTAGGAGGATGTTCAACTTTGATCTCTGAGGCTGGAAATCCAGAGATGGCAGTAGCTAGATTGGCCTTGGTAAGTGAGGATCACACTGTTGGCACCCAAATGTAACCATCATCTCTGCCACTGTGGGATGTGCCCATCTTATTAGTTCAGGGTGGCTGACTTGTGTCAGCTGGCTGAGTCATTTTGCCTATTTAATCCCTCAGTGCCTATTCTGTGGTGGCACTGATGGCATTGACATGATACAAAAACCTTCACACTTCATTCTCTCAACTATATGTCCATTTACATGAATCTTTTTGACTCTGATCGTCTGGTATCTTTTCTTTTTAGGTTCCTTATCAGTTAGCTGACCTTCTAGCCTTGCCAGTCACTGCAGTAATTTTGTTCTCCTGGCTTCTGTGCTGCCACCTGGGCACAATTGCTTTGGGGCCTATCAACTCCATCACTATCAATAAGCCAAGCTTTGCGACTGCCTCTCTTACTATAGGCGCCAACTTACAGAGAAGAGCCACTACTGAAGTTCTTAGTGGTGCCCGTTCTCCCCTCACTAGAAATTCCTGATGGCCTTGGTAAATAAATGAAGCGTCCTGTTAGCTCTCCTAACAAATATACTCCTCTGGTGGGTCTTTGGAATCACATAATGCACCCATTCCAGTGTACCTGCTTCCCCCAGCCTCTTTATCCCTTCTTTGGCTGTTTGCTGTGGCAACTCAAGAAGTTCTACTTTATTTAGTGTAGACCATAGTTTTCTCTGGGCTTTGCAGGTGGCTCAGTGGTAAAGAATCTGCCTGCCAAGCAGGAGATGTGGGTTCGATCCCTGGGTCAGGAAGATTCCCTGGAAAAGGAAATGACAACCCACTCCAGTACTCTTGCCTGGGAAATCCCATGGACAGAAGAGCCTGGCAGGCTACAGTCCCTAGGGTTACAAAGAGCTGGACATGACTTAGCAACTAAACCACCATCACCATAGTTTTCTCTAGGCTTCTAAGAACCTCCGGACAGCAAGTTTGCTCCTTCCATGGGGTCCTTGCCAGGATGTTAGATCCCATGTCCCAAGAGAATGCCCTAAGTCAATTTACTCTTGCTTGCTGTTGTTTAGTTGCCAAGTTGTGTCTGGCTCTGTGACCTCATGGACTGTAGCATGCCAGGCTTTCCTGTCCTTCACCATCTCCCAGAGTTTGCCCAAGTTTATGTCCATTGAATTGGTGATGTCATCCAGCCATTCTTACTTACACAGTCTTGTACTCCTCCTCCCTTGATTAAGCACCGTTAAAGTACAACCATAGTGGTCCTTCCCTGGACTGTCATGACATGCTAGTTCTTGAAGTTCTCTTTCCTCTTTTATCACCCTTAGCATGTTACCACAGATTATCTTGAGCTATCATTCTGGCAGTCAGGGGACAAGTGGACCACTCCTGAAGGTGGCATGTACTTCTTGTGGCGGAGAGGCCTTTGTAGTGTCTTCCTTTACGGGTATGTGCTAGCTTCTCACCCAAAGTGATGGGTTCCCTTTGCAGACTTGCAAGGCTTAGGGGAGTATGTTGAGCCATACAATATTTGTTTTTCTCTTTCTGACTTACTTCACTTACTTCACGATGAACCTCTAGGTTCATCCACCTCATTAGAACTGACTCAAATACATTCCTTTTTATGGCTGAGTAATATTAAGGCAATGGCACCCCACTCCAGTACTCTTGCCTGGAAAATCCCATGGACAGAGGAGCCTGGTGGGCTGTCGTCTATGGGGTTGCACAGAGTTGGACACGACTGAAGCAACTTAGCAGCAGCAGCAGCAATATTAAGTAGCACATGCAGCTCAATACCAGGAAAACAAACAGTCCAATCAAAAAGTAGGCAAAAGACCTATACAGACATTTCTCCAAATGTCTGAAGAAGACATTGTTATTGTTCAGTCACTAAGTTGTGTTCAATTCTTTGTGACCGCATGAGCTGCATCATGCCAGGCTTCTTTGTCTCTCCCCATCTCCTGGAGTTTGCTCAAATTCATGTCCATTTGAGTCGGTCATGCCATCTCATCCTCTGTTGCCTCCTTTTCCTTGTGCCCTCAATCTTTTCACATCAAGGTCTTTTCCAGTGAGTCAGCTCTTCACGTCAGGTGGCCAAAGTACTGGATCTTTGGCTTCAGCATCAGTCTTTCCAGTGAACAGTCAGAGTTGATTTCCTTTAGAATTGACTGGTTTGATCTCCTTGCTGTCCAGGGGACTCTCAAGAGTCTTCTCCAGCACCATAATTCAAAAGCATCAATTCTTTGGCACTCAGCCTTCTTTGTGGTCCAACTCTCACATTTGTACATGACTACTGGAAAAACCATAGCTTTAACAATAAGGACCTTTGTCAGCAAATCAGCAAAGTGATATCTCTGCTTTTTAATACACGGTCTGGATTTGTCATAGCTTTCCTTCCAAGGAGCAAGTGTCTTTTAATTTCGTGGCTGCAGTCACCATCTGCAGTAATTTTGCAGCCCAGGAAAATAAAATGTTACTGTTTCCACTTTTCCTCCATCTGTTTGCCATGAAGTGATGGGACCGGATGTTATGATCTTAATTTTTTGAATGTTGAGTTTTAAGACAGCTTTTTCACTCTCCTCCTTCATCTTCCTCAAAAGGCTCGTTAGTTCCTCTTTGCTTTCTGCCATTAAAGTGGCATCATCTGCATATCTGAGACTGTTGATATTTCTCCCAGCAATCTTGATTCCAGCTTGTGAGTGTTCTGGCGCAGCATTTTGCATCATGTACTCTGCATATAAGTTAAATGAGCAGGGTGACAGTATACAGGCTTGATGTATAGTATACAGGCTCCTTTCCCAATTTTGAACCAGTCTGTTGTTCCATGTCCAGTTCTAACTGTTGCTTCTTGTCCTGCATACAGATTTCTCAGGAGGCAGGTCAGGTAGTCTGGTATTCTCATCTCTTGAGGAATTTTCCATAGTTTGTTGTGATCCACATACAGATGGTTAATAAACACATGAAAAGGTACTCAACATCACTCATTATTAGAGAAATGCAAATCAAAACTACAATGAGATATCACCTTACACCAATCAGAATGATCATCATCAAAACAATCTACAAGCAATAAATGCTGGAAAGGGTGTAGAGAAAAGGAACCCTCTTGCATTGTTGGTAGAACGTGAATTGATACACCCTCTATGGAGAACAGTATGGAGATTCCTTAAAAAACTAGGAATAAAACTATTGCATGACCCAACAATCCCATTATTGGGCATATACCCTGAGGAAACTGTAATTGAAAAAGATACATGTACCCCAATGTTCACTGCAGCACTGTTTACACTAGCAAGGACATGGAAGCAACCTAGATGTCCATCAGTAGATGAATGGATAAAGAAGTTGTGGTACTGTCAACTTAAAAAAATGCACAATGTGACACTTGCAAGTTAAGTTTTATTTGGGGCAATATGAGGACTGCAGCCCTGGAGATAGCTCTGAGAAACTGTTCCACAGAGGTTGGGGAAAAGGAGAGTGTATATGTGATTTTGGTGAAGTAAGGAGTTCATGCTATTAAGCACATATTTTCCCAAAAAATTTCTGCTTGTCTCATGAAACTTCTGCTAGTCACGAGAAACTGTCATCACCATGAAGGATTTTAGTGCTTTTCTAGATATGAGGAGATACAAGAATTGGCCTAATGAAATCAGCTCCTGAAAATATTTAACTATCTGAAGACCTGCCCTGCCAGTTTCACCCTGAGTACAGAGTGCCTCATTTCTGTTCTCCATCCTGAACTCTTTCAGGGGCTGTTGAAGGTCAGCAGCTGCGGCAGCACATGATTTGATATAATCCTTTTAGAGGCAGATGGCAAGCACTCATGGCAAGTGCCAATTTGTGGTTGACAGTACATATATAAAATGGAGTATTACTCACCCCCTTATCTTTCAAATGCCTGCATCTTACCAGCATGGCAATTCCCCTCCACTGGCTGTGTTCCCACATCACTATCAGTAAAATCTTCAGCCACTGGCCCACTGCCCTGTGCCAGGGACTGTCCATGTCCCACAGACCCCTCTGGTACTCTTCTTTACCAGACAAAGGGTGGATGATTCAGTCCAAAGATCTCATCTTACTGCTTGCTTTCTCAGCCCGACTCCTACTACCGATTGTGTCAGTTCACGTTCTCTGGATGTTGATGCCAAGATGGAATTAGAAGTGTGAGGGACTTATGGGGGAGACACCTGTGAAGGATAGAGAGGAGTAAGAGCCAGAGTAGAGGGAGAGCCTTTGGATGGCATTGTGAATCTGAAACCTGTGAAGGAAGGGAGGGAAGAAAGGAGGAAAGGCGGGTAAGAACCTGAGACTCTGCACAGCTTTGAGCAAATCTTAGTGGGCAAATAAGGACCCAGAGCCAAGGTTGCCCTTAGAGGCATCCTGCCTAGGCTGGAACAGTCCTGCTCTAGTGCCCCTGCTGTGCACAGCTGCTGGTTGAGAGCAGTCCAGGGAGCCTGTGGCCTTGGCCTGAGTGCTGCCTCAAAGCCTAGAAGCGCGTCTGCTGGAGACTGGCAGCTCACTACACGCCATGCACCTGATGGCTGTCACCCCCACTTCTCTGTCTGTGGTCTTCCTTATCTTCATGGCAGCATATCCCCTTCTTAGGTCAAAATCAAGGACTCATCCTTTATTCTTTTCTTTTTTTACATTCTCCACAATCTGTCAGGATAATCTATGGTCAGATTTTCATATCTTATCTAGAATGTGACCACCTCTCATTATCTTCCCTGCTCTCATTGATATAGAGAGACACAGGAAGAAGATAGCTATCCACAAGCCAAGGAACGACTGAAGCTACCAGAAGCTAAGAGAGAGGCCTGAAGCACATCCTTGCCTAGACCCGTCAGAGGGAGCATGGTCCTGCCCACACCTCAATCCCAGACTTCTGGGCTCCAACACTAGGAGACAGTGAATTTCTGTTAGTTAAACCACCCAGTGTGTGGTGCTTTGTCTGTGGCAGCCCTAGTGTACACATACAGGTATCATCTCTCTTTTGGATTACTGCAAGGGCCTCCCCGTGACTCTGTTTCAGCCTCTTTCAACAGAGTAGTGAGAAGGATCTTGCTTAATACGTCAGATGTCACTCCTCAGTTCAAAAATCATCCAGAGGATTTCTGTTTTCAAGTAAAAGCCAAAGTCTTTACCCGGGCCCACATTACATGTGCTTCCCCTGTCCACTCTGCTCTAGGTGCCTACCGTTAGTCTTCAGACGGGCCAGGCTCTCTCCCACATGAAGGCCTTTGCTAAAGCTCTTTCCGTAGATAGACCTTCCCTCAGATCCCCAGGACTCATTCTCTCACTTATTTCAAGTCTGTGTTCAGTTGTCACCATCTTTGGGAAGCCGGTCCTGACCACCTTGCTTAAAATTCATGATAACTCCCTCTGCATGCTTGATTATCTTTAACTGGCTCTATTTTATTCTTCTATAGCACTTAACATCTAACATAAGATATTGATTATTTGAATTATTTATTACCTATCTCCTTCCATTAGAATGTAGGCTAGGGATAGGAATTTTTGTTTGTATCCCAAGCAGTATAACAGAGCCTGCTTTGTGGAAGATGCTTAATGTTTGCTGGATAAAGGAATGGGCTTTCCAGGATAGGAAACCGAATAAAATATTAAACCCTATAGCCTGGTAGCACAAGACATCCCTCCATGATTTAGTATCTGGTTTGGATCTTGTGCCCAGAACTGACCAATCTTCATTCAAGATGCTGTCAAATGCCTGTGTCAGGCGCAGGATCAAAAAGCTGTAATGTTCGGTCTCTGCCTTCAAGGACTCAGAGTCTAGTGGTTGGAAGCAGGCAAATGTGTGCCAAGATTATCTTATTGTCGTCTTTCTCATTTCTTTCTTTCTTTTTTTAATGTATAGTAGAAGTAAGGCAAGGTGCATTTGTGGGTGATGACAGCCAGGTAGATTTATCTTGTTGCATATAGTCCAAGCAGTCTTTCTTTGAGGGAGTGTTAAATCTTATTTCAGGTATCATAGTAGCATCAAAATCTTCCCTCTCATACTCCATGTCTAACAAAACAGTATAGATTTCACTTAAAAAAGATGTAACTATCTGGAATATAATGATTAACCTATTTAAAAATGCAGAGACATTTCTATTAATGAAAAATTATGATCGTTATGCAAGTTTCTGACTAATCCTAATTACTTCCAGCCAGTTTCATGAAAACTTGTAAGTAAAAGGTGCTTCTGGAAGCATTATGCAAGAAGAAGCCTCTAAACATGATTCATCTAAGTCTGGTGAATGCAATGAAAGAGAAAAATAAATTAATAATATGTTCATAATCTTAAGGTAAAAAATAGGTACTTGTAGTCCTATTCAAAAGTTTACTTCTCTGGGATGTCTTTTCACGATCTGTCAAATGATAAAATATTTCAAAAGCATATGTTTGATTTTTTTTATTTCCTTTTTTATTGAGGTATAGTTGATTTATAGTATTATGTTAGTTTCGTGTATATAAGTAGTGATTCAAAATTTTAAAGAACTTTTTAGAAACAAAATTTTGTAGAAGCTTTATGTTTTAATTTGAATTAATTTTCCTGAAAGAAAATTTTTGATAGTTCTTGTCTTTGATGTGGCTTAAAAATCTTGAGTGATGCCTCAAGTAAAAAGCAGTGTTTTTGTGTGCATGTCTGTTTTTCCATTCATCATTTCCTCATTTATTCAGTGTTTGTTGAGCGACTACTCATTTTTATAATCTAGACCAGTATATGATATTCTCTCAATTTTATGGAGATAAAAGTTCTCAGCTTTTTCCTGAACTGGGCAGAAATATAAAGAATTGTCTACTTTGTATTCATTGCAGTGACTTTAAAGGACATAGTTTCTATATTTTTGGCTTAAAAGTCTTAGTCTGTAAGAGGGAAAAAGCCTTGTGTATATTCAATACATAATTGAATGAGAAAAAAAGTAATGTCAAGAGTTCAGAGTTTAAGGAAGACACCTATTATTTCCACCTCTAAATGACGGTTATTATTTGCTTTAAAATATCAGTTTCTCTATTTGTATTCATTTCTATTTTTTTGCTAAAGAAGAATTGTTGCATTCTTCCTTAATTTGACATTTTCATTGATGATCCTTCGTTCTCTTCAAGATAATTTCTCAAAACATTTTCTTCATGTGTATTTCCTTCTCTTATTTTGTGACATTTCCACATTTTTTTCCTAACTTGATTTTAGAAAGCTCTAGAAGCTCACCTAAAAATTCTTTGAGTAAATCAAGTTATTCTCAAATTATTCCTCTAGTCCCTTGCCTTTTTTTTCCCCCCTTCTTTGGCCTTTTTCGTCAAAGATATCATCCTATTTTTACTTCTCTTTCTTCTGAAATATAGTTAATGTACTTCTTTTTTGAAATTTTCTGGGTCTCATTGATTTTCTGGTTTCGTGAAGTCTTTCAATGGATTTCAGAGTTCTGTCCTGTTCATATTATGAATGTAAGAAAGATATTCTTACTTTCTTCTTTCATATTTCTGGCTGTTTCCTTTATTTCAGTTCCATCTGTTTTCCTTTCACCTTTTTGTCTTCCTCCTGGATGACCCAACCCCTTCCTCTCTAAATTTCATTGTGATTCTAAGACAAAATGTCAGATTTTTCCTTTTATTCTAAGATGATGGTCCCAACATCTCTTCCTCTCTGTGCCTCTGGTAGGTTCATTTTCATAAATGCCATTTTCTAGTTTTCCTTTAAGGGTAAGTAAACAGTCACTTCTGTGATTTTCCATTTTTATCTCCTCTTTTAGGGTCACCAGATGGCTTACTCCATATTCTCATGTTAGATAGACTCACTTATTTAAGTACCATATTCAAAATTGTTAAAACTGAGTTGTCTTGACTTGTTTACTTTAGTTCCATTAATTTATCTGAATTAGAAAACTTACCTCCTTCTAGTTAAACTCAGTCTCTTAGGCTTCCCCAAATGTTTAATTAAAATTTTTTCCAGGTCTTTTTCCAACCTTTTATAGCACATCAAGACATTACAGGGCAAACACAGCAGAGTCATGTACTGGTGTCTCTTCCATGAAGGGCTAGTCCAGTCTCAGACGCCTCAGTTTCAACTTTAATAAAAACTGTTCCAAAACGCAATTACTACTTTCCCGTCCTCTCTCCTTCTTTCTTTTGGTTAAATTCAGGAGTTGTCTGCTCATCCTGATACTGTTTGATTGAAAAACCAGCTCTTGGGAATAAAAGTTTTTATTCAACATAAATGTTTCAGTTCACTTCAGTTTAGTCACTCAGTCATGTCCGCTCCTTGTGACCCCATGGACTGCAGCACACCAGGCTTCCCTGTCCATCACCAACTCCTGGAGCTTACTCAAACGCATGTCCATCAAGTCCGTGATGCCACCCAACCATCTTATCCTCTGTCATCCCCTTCTCCTCCTGCCTTCAATCTTTCCCAGCATCAGGCTCTTTTCCAATGCTTAGGTGTCAAATTATCTGTCAGAATATGACCAAAAAACATATTGTTTCTTCTTCCCATGTTCTTCGTCTTTTATTTCTTTATAATATTCATCCTTTAGTATGATTTTTAATTCCTAAAAACTGACTTGAGAATCCCTCACTAAAAAGCATTCATCTTATTATTTTTTGAAGTGTGAATCAACTTGTTCTCTTTTCAAAAGGATCTTTTCTCCTCACTTTGAGAGCTAAAGTTTCAAAAAAAATTATTTCTCTGTACACTAAAAAGTCATCTCTAGAAATGGAAATGGAAACCACAATGAGATGACACTTCAAACACCACTGGCCTCTGGTGGTGGGGGCTGTGGGTGACACAAGGATGGGTAATAGCTGCTTATGGGTGTTGGGGGTCTTTTGGGAATGATGAAATTGTTCTGAAACTGTGATGGTGGTTTTACATATCTGAATATACTAAAAACCATTGAATGCACATTTTAAATGAGTGTATTATATGGTACGTGAGGGGCTTCCTAGGTGGCACAGTGGCAGAGAATCCGCCTGCTAATGCAGGAGACATGGATTTGATCCCTGTGAAAAATATGCCAGTATTGTTGCCTGGGAAATTCCAGAGAAGCCTGGTGGGCTACAGTCCACAGGGTTGCAAAGAGTCAGACATAACTGAGCATGTGCACGTGCACACACACACACTCACACGTAGTATATGAATTATATCCTAGTAAAGTTACTAAAAGAAAAGAAGCTTAAGCAATTTAGTTTTCAGTAATCAGTATCACTTTCTCATGAAATACTTACAATGAAAAATGTTCTTACGTCTTTTCACCTTAATTTTTCTCTTTCTCTCAGAAGTTAGGCTCATTCCTCTGGTTAATAATTGCATCTGATCTGATAGAATCTGTCGGCATTTTTGCTTCTTCCCTTATTAGCTAGAACACTTCCAGTTCAAAGAAAATTTTACCCTTGACAGCCACTAGGGCTCCCTAATGAAAAGCAGGAAAGGTACTTGATTCCTTTTATTTGTCAGCTTTACAGATATGAAGCGGTTCCCTAGCATGCAAAGATGACCAGTACTTTTTAGGATCATTATGAACTTAAGAATTTAAACGTGTGGTATATTCTAATGCGTTGCCCGTATTATCCTTACGAGTGCCTAAATTTTCCCGTATTTGCCCAGCAGGAGCATTCAAGTTGAGTCATGGACATTCTGGAGATAACTCCAGTAATGTTTGATGACTTCTTTATCTTTTAGTGTAACAAATTGCTCTTGGCTCATCTCTTATGTTTTCTGTTCCAGACATTAATCTACCATTTCTCCAAGAAGCCCTGAGGTATATTTTAGAGACCACTGCTGCTGTTGCTGCTGCTAAGTCACTTCAGTCATGTCCGACTCTGTTTGACCCCATAGACGGCAGCCACCAGGCTCCCCCATCCCTGGGATTCTCCAGGCAAGAACACTGGAGTGGGTTGCCATTTCCTTCTCCAGTGCAGGAAAGTGAAAAGTGAAAGTGAAGTCAGTCGCTCAGTCGTGTCCGACTCTTCTCGACCCCATGGACTGCAGCCTACCAGGCTCCTCCATCCATGGGATTTTCCAGGCAAGAGTACTGGAGTGGGGTGCCATTGCCTACCTGGATGCTATGGTTGGTAATTGCTTCTGGTTTGGCCATTATTTTTAGGTCTTTTCAGTAGACATATACAAGAAATACAGACACCACCCCCACCACACACACACACAGTTGTAGCATGTGGGATCTGGTTTCCTGACTAGGTATCGAACCCAGGCCCCCTGCATTGAGAGTGCAGAGTCTTAGCCACTAGACCACCGGAAAAGTCCAAGAAATATTTTTAACATAAAATAAATTATGAATTCATGCTAATACTTCTAATTAAGAAAGCAGGATTTTTACTTAATTGCATTGATCCTAATCTGTGCCTTCCTTTTACATCAAAATCTCTGTTCTTAACACCAATATTATTACTCATTATACTTTTCCCACACTAAATACCCAGTAGTCCAAGAGTTGCATTATTAATGCTACTCTAAAATTATGATGAATTGAAAATGATTGAAATGTTTGAATTTCTTTTTTGTAATGAGGGTGTATGCAAAAACATGAATGACGAGACACATCACTGTGTTTCAAAGTCACTTGTGATTTATTTCTGATGGTTATACCACTAGACACACATTTAGTTTTTTTTTTTTTTTTTGCTTTTTATTATTAAGGCTATTTTACACTTCCTTTTATTAAAGTATAATGTGTATACTGTAAAATTTGTCACTTTTAATGTGTGGTTCTGTATGTTTTGACTAAAGCATAAAATCATGTACCCTGCCCTACAACCAAGACATAGAACAGTTCCATCATCGCCTGAATTGCCCCAAGCCCCTTTATGGTCAACTCCCACTCCCCTTCCCAGCAATTAGGAATCTGCTTTTTGGCCCTGTAGTTTTCCTTTTTTTCAGAATGTCATATAAATGGAATCATATAGTATTAATACAAAGCTTTTTGAGTATGGACTCAGCATAAAAGTATTGCTTTTTAAAATTTTGTTTTGTAATGATATAAAGTATTTACGTGATTCCACAGTCAAATCAACACAAGCATATGTAAAGAAATCTGTTTTTTTATCCTGTCCTCTTCACTTAAGCCTTTCCTCCCTCTATACATAGCCATTTTCTGTTTTGTGAGGTCTATTTGCATCTGTCTACCTATCTCATATTCCCCTCTACCTTCTCAGTTAACACAGTGTGCACACTTTGCTCAGGTGGGAAATTTTAGTTTAATTTCCAGGACTCATAATTAAAAAGGGCTTAAGGATAATAATATTTGACTAACTCATGTGGTCGCAAAGAGTCGGACACGACTGAACGACTGAACTGAACTGAATCTCTAGTTTTAAATTGGAATTGTACATTTGGTAAAAAGTACTATATCACCGTTCTTTCTTTCTTCCCTCTCTTTCTTACACCCAAATATTACAAGTCATGGCTGGTGATGTGTCTGCCACTATGGACACGGAGGTTGATGTTTGTGCTGCATTTTAGGGTTGGCTATGATTTCCTGTGCCCTCAGTGTCAAAGTGGGCCTTGTGCAAGCTTATGTAGCAAAGGGCAATAGTTACTACTGAGTATCTACTTGTTCCAGGCATGTTCAAGATTGGGGGATAAGGCTGAAACAAGTCATTTTTTCCCAACCTTATGATCTTACAGTTCTTTGAAAAAGGAAGACAAAGTGTGAGGAATTTTGCCCTGTGTAAGAGATGGGAGAAGCTGGGGCTTCCTATTTCTTGCTGTGGTGGCCAAAACTTGCTACAAGAGTAGCCAGACAAGGCAGCCATTTACCTTAAGGCCCTCTTTTGCCTTACCTTACTACCAGGCCTGATCTAGGGACTGAAATTTCCATATCTGCAAAACTCATACCATTATCTTCAGAAACTTTTGTTTAAATGTATAAGGAAGGGGCAGCATAGTGATATATTAGATCATTTTCCATTCTTGCCCACTATTTTAATAGTTTTCTAGAAGATGGAAGGGCCCTGAGGAGTATTAATAAGAAGAGTATGGGGAGGACAGCCAGAGGTCAGATTGTAATGAAGCTTAGGTAGTTAATGTACAGAATGACAGATAAAATGATCTCGATAGATTGGGAAGATGGGCCCAGTATCAGCAGGATGAACTAATATATGGCTAAAAGTCAGTTTTGAATTCTTTATCACAGAGCTAACCATGCACAAACCAGGAGCTAGAGAAGCTGAGGGAAGGTCCAGGGGAAAGCAGAGCCAGCTTCAGGCCCAGCTGCTGCCTCATGTGAACAAGTTGAGTAAGCAGATATAAGCAGCAGCTGTGAGAGCTTTGGAATGGTTGCTGCATCATTTCAATCCAGCAGATCTCCCACAAGAATCATTCTTGTGTTTGATCCTCCTCAGAAATACACAGAAAAGGGAATCCTGGAAAATGTGGTTCATCTTACTTAAGTTGACACATTAAAGAAGTCACCACAGATATGTACTATTATGATTCTGTGATGACAAGTAATAGACTCGAATCAAGATTGCTACTGCTACTGCTAAGTCGCTTCAGTCGTATCCGACTCTGTGCGACCCCATAGATGGCAGCCCACCAGGCTCCCCTGTCCCTGGGATTCTCCAGGCAAGAGCACTGGAGTGGGTTGCCATTTCCTTCTCCAATGCATGAAAGTGGAAAGTGAAAGTGAAGTCGCTCGACCGTGTCCAACTCTTAGCGACCCCATAGACTGCAGCCCACCAGGTTCCTCCACCCATGGGATTTTCCAGGCAAGAGTACTGGAGTGGGGTGCCATATAACTTGCAAGATAACACAAATGTAACCTTGAGCAAGAATGTAGCCAGGCCTCTGAAGGGCCTAGGATCAGGTGTGTCTCGCCATAGGCCTATTTCCTCTGCCCCTTTGACCTTTTGCAAGTACAAGCTGGCCAGCCTACAGGTTCTAAGCTACATCATGGTAACTGGATGAGGCATCTCAAGAGGCTAGGCCAATGTGTCTCTGTCTTTTAATTCAGGTATTGATAAATGGACTCTGATTGGTCCAGCTTAGACTTCATGCCTGTTCTCCGTCCAGTCAGGGTGACAAAGTCACTCTATAAAAAGTAGTTTCAAGACCAAGAACCCACTGCTGTGAGGGAAGCAGAGAGTTAAAGAGGGATCACTCACTGAGTTTCTAGAATTGAGTTATCAGCTAGATTTGTTCTAAAATTTGTTCCTGAGCAAGGTGTGATTCCACAGGTGACACTCAAGCTCCCTGTAGTTCTGAGTAGCGCAGTGCATCTCTGTTTTCCCCCTTTCTCATCTTTTCCCTTTGCCCCCAGAGCTCAGAGCTCTGATACCCCAGTCCCTCCAGGCCTAGGAAAGCAATCACTCCCATTCTGACCCAGAATTGTATGCATTTTAAAAGAGAAATTGGAAAGGGTAATGTAGTATTTAACCGAAGGGAGTTAAGAGTAATGCCTGGACCCAAAACAGCAACAACAAAAACCCAGCCAGCCGACCAAGCTCCAAAACCCTTTTTTAGTAACTAACCACATATTTTGATTCTGAGTCAGACAAGCCTTGGATTTTGGATAAACCCAAAGGGCAAAACAAGATGTGGGGACTGGGCCATCAAGAAATCAGCATTGTCATTTGGTTTAGTCCAGATGGCAGCCCTGAAAAGGGTCCTCACATTGAGGCAAATACAAAGATACTATTGAATGTCATCACCATCAAATACTACTTGTTAAGCAATTCATTGTTTTGTCTTTACTGGAGGGTTGCATGGAATGATAAATAGCTAGAAATTATATGACCACTGGTTGGAAACCACCTGAGGAGTAACAAAATAAATTCTGTTCCTCTCTGTGAATTATGGAAAGACTAGGATGAGAAAAACCAATTGCATTATCTGGACACTAATTCTTACTGATAATCCTTAGTCATAATTGTATGCCAGTGTTTTCAGGCCTGTTTCTACAGGCTAGATATGCCTATCAAAGCAATACTAACATGGACAAGCTGTGAAATAGATAGATTTTGCAGTCTGTGTCCTATGCCTCCACACTGAACTCACTCAGTCATTCAACAAATACTAAGTACCTTCTATGTGGTAAGCATTGTACTAGTCACTAAAACTCTCACTTAAAAATAAACCAATGAAACCTTAGGTTTAGGTGGGATTTTAGAAGAGAATGAGACCCACTCTATCTGGGACTCTCTTCCGGTGACATCAAGTGCTATACATTCAGAGGCAAGACCCTCCAGCAGTGATCATCTCTAAATGATAAAAAGCTTGTCCATATATTGTGATGAAACTTGCTTCATCTGTTTCTACCCATGAGTTCTAATCTGCCCCTTGGAGAACGGTCTCATTCCCACTTACACATCCCAGCCTCATAAGGTTTGTAGACTTTCTTGAAGTCTCCTATAAGGCAACATCTTCAGGATTCTTTGCTGTTCCTGTGATGTCACGTGAACACTCTAGTTGCAAGTGTCCATCTTTGAACATGATGCTCAGAACAGGACACAGCAAGTCATAAGTGCAGAGCTTAGTAGAAGAGGTACCCTGGGCTCGTAACACGCTCTACATTTGCTTTAGTAATTACTTTGAACATACGGAGTTTAAAACTCCAGGGGGAAGCCAAAGCTCTCCTACTCTCTACTCCTGCCACTGGTTTCTTGAGTTCAGGTATATTAGCATTGTAGTCAGATAGGGCTCTATTAATTTCTTATTGCTGCTTATTAGCAAATATTTGTTATCTTACAGTTCCTTGGGTCACATGTCCCACATTAGTCTTAGTTGGCTAAAATCAAGATGTAAGGCTTGATTTCATCAGGGCTTCTTTCCCAGATTCTGCAGGGACTTTCTCGGACTCTGGCCCCCTTCCTCCATCTTCAGAGTCAGTGGTGTTGCGTGTCTGTGTCTTTATTCCGTAGTCACATCTCGCTCCAGCTCTCCTCTTCTGCCTCCCCTTTTCATTTTTAAGACCTCTTGTGATTACTTTGGGCCCACCTGTATGAACCAGGATAATCTCTTTTGAGGATTAGCAATTTAATTCTGTCTGCAACCTAAATTCCCCTTTGCCATGTAGCCTAGCATATTTATAGGTTCTGAGGATTAGGATATGGGCACACTTGGAGGGCATTATTCTGCCTACCATAAGGGCTATAGCAGCTCCGGAAATCATGTCCCTGTAAAACAACATCCAAAGACTGTGAGAAGGGTCATCTCTATTGCATGTTCCCTTTTAAAAAGGAGGAGGAAGACTGCCTAAAACTTCTGTGCACCCAACAGATTTCCCTCTTCAATTAACTGGCCAGAACTGTCACATGCCCTTTCCTAACCCAGTCATTGGGAAGAAAAGAAATTCCATGATTGGCTTGCACTACTCAAGATGCATCCCCTGGGGCAAAGGAGGGCCCAGCCTCCTAGGAGGGAGCAGGCCTCTGATACCTGAATCAGATTGGGTTTCTGCTAACAAGAAAGAGATGGAAAATGGCTTTTGGGTATTCTTTATCCTATAACGTCACCATGTAATGGCTTTTAATTGTAACCTAGTTACCTGAAGGGGAGAGAGAGAGAAAAGGATGTTTTAAAGTTAGTTCTGCGTTTTCCCTTCTGTGTTGAAGAGATCAAAAAGATTTAAGATATTCAGAGAAAAACAAGAAAAGTATCAATATATTAAGTATGTAGGTGTGTTATCAGTAAGGGTTCGTCAGATATATAGATATAGATATAGATATATATATCTCCATCTTGTGATGTCTTGTGTGAGCACTCAGTAGTGTCTGACTCTTTGCAACCCCATGGACTGCAGTCCATCAGGCTCTTCTGTCCATGGGATTTTCCAGGCAAGAATACTAGAGTGGGTTGCCATTTCCTTCTCCAGGGCATCTTCCTGACCCAGGGATTGAACCCATGTCTCCTGTCTTCTGCATTAGCAGGCAGTTGCTTTACCACTGAGCCACTTGGGAATGTGATATATATCTGTAGGTCCCTCAGTTATATAAGGTCTCATCCCTGTAACAAATCCCTTCATACGTGTATTTATATATAAATATACACACACAGACACACAGGGATTTACTGCAGGAGTGTGACTTTATGTAACTGTGGGAGCTGGTCAAGTAGTATGTGTAAGTCTGTCATCTTCCCATTTGATGTTGGAGCTTGTGACACAGAACAGACAGGGAAGGGAAGATGACTGTAAAGTACCAAGTGCAGGAGAGCAAGAGCGAACTGGAACCATTAACACAAGTGGGATCCCTCAAGGATGGAATGAACCTGTTGCATTCTGAACACCTCTGATCTTTCTTTAACGTGAATTGAATCTCACTTGCATTCCAGTATTTAGTCTACTCAGGATTTGTCCTACTCCTGGCTTTCCTTCCCTACATTGAACTTTTTCCCATTTAGGAAAACCGGCACATTTATACGTTATTATAGGTAATGTGCATTGATTAGAGGCCTGTACTTTAAAAAAAATTATTTATTTTTTGGCTGTGCTGAGTCTTTGTTGCTCTGAGGACTTTTCTCTAGTTTCGGTGAGTGTGGGCTACTCTAGGTGTGGTGCTCGGGCTTCTCACTGCGGTGGCTTCTCGTTTTGGAGCACCGGCTGTAGGGCATGCAGGCTTGAGTTGTGGCTCCTGAGCTCTAGAGCAGGCTCAGTAGTTGTGGTGCACTGTTTAATTGCTCCTCAGCGTGTGGCATCTTCTGGGATCAGGGATTGAACCTGTGTCTCATGCATTGGCAGTAGAGGCTTGTATTTTAAGGGCTTTGTTTTCTGGAAGCAGAAAGGGGAAAAGGGGAAGGGTTACTTTTAACAATAGGTGTTATGTCAGGTGGTTCCCTTTGTTTTACCTTTCCTTTGCTGTGCTTTTGAGTGATTTTAAAACAATCTCTCTGAGACATTTGTTTCTCTTCAAAAAAAGGAGCCATGCATTATCCTTTAACAATCCTGGTTATAGTCCATTTTTAGGTTTGGCATTGCTTTTTGGCCACTAGCTTGAAAGATTATAGTGAGGATATCAAAACTCCTTCTCTCTAAATTCTCCCTTTTAATATATTTATTTATTTGGCCATGGTGGGTCTTAGCTGTGGCACACAGGCTCCAGAACGTGCGGGCTCAGTAGTTACGACATGTGGGCTTAGTTGCTCCAAGGCATGTGAGATTTTAGCTCCCCAACCAGGGATTGAACCCACGTCCCCTGCATTGTAAGGCAGATTCTTTAACACTGGACCACCAGGGAAATCCCTCAAAACTCTCTTGGTAGGTAAATGCCAATTTCACTATATAAGACTAACTGGCTTAACTAGGAGTGATGGTGTCATAAGATAACTGTTAGCAAAAAGTGTTAAATTATGTTTTGTAACTTTAATGTTCTCATTTGTTTCCTAAATCAGATCAGATCAGATCAGATCAGTCGCTCAGTCGTGTCCGACTCTTTGCGACCCCATGAATCGCAGCACGCCAGGCCTCCCTGTCCATCACTAACTCCTGGAGTTCACTGAGACTCACGTCCATTGAGTCAGTGATGCCATCCAGCTATCTTATCCTCTGTCGTCCCCTTCTCCTTTTGCCCCCAATCCCTCCCAGCATCAGAGTCTTTTCCAATGAGTCAACTCTTCGCATGAGGTGGCCAAAGTACTGGAGTTTCAGCTTTAGCATCATTCCTTCCAAAGAAATCCCAGGGCTGATCTCCTTCAGAATGGACTGGTTGGATCTCCTTGCAGTCCAAGGGTACCATGCATATCTTAGGAAGAATTTTGCATAAATCATTCATGTTTGAATTAAAGGGAAGATAATCAAACTTACTGACTCCTCAGGATTTGTCTGGTGGTTGCATGTGTTCTCATCTAATTCATACTTCAGCTCTGTGGGGAGTACCTCCATGTGCAGTGAAGGAAACCATGCCTTAGAGTGGTCATTTATTTGTCTCAAATTTCTTGAATTGTAAATGGTGGAGCCAGGATTTGAACACAGTTTTATATAATTCCAAAGCCCATTTTTGTTGTTGATTAATTTAAAAAATTAATGCTGATCCTAGTAAGCTTAGGTTTCCTTAGTAAAGTTTGTTATTGATATACCATAAGAGAATACACTTGAACACACTGATTTAAAATGAAATAAAACAGCAGGATGTCTGTGTGTGTATATACAGACACATATCCTGCACATGCTCATACACTCATTCTCGTACACTTTCCTGTTAGGTAGAGGGATTATCTAATCTGACTCTACATTAAGAATAATAATTCTGCATTAAAAGGGCATGGTGATAAAATGGTACTTTTCTTTCTTTCTCTCTTTTTTTTCTTTTCCTTTTTAAAAAGGAAATTACTTATAAGGTGTGTGTTTACATACATAAACTATTATCTTGGCATTTTATGCTAATATTGTCTGATGATGGCATTATTGCAGCAAACCATGATTATCAGCAATCTTAGGTAATTCTTATTTCAACTACAGGGAGCTCTTAATCCTTTGTATCATATTTCGAATTTGAAAATGAAGAAAAGAACTGACTACCCAAATTATGTCTTTCAAACTAGCCTGTTCACTCTTGGAAGTTTCCTTTGCTTCTTCTCCTCTTTGATTTTTCCTTCTGTTGTCTTCAATTTACACAGGGCTTTAATATAGTCAGTAGTCAATTTTGAATCACACTTAAAAAAATTTAGCTTGTAGATAGAAGAAATAAATGTTTAAGGCCACATGAATGCATATTGCTGTTTTTCAAACCTATCTATATTACTTTATTATGTTTTCCTCTTATTCAAACACAAGCTATCACTACAAAGACTGAAACATGCTTGGATGAGAATGGATGTGGCCATTTCTTCTTCCATTTTGACGTTTGGCTCCAGTGACATCTAAAACTTCCATGCTGACCTCTGCTGGTCACACATGCCAATTGGGGACTGAATTCAGGCTAGTGTGTCTTGGGGAATGCGGTTCAACAGTGACCTAGGAAAATGAGGATACAGACCTGCTTCATTGCTTATGGAGTGAGGGAAGTTGGGGAGACAGAAAAAGAGGGGTTTTACGTGAGGGAAAGAATTGTGACCCCAGGAAGCAGCAGTTTGAGGGTAACTCTCTTGGTTTCTCTTTCCCATCTGTTACATGCAAGGACAGTGGCCCCGTTGACACCCCTATCCGGTGCTCAGGGCAGGGACAGGTAGCATCTGTATGAGTTTATTTGTCAGGCTAGGGACCTTCCTCACTTTCACCCCTTCATGCCTGAGGACTGTGGCACTGAATATTAGACTCTTTCCTTATAGACCCTGTTCCATTTCTGGTTTCCAAACTACTCAGGACTGACTTTCTTTAGAAACATAAAGAGGTAAGATTTTTACTTTAAAAGAAGTTAGTATTGTACGATTGTGAATAATTTGCAGGATCAGATAATGAATGTAAAATTGTTCAAAAGACTTGTCTGTTCATGGCTTTGTCTATTTTGAGTGACTTCTTTGCCAACTATTCCCAGAGCTATACTCCTAGATTTGGAAAACAGTTAATTTATCTAGGTAGAAACTTCTCTGGTGGCCATGTTTTATGGGTAAATCATTCAAACAATTCACCTTAAATTTGTTTTGGAAACTTATTTTATGATGAACAATAGCAACAAAAAGGCTACAACTTGGTAATGTCTATTAAAATCTATTAAGATAAAAAAACATAGTGTAAGTTGGAATATCTAATAATCTGTATATCAGGAATTTATTCTAATAAAATACTGAAAAGTGATACTACTCAGTAAAAGATTGGCAAAATAAAAGCATAAACTTAAAATGGAACATTCTTCAGCTGTTAAAGCAAATGAGATAGATACAGCAGTTGGAAAAAGGCAAGAGGCATAGAGTGTATAATATGATCAAATTTTCATCTTAAGTATCTGTTTATGTGCAAGTAACACGGGTATCTGTCTACAAAAAAGCTAAATAAAACACTAGATTGTTATCCTTTGGGAAGGTAGGTTTATGGGAAACATTTTCTTTTTTTGTTTTGTATTTCAAAACTGTCTTAATTTTTAATAATTATTGCATGTTCCTTTTGAAATAGAAAACATACTTTAAAAATCCCCTATTTCTTTCCTCTTTGCCCCATCACAAGTCGGGAGACAAGTCAGGAGAAGTATTGGGTCTGTGATCCTGAGGGATCTGGTGAATGAAGCCTTGGGCATCCCTACTCAGTACGATACTTTGTCTCAAAAGTCTTATCCTGACCGAACCATCAAGCCTAATTAAAAATGGAAAATTCATGGAAGGAAAGGCCTCCCTGCACACCCCAGGGGAGCTATTCTTTCCTGACTCCCTCTGGATCCTTCCAGTTCATTAGCTAAGAAGGAGTTAGAGGAGATGTCTCTGGCCACAGCTGCTGCCTTCTCAAGTGTCGCTCTGATCTGGTCGGCAAAACCCCTGGTGGAAAGCAGCAGGCTCTGAGCAGTCTGCCAGCCCAGCCCGCTGGCTGCCTCGAAGCAGGCCTGCTGGCTAAGCGGCCCTCCCGCCTTCTCCCCACCCCCTCCCTCTTTAAGCCATTGTGGTGCAGATAATTGTTAGGAAATAGGAACTGAGGGGCTTTATTCTTCTGGGCAAGTGTACCAGGAGTGAGGTGCGCTCACCGCAGTGACTTCTCTTGTTGCAGAGCATGGACTCTAGGTGCGCAGGCTTCTATAGTGCTGCAAGTCTCTAGAGCGCAGGCTCAATTGTCGTGGCACATGGGCTTAGTTGCTTCTCGGACCGGGGATTGAACCCTTATTTCCTGAATTGGCAAGTGGATTCTTCACCACTGAATCACCACGGAAGACCCTATCCTAGTATATTTTTTGCTTTCATTATTTAATAAGAAATCTTGTATATCTTTTTCTTTAATTTTCTTTTTTGGCCTCACCGTGTGGCATGTGGGATTTTAGTTTCCTGCCATGTATCAGACCTGCACCCCCTGCTATCCCTGCATTGGAAGTGCAGAGTCTTAACCACTGGACCACCAAGGAAGTTCCCAAAGCTTGCATGTCTTGATTACTTAGATAATTTTAGTGCTTTTCTTGTGTCACTGTAGAACAGAATATTTAAAAAAACATATCTGTGTGTGTAGCTAATTCAAGTAGGGCAGTCTCTGTATTTAGGTTGAGGTGAATTATACTCAGAATTTTTGTTTTCTTTCAAGTCCAGAAATCTGCTGCTTATGGCAGTGTGAAAGTCGCTCAGTCATGTCTGACTCTTTGCAGCCCCATGGACTGTTGCCTACCAGGCTCCTCTGTCCATGGAATTCTCCATGCAAGAATACTGGAGTGGGTAGCCATTTCCTTCTCCAGGGGATCTTCCCAACCCAGGATTTGAACCCAGGTCTCCTGCATTGCAGGCAGATCTGAGCCACCAGGGAACCCAGTGGAATTCACTAATGTATGTGTTCTTTCCTTCCTGGGCACAAAACTAGACCCCACTTCTCAGCCTCTTGTGCAGCTAAGTGTAACCTTGCTAGAGTTTGGTCAGTGGAATATGAGTGAAAGCGATGTGTTCCTCCTCCAGGTCTGACCCATAAAAATCTCCTGTGGCCACGCCCCACTCTCCTCTCCATTTGACTACCACATGGAGAGATTTACAGACCAAAGGAGCTCATAATTACAAGATGGAGGACCCTGAGACCTGATAACTTTGTGGAGCAGCGTCCCTCTAATGACCTACATTGGCCTGTGATATGAACAAGAAGTAAACTTAATATTCTAAGCCACTGAGAGCCTAATAGCAGTGTCTCTCCTAATATCTTATTTAAATGAGCTACTTTAAAATAGAGTTTGGAGGTAATTTCTGTCTCCTTTAACTCATTTTTGTGATAGGAAATACTACAGGAGTATCAATATTATACATTGTTAGGTCTTCATTTATAGAGAGAGCTAGTTTGTGGCATCAATAACTCTTTTAAAGCAGACTTTTTTTAATAGCAATATCCTATGAAATATTTATGGGCAAGCCCACGGAGACTGTTTACACTAGCATGCTATTAGTTTCAAGGACAAAAAATTGACATTCCATGTAGCAAGACTGAGCACAAATTAAAATGCTCACTTTCTTCAATTGCAGCCTACTGGCTGGAAGCAAGGGAGTGTGGTTATTAGGTCATTCTAAGATGCCTTCCAGATACAGCGTTCTTATCCTCTACATTTGCTAGTAACAGAAACTATCTTTTATTAAAAGAAAAAAAAAAAAAAAAACCCTTATTGGATAGATTTGCGTAGCTCACACAGTAAGAGAAAATAAGATCTCACAAGTATAGAAGCCATATTAGCTCCAGGGATCTTAGTTGGATTAGCTCATGGAAAGTCTCTTTGGGACCTCGATGTAGCTTCCATCTTTAGTTCCCTTGCCCAGTATCCCATTTCCTGGGGGAGAGGGTCAGAGGTAGATTGCTTACATGCCTACCTCTTGGCCAGGACAGGGTGTCGAGGCCGAGAGATCCAGGAGTACCACAAGAAGGGTTAAAGGAGAGTGTACCTCAAAGAAAGACAGGACTCTGAAATATCCCTTTAGAAACACAAAAGGTGGTAGTAGAAAATATGAAAACAGAATTAGATGCCTATCACTCTTTTTGTCTGACTGTGTCCTCTGAAGGGCCTGGATCCTCTTTCCAGTCTAATAAATATCTGAAAACATGATGCCAGATCAACACATAGAACTTCTACAACTAAGGGCATTATTTTTATAACTAAATAATTGAGTTACCAATCATTAGAATAGTAGTAGGCATTATCACCCCAAAGCCTAAAATATTGTACTTAATTGCTTATGATATGAGTGAGACTCCTATGATATATTATGAAGATGTGAGGTATAATCATAAGCGGGTAGCATGGTGTGTAATGGCAGTTTTTAATTCTGTGTTTAAATTAGCAACGGTAATAGGGTTAGCTGGGAAATATCTTCAGATTGACAGCAACTTTTAAAGCAATTACTTAATTTTAGTAAGAAGCAACATTTGGGCTCATTAGCATCTGAGGTCAAAGGACAGTGAGTAAATCATATGAAGCTTGGTTATTGATCCATAGAAGCACGGCTGTCTCCTTGTCTGGGTTACATGTGCTCTGTGAAATGCAGTTATATTCATTTTTAAAAATTCTAGTTTGAAATAAAGTTAGACTTACAGGAGAGCGGCAATGATAGTACAGAGAGTCCCCATATACCCTTCTCCTAGCTTCCTCTAATGTTAACATTTTATGTGTCCATAGTTACAGTAAGTGTTTGTGGTTAAGAATGAACACAGTCATTTAGACTTGAGAGAGACAGATTGATGCACTGAAAAGCATGGGATTTTGAATTCTAACAAACTTGAGTTCAGGTGCTATGTCATACTTACTAGCTACTCAACAATGTCAGACAAGTTACTTGTCTGTAAAAATGGGGTACCTTCTTTCTTATGGGGTCCTGATGGATGTTAAACATTCCATAAAAATGGAGTTATCTTATAAAGTTTGGGTGCATGGTAGATACTTTATAAATGTTCATTTCTTCCTCTCTACTCCATCTCTCATCATACTTTTTATTTTCTTCATACCTTCCTTCTCCTCTTTCTTTGTTTATATCACTGGATAATGTCAATTTTTTCCTGGCTTTTGTTTTCTGCTTCTTTGTCTTTCCCCAACCACACTGCCCTCCCAGTCCTCCAGTTCTGGCATTTTCTGGTGTGGGGGGAGGAGATGGCCTTCTTAACCTTAGTATCACTCAACCTCTTGCTGATTTAGACTTAACTTTCATCAAGCTGAGTTTGAAGTACAAAATGTTTTCATTCACTAACAAGGACATGGAGAAATTATAAGGAAAAAAAATGAAACCAACTATCGGTTGCAAAATGTATATGAAAGTGTGTCTGTGTGTAGTGGGGTGTTACAGGTGTGTAGGGGGCAATCAGACAACAATATAAACTCTGAAAAACAACTGAAATCCCCACGTACTTTAACACTAGAAGGGATTCCTAGTATGTGAGGTTCAACACTCTGGATCCATAGAATCAATTGTAGCCAGGTGGGACTCAGGTCCTTGGGCTAATCTACTCATGTCATTTACTCTGATGAATGTCCAGAGGGAAGGGAAGCAGTACAATACTGGCACGACTTCATCTCTCAACCAAAAACTGCTTAAAACCAGATGCTTGGTAGCCATATGACAGACGCTCCACCCAGAGGAGGGGGCTCCCCTCAGGGATCCGGGAGAGGCATGGGTGATTATGCTGCACGCCTGCTTTTAAACCTAATGGGCAGGCTGGGAGGGAGAGATGGAGCCCTGAGCATCTTGGAGGTGACACCCTGTGAGCCGTAAGTGTTCCAAACAGGATTTAGTCTCAGCTCAGCAGCTGTCCCATGGCAGCAGCCTTTTTTGCCATATGGGGGAGCCATATTTGGCACAGAATTGGGATCCTCAGGCTAGTAGAAACCCCATTATCCATGTGAGAATGTGGGTCAGAGGCCTAATTTGCGAGTGAAGGAGAGAGAAGAGAATAGGTACTGTCTATTTTGTCTAATCTCTAGTTTACTCTTAAAAACAAATTATTTTTTAATTCCAGGCCTGTTGTCTCGGTCTCCAACCCACAATAGGAGAGGGGAGCAAGTACTACTTTGTCACTATCAAGGACTATAATAAGGAAATAAAAACCAAAATAATAACTATGGTTGGGTTTGCAAGGAGTTTCACCAAAAGGAAATGGTTGCCCATGGTTGGTTTGTTTGGAAGTCTAGCAGGGGTCAGTGGAAGGATCACAAAGTGAAAAACAGGACCATTCGGTAAAGAAAATGGAAGCCAGATGTGAGGCAAGTAGCGTTTCTGTAGCAGCCACTCCCTGGGATGTGTAATAGAGCAGGAAGCTTGGAGGCTGAGGTCTGGCAGCGTTCTTGCTTGTGGCTACTGTGGTGGGGACACAGGACCAGGGTGTCTTCTTTTCCTGAATTATGTGGAAGGGTGGCCAGAAGAAGGATGATCAGGGGCTGAATTTAAGGATTGAATCATTAGCAAAAAACATATTGAATATTTAAGCTTTGCGGAGGTGGCAGAAATATAATCATTTTTGACAAAGAGCTCAGTGTTAGAAAATATATATAGTCTTTCAGAAGAAAAACACTGACATGTTATGTCAGTACAGCTATATGACCTAGTGGAAAAATGGTTGACAAGCAAGGAACCTGATTTATCGTCTAGGTTTTTTGCTGATGTGTGTCAGTTTCTTGATGTATCAGTGGAATGATAATAATGGCTAACACCTCATTACGGTTAGCCTTGTGCTAGGTATTGAGTTGGCCAAAAAGTTTGTTCAGGCTTTTCTGGTATGTAAAGACCCTCATGAAATTTTTGGCTAACCCAGTGCTTTCTATAGGGCTTCCCTGGTTGCTTGGTGGTAAAGAGCTACCAGGAGAGCTACCAGGAAAGCTGCCAGCACAGGAAACGCAAGTTCAATCCCTGGGTCAGGAAGATCCCCTAGAGAAGGAAATGGCAAGCCATTCCAGTGTTCTTGCCTGGGAAATGCCATGGACGGAAGAACCTGGCAGGCTATAGTCCATGGGGTTGCAAAAGAGTCAGATAGCATTTAGTGACTAAACAACAACAAATACTTTCTGTACACATATAGAAACTGTTAACGTCCTCTTCATTGTATCATGAGGGACCTGTGAGCTGAGTTAAATAACACAGCTAGTAATACAGAGCCACCATTGATCCTGTGTCTCCTGACTCCAGAGCTTGTATATACAACTCGCGCATCATACTGTGCACTCTATTTACCCCACAGGGTTTGGCAGTGATATAATTAGATAAAGCAACAGAGTAGTTTTGAGACGGCCAATACAATGGAAAGAGCCTGCACTTTGTAGCCTGGTAAAAGTGGATCTGAATCCTTTTATCACCTTGTGACTAGCTGCAGATTACTTAATCTTAGAATTTTTGGTCTGTTATTTTAATTTGGAATGGTAACATAGTGATTTATGTAAAGTGTTTAATTTGTAGCCAAAACTCCAAGCATTGTTTGCTCCTACTTTTATACATTAGTCTTGAGGACCAGGAGCATGTGTATATTTCTACATCCTGCTGTAGGGATAGTAGGCTTCCCTGGTGGCTCAGACAGTAAAGAATTTGCCTGCAGTGTGGGAGACCTGGATTTGATCCTTGGGTTGGGAATATCCTCTGGAGAAGGAAATGGCCACCCACTCCAGTATTCTTGCCTGGAGCATTCCATGGACAGAAGAGCCTGGCAGGCTACAGTCCATGGAGTTACAAAGAGTTGGACATGACTGAGCAACTGACACTTTCAATTTAGTTGTAATGGGGCTGGGAACAAAGTTGTCACTCAGCTATCACTAACAAAGGCTAACATTTACTCGGGGCTTACTATGGGCTAGGTGCTGTTCTAGGTTCTTTCTATATATTAACTCATGTTACCACCACAAGGTGAAGAAGTTATCCTTAGTGCCCTGATTTTGCAGATGAGGAAGTACCTTGTTCAGAGTCACACAGTTTGTAAGTGACAGAGTCGGGATTTGAAACCAGGAGTCTGCTGTGCTATTAGTCATAGATTCATAAGATCGTAGAGTTGGAGGAAGAGATAGAAGTTTTACAGTTCAACCTTGTGCCTTGCTGTGAGAATTGCTTGCTTGATATTTCTGAGAGATGCTTATTCAGTCTCTACTTGTTTATCTTCAGTAAGAAGGTGCTCCGTGGCCCAAGGAAGCAATCCTTTCAATTGTTGGGCACCTCTTCATGAGTGCTTCCAGCTTTACCTTCTCTTTCTCTGTTGATCTTCTGGTTTTTGAGTACCAGAACAAGGTTAGCTCACTCTTTAACATGACACCTCTTTGCTGTTTGAAAACCACCATATCCTCTTTTCCATGCCAGTAACTTCAGTTTCCCTCAATGGTGACTCATGCTGGTTGCCCCTCTGTCTCTTTTTATGTGTGGTAGAATAAAACATGACAATTATTGCCCATCAACAGTATGTTAGTATTTTCTTAAGTAAAGATTACTTTAGTTTTTCACGCAACCTTATCACACAATTTGCTCCTACTGGCTTTAGATAAATGTAACCTTCTGTTTATTAGTCTGTTCAGTCTGTCATAGCAAAATATCATAGATAAGGTGGCTTAAACTACAGAAATTTACTAATATTTTCCCATGATTCTGGAGATTAGTAGTTCAAGATCAAGGTTCTGGCTGATTTGGTTTCTGGTGAGAACTCTTTTCCTGGCTTGTAGACTCATACCTTCTCACTCTGTCTTCACATGGCCTTTGCTTGCTGTTTGTGTGTGGGAGAGAGAGAGAGCTCAGTGTCTCTACCTCTTTTAGAAGTCCCATTGGATTAGGACCTGCCTTTATGACCTCTTTTAACCTTAATTATCTCCACTCCAAATATAGTCATATTGGGAGAGGAGGAATTAGGGCTTCAACATACAGATTTTGCGGGACACGGTTCAGTCCATAGCATCCTATGACTGCAGGGTAGAGCTGTGTGCTGAAGACCTGTGACAGAGAACTGAAGGGAAAGGCTATGGCCACTTAATCTTGGGCTGCAGGGTAGTGTGGAAAGAGAACTACCCTTCTGTCTTCAGGGGTTGTTCTCTCTGTCTATATAATTCCACTGAGCCACTGAGGTTTCCTTTTCTTGGTTTTGGGCAATTGTGACATGACAAAGTGGTAACAGAAAGGGAGACAGCTGAAATCTGTTATTGCATCAATAACTCTGAACTTCAAGCCCAGGGATTTCCCATATATCTCATATTGGGCATTTTGCCCTCCTGCCGTAGGAAACAGATGCAGGGAGGGCAGGTTGTAGGACGGAGCCCTTAATCACAGGGCAAACGGAGCTCTCTCAGGACCATCCTTGCTGGCAGGATGCCTGTGGAGCCCTGCCAGAGAAATCCAAGCTGCCTTCCAGAGAGGCTTGAGGTGGGCAGATTGCTCCTGTGACCCGGCCTACTTCAGCCTATAAGACAGTGAGGACAGGGCAAGCAGGGCATATCCATTAGGATTCTTAAGTGTCTTACGTAAGAAGGGAATGTATCAGTTCACGTAAAGTACACAGGCAGGCTGAGCTTCCAGTGCGGTTTGGTCCAGTGCTCACGTATTATCACCATGTTCAGTCTCTAGGCTTGCTTCATTTGGGTGTCAGCTTTACTGGTTCACTTTGTGGTTTTATACACTCCCACTACCAATACCAGAGAAAGACTAAGCATACTTCCTTGGCTCTGACTGATTTCTGTGCCATTCTGGAAGTACTCAGTGTAGCCACAGGGATGGGATATGTTGGTTTTTTAAAGCCAATCAGGGACTCCCCTGTAGCTCCAGTTGAATTCAATTCCATGGAAACCACGTGACAGGAGAATGGTAGAGGGTGATTTCCCAAAGGAAATTTTGGATCTTCTCTCCGAAAGGAAAAGAGGCTTCAGAGGTAAAAACTTTGAATCTCTTGGAACTTTTGGAAATGGCTGTTGGGCAGAAACAACAGCTGTTTATTACAGAGCATTTCTGACATGGTCCCCGAAACAAATCTTCAGTCAGTTTTACTGGAATGTCCCTGAGAATTGTAATAAAGTGTCACTTTTTCTTCATACTCTTATGACAGCAACTTTATGTTTTTATATACTGGAGGATAGGGCTATAGTCCTCTCGGATTTCCTCCCATTTATTTCTGAGATTTTCCCCCACGGTACTGTCATTCGTGCCCATCCATCTAAAAACAAATACTTGTGGAGTGTCTGCAGTGTGCTAGGGTGTGCAAAATTCTGGGGATATTGTTGTAGTGAACAAGAGAGAGATGGTTGATGCCCAGTCTTTTCATCAAGCCTGGCCATTGCCTTATGTGGTATAGGATCTCTAATCTCCCTCAGGCTGTGGCTGCCCCCACTACCACACTAGCCTTGCCCGATTCTTGCATACAAAGACCAGGATCTCCTCTTAATTCTGCATAGCACAGCAGAGACTACTGTATGCTCTCATATGGTAGGATGGCACTTGTTACAATTATCATGAACATATATATGTATATATTTAATATATTCCTGTCTAAACTGATCATAAAGGCAGTGTCTGTGTCTATCATATTTGTCATTGTTTTCCCTTGCCTCACACAGTTTACAAAGCATATTAGGCCTTCAAATAACTTGAGGGATCTGCTAGACTGTCAGGTTTGATAAAACTATTTAAGATGAAGGAATAATGAAACAAACAGAAACTTATACAGAAAGTATCCTGAAACAGTTACTATTAATGGGTATGTGTCTTGGTTGACTTGGGGGCTGCCATAGCAAGATACCATGTGTGTGTTCCCAGTTGCATCTGACTCTTTGCGACTCCACAGACTGTAGGCCGCCAGGTTCCTCTGTCCATGGGATTTTCCAGGCAAGAATACTGGAGCACGTTGTCAGTTCCTTCTCCAGGGGATCTTCCTTCTCCAGGGATTGAATCCTTGTCTCCTATGCCTCCTGCATTGGCAGGTGGATTCTTTACCACTGTGTTACCTGGGAAGCCCACCAAGATACCATAGATTGGCTTAAACAACACGTATTTGTTTTCTCACAGCCCTAGAGGCTGGGAAGTATGAGATCAAGGTGCTCAGCAATTCAGTTCCTGATGAGAGCTCTCTTCCTGACTTGTAGGTGGCTGTTTTTCTTGCTATGTGCTCACATGGAAGAAAGAGAAAAATGTGTGCAAGTGTACATGAGAGAGAGCGGGAAGGAGGGAGACGGAAGGAGTGAGGGAGAAGGGGGAGGAAGAGAGACAGTGGGAGAGAGAGGGAGACGGAGATGGGGAGAGGGCAGCGCACACGTGCTCTCTGATTTTTCTTCTTGTTGGATTAGGGTCCCACCCATATGACTTCATTTAACTTAAATTACCTCCTTATGGGCTCTGTCTCCAAATATAGTCATGTTGAGGGTTAAGGCTTCAGCGTATGAACTTTGAGGGGTACAACTCAGTTTATAGCAGTTTTGTTACCTTCAAAGTTTTACATAGCTCCAGGGTACCTTTCTAGTGCCCGCCTGCCTGGTTTTCTGGATGCTTCTATGTGGCAGAAGCCAGTTGACCACACACTGGGGTGCTGTACTTATAAGAATCTAAGTATACCTCTCCCAAGAACCCAGAAAGAGAACAAGGTTCCTCCCCTCCCAGTCTAAGGGTGGCTTTCTCAGTCGAAGTCTCTGTCTCATCCAAAGATTGGGACTATCCACTCTCTCCACTCCCTTTAGATGAACCTTATCCTCAATCCGTAGCTCCTTTCTGAAAAAAAAAAAAAAGTCTCTAAAGACCACTCAAGCTCAACCTCAAGTGAAACTCTTCTCTACCAAAAATAGTACTTATATTTTAAATTTTAAGCAACTATATTTAGGTTATTTCACATTGTTCTTCAAGGAAAATTGGTAGATGTGACCAAGGTATATTCAGGGTTTTTTTTTTTTTTCCAAAACAAAGGTACTATTCTCTCTGAAGGGAACTCAGGTTCCTGTATCTGGGCAAATAGAATTGTTTTAATCACTTATATGGCAGCCCTCATCTACCACCCCCCTCCCTTCAGATTTTACCCATCAAAGTTTGGAAAATCTTAGGAGTGGCCAGAATTCACATCATAGTACTTACATTGTCTGAGTCTGGTACTAAATCACATAGCACAATATTTTAGTCTCCAAAGCTAGACCTCTGTACCTCTGAACCTTGACGGCTGGAATAAAGGAAAGCTCCTATTCTAAAACTGCAAGAAAAGTGTTTTCTGTGTATGTAATGGGTGGAAGCAGGAATAATATATGGAGCAGAGTGTTTCTTTGTTCCAAAAGTCTTCTCGGTCAGGTAACTGTTATTAGAAGACCAATTCCTAGTTGCATGAAATAGCCTTGAATATTGGTAAAGTCAACCAAGTTGACACTGAACAATGAGGGGGTTAGAGACACTGACACTACACAGTCAAAAATCTACAGCTCCGTATCTACGGTTTCATATCAATGGATTTAATCAACTGTGGACATGCAGTACTAAACTATGTATTTAGTGAAGAAATTCTGTGTAAGTGGGCCTGTGTAGTTCAAACCTATATTGTTCAAGGATCCATAATATTTCAGGCTGAGTGGGGTTTTCTTTAGTAACAGAAAATAATGTTTCTTGAAGGAAAGGACACATTTTTGAAAGTTTTTCCCCCCTTCTACTGTTATTCTCATTGATTCATTGGTCTAGAGTTTCTCTGAAGACTATCTAACATAATTTGTAAGTGCTCTAAAGTTCATTGAAGAAACTACCTAGACCATTAACAGCTTAAAAACAAATAAGAATAAAATACATTTTCAAATGGTAAAGTCTGGGTATTATGTTTTTGGTAATAATGTTAATAGTAAAGACAACATTTATATAGTGCTTTAGAGTTTACACAGAGAAGGCAATGGCACCCCACTCCAGTACTTTTGCCTAGAAAATCCCATGGACGGAGGAGCCTGGTGGGCTGCAGTCCATGGGGTCGCTAGAGTCGGACACGACTGAGCGACTTCCCTTTCACTTTTCACTTTCATGCATTGGAAAAGGAAATGGCAACCCACTCCAGCATTCTCGCCTGGAGAATCCCAGGGACGGGGAAGCCTGGTGGGCTGCCCTCTATGGGGTCGCACAGAGTGGGACACGACTGAAGCGACTTAGCAGTAGCAATTAGAGTTTACAAAACATTTTACTAGGTTACCATTAGGACTATTTAAGGGCTGAACACTCTGCTCAAGTCCGAATTAGTAATTCTAAATCTCATCATTCAAATAAATAGTGGGTATTTGTGGTGGCGGTAGGAGCATAGCTTCATAGCTTTGCTTATTCCTACCCTGAGTGTTGCCTCTGCTTCTGCTAGGTCACTCCATTCTCTCTACCCCAAATATTTCTAGAGCTTCTGCTGCCTCTGGTACCAAAAAAGACTTGGGAATCTTTGCTACCAGTGAAGAAAGAACTGACTGTGGGATAACAGTGTTACGTGGCTGAACACAAAACTGCTAGTTCAGGTCCTTGTTCTGTATTCATCATGGCTCGCCATCAACCACTTGGTGGATATTTGCAAGTACACACCCATTTGATGACACCAGATTCTGTATTTTCCCATTACCTAACTGAGGCCCACTGTTGGCATATACTGAACTTGGCAAATTAGTAATCTAGAGTCAGGAAATCCATTCCCGGGTGGGCCAAGGGAAATTTGAAGGTCTGTAAACCCTGGCTGACTTTGGGGATGTGGTGATAAGACAGAGATAGCAGATTTTAAACTGTGGACACTTTGCTGCAATACCATCCCCAGAGTTACTGCCTATGTGCATCCTCAGCAGAGCAGGGGAGAACCCAAACTTTCTCTTCCTTGGGCTGTCTGCTCAAAGAGCTCCGAGCAAAATGTTACTCCCCTTGGCATTCAGCCAAATGGATACTTCTTTGTGAACTCTGATTTCCTATCATTGAGGAAAGAGGAAAGCTATGGAGAGCTCATTAGGCCTATACAGAAAAAGGCTCCTGACTTGTTTATTCCCAAAGAACAGATTATTGTCCTTCATTCTCACATGAATAAAAATACTATCCAATAGTGGTGAGAGTCTTCCTGATACATCGTGTTTTAGTTCCTTTGAGTTTTCCATTAAGATATTTATTTCTTGGTGTGTCATCATATTGATGTGTTATGTACTGAGCCTATATACATGTATTTGGATATCTATAGTGTTAGTGTCTTCATATATATATATATTTGCTAACCAGAGATTATGTTTCCCCCTTTGGAATTGCTCTTATTGGAAGGATGTTTCTTTATACGTGGTTCGTGGTCAAGCTTTGCCACTTTTACCTCTTTGTAAGTGTTTTCTTTTAAAATATATACCATGTACATATTATTAAATAGACTTAAATAAGCTTCCTCCCCCATGTTCTCCAAAGGAAGCCATGCATTAAAAACAAGTGTAGAAAGGAGGAAATTACAATGCGTTTATGCTTTGGGTTACTTTCTTAAGCAATAATTAACATTTTCACTAGAGAAAGAAAACCTTACTTATGAGGATGGATGGGGGAATTCATCTGGTGTTTTAATTTATTTTCCTGGCTTCATGGTGGTTGCTCTCCCAAGCTCTTTGTCCTTTGACCCAAAGTAGCTGGGACAGACTTGGGCTTCTCTTTCAGGCAGTTATCTGAGCCTTTCTGCTCATTCCCTGATACCTGAAAAATTAACTTGGAATCTGGAGGACTGGAGTCTTTTAAGATGTTGAGGTTTTGAGGGTCAGAGAAGAAAGTTCTAAGGAAGGCTTCAGTTTGAGAGCAAAAGGGCCTCAGATTGTTTTCTTCTTAAGTATTGAGTGAATTATGCTCACCACTGATCAGAATTCTGCCAGTTTCTTTCTTTAGCATTTTCCCCATTTAACAGTGGAATAGAGATGCTGCATCTGATAACAGATGACAATTTACGGGATTAGTACGATGCAGCCTGTATTTAACATCCATTAGCATTTGCGCTTCCTCAGCTTGCAAGGTTTGCTCAATTTCTTATTGACCCAGTGCCTATAAATCAGTGTTTATTTGCATGGGAGACTTTATCTTCTTGATATGAGGATAGAAGATGCATAGTAGAAGAAGGCCTAGGCTAGGATAGCATTGCAATTACTACTATCATTATTATTGCTGGCTTTACTGTAATACTATTGCTCTGCTATTACTGTTGCTGATTCCTGCTAAGAGTTGTCCTTAGCAGGACCACCATTTTGCTCCTACTAGTATTGTTTCTTCTGCTGCTGCTACTAGTCACTATTCACATATTCAGTTCTATGCTAAATGCTGTAGGGATTTCAAAGAATTCATTGTCAAAGCCTTCAAGATGTTTATAGTCTATGTAAGACTAACCTGAGAAATAATGGCTGGAAAACAAGCATAATAATGACCATTTATTTAGCATTAATATGTGCCAGGTGCTTTATATAATCAGCTAATTTAGTTATTTTGATTATTCTAAGAGATAGATCTTACTAGTAACTCTTTTTAACAGATGAGGGCATTATGTTTAGAGAGGGCAGGTTACTTGCCCAAGATCACGTAGCTAACGAATGGCAGACCTGGAATTTAAACCTAGGTCTGTTGTTCTCTAAAACCCTTGCCATTTTTACTGGCCTGGCCTGTAGGCTTTAAATACAGAAAGCACATTCCCTAATATTATCTCAGGGAATTTTACAATAGTCCTCAGAAATGGCAGGGCATACATTGTGACAAAAAATGAAACAGAGAAGATAAATGACCCTTGGAGCTAGTTACCAGGACTGAGACTCAGTGCTCCCAATTCCCAGCCCTGTCTTCTTCCCCCTGGAGCCACAGTGTGTTTTACTGAGTCTGAAAATTAGGCCAGGGGGACAAGGGTTCTAGCAATGATTGAGATTGTACTTCCTGTACCCTTGCCATCCATGTACTTTGTGCACCACACACTTTGATTGGCAACACCATCTTTTTTTAAAAAAATTAATTAATTAAATTTACTTTTGGCTATGCTGGGTCTTTGTTGCTGTGTGAGGGCTTCCTCTAGTTGTGGAGAGCAGGGGCTACTCTCTAGCTGCAGTGCATGGGCTTCCCACTGCAGTGCCCGCTCTTGTGTGGAGCCCTGGCTGCAGGAGTGCGGGCTCAGTGGTTGTGGTGCATGGGCTCATTTGCCCTGTAGCATGTCAGATCTTTCCAGACTAGGGACTGAACCCGTGCCCGCTGCGTTGGCAGGTGGATTCTTAACCACTGGACCTCCAGGGAGGCCTGGACACATTATTTTTAAGCACCTTTGTTCCTTGCACAGCTTAGGCACTGCAGCATCGAAATAGATGTCTGGGCTGCTGTTATTTTTCATTTCTTCCTGGTTCAGTGTTGGGAGATGGTATTTTTCTAAGAATTTGCCATTTCTTCTAAGATTGTCCAGTTTATTGGCATATATGTGCTTGTAGTAATTATGATCCTTTGTATTTCTGTGGTATCCATTGTTAACTTCTGTTTTTTCCTTTTTCATTTTATTGTTTTTTAATTTTAATTTTTTCCCTTTTTAATTTTATCCTTTTTTTCTTGATGAGTCTGGCTAAAGGTTTTTCAATTTTGTTTATCTTTTTAAAGAACAAGGTTTTAGTTTCATGAATCCTTTCTTTTGTCTTTTTCATCTCTGTTTTGTTTATTTCTGCTCTGACCTTCATGATTTCTTTCCTTGTACTAACTTTGGGTTTTGTTTTTACTTCTTCCTCTGGTTGCTTTAGGTATAAGATTAGATTGTTTATTTGAAAGTTTTCTGAGATAAGATTGTATTACTAAAAATTTCCCACTTAGAACTGCTTTTGCTGCATCCCATAGGTTTTGAATTGTGCTTTTGTTTTGTCTCTAGGTAATTTTTTATTTCCACTTTGATTTCTTCAGTGATCCATTGGTTATTTAGTAGCTTATTTTTTGACTCCCTTGGTATTTTTTGGTTTTTTTTTTTAGTTTTTTTCTTGTGTTGTTGGTTATAATCTCGTAGTGTTGTGATAAAAAAAAGATACCTGATATAATTTCAATTTTCTTAAATTTACTGAGACTTGCTTAGAATGCTCTATAAAGATCAATTAAGTCCATTTGGTTTAGTGTGTCATTTAAGGCCTATGTATCCTTGTTGATTTTCTGTCTGGTTGTCTGTCCATTGATGAAAATGGGGAATTAAAGACTCCTACATAATAGTAACTCACTGTTACTGTGTTGCTGTCAATTTCTCCTTTTATGGCTGTTAGTATTTGCCTTATATATTGAGGTGCTCCTATGTTGAGGGCATATATATTTACAATTGTTATATCTTTTTCTTGGGTTGATCTCTTGATCATTATATAGTGTCCTTCATTGTCTCTTGACATAGTCTTTATTTTAAAGTCTTTTTTTGTCTGATATGAGTACTGTTACTCCAGTTTTCTTTTAATTTTCATTTGTGTGGAATACCTTTTTCATCCCTTCACTTTCATTCTATATTTGTCCCTAGATCTGAAGTAGGTTTCTTATAGACAACATATATATGGGCCTTGTTTTTGTATCTGTTCAGTCATCCTATGTCTTTTGGTTGGGGCATTTAATTCATTTACATTTAAGGTAATTATCTATATGCATGCTCTTATTGCTATTTTGCTAGTTGTTTTGAATTTGTTTTTGTAGATCTTTTTTCTTAAATAATAAAATTAATATTTTGCCTTTTATGAAAATGGGGTTTTTGATCAATAATCAGTGACAAAATACATCAACAGGAAAATGGATAAATGAATTTCAGACTTTTCACGAAGTGAAATCGTTTACAGCAGTTAAAGTGACTGTCTTAGAGCTATTTCTATCTACCTGGCTAGATATAAAAAATATAATGTTGAGGAAAAACCCAATTTATGCAGATTGCTATGACATAAACTTTAAAACCAATGATATGATACTTCATAATGTATATGGGTGCATCAATATCTAGTAAACATGGAAACATGCATAGGAATAATAAAAAGTGAGTTTGTAATATAAAGATGCCTGGGCTGGTAGATGAATTGTTTAGATCTGGATATTGTTTTGATCAACAAGAATTTATTGAAAACTTAATATATGCCCACCAGATTGGTCAGATTGTACCAACAGAATTTTGTTAGGCAAGACTTTTACAGTTGGTAGCTTATAAAATGTAAGAAATCAGTTGGAAGCTCCTTAAGACACAGTCTCCTCTTCATGATCTGTACATGGCTAATTTATATTGTGGATTACCTGAGTGTGCATGATTTCTCTTTTCCACTGCTGACTGAATTCTGAACTGCTGCTGGGGAACCAGTGTAGTCAAGGCAAGATGCCTGGAAAGGTCTGTTAATGAGGGAGGGTCTGTGTTCCAGAGGTAAACATTTTGAGGATTATATGTTGTGCCTTGGAAGGTAAGAGTATAGACTCTGTCTGAAATATACAAACAGCTCATGCAGCTCAATGAAAGAAAAACAAACAACCCAATCAAAAAATGGGCAGAAGACCTAAATAGTCATTTCTCTAAAGAATACATACATACGGCCAATAGGCACATGAAAAGATGCTCAACGTTGCTAATTACTGGAAAAATTCAAATAACAACTACAGTGAGGTACCACTTTACACTGGTCAGAATGGCCACCATCAAAAAGCCTAAAAATAAAAAATACTGGAGAGGCTGTGTATAAAAGGGAACCTACCTTGTTGATGGAAATGCAAATTGGTGTGGCCCCTATGGATAACAGTATAGAGATTCCTCAAAAAACAAAATAGAGTTGCTTTCTGATCCAGCAACCCTACTCTTGGGTGTATATCCAGAAAAAACTGTAATTTGAAGATACCTGCACCCCAGTGTTCAAAGCTGCTGCTGCTGCTGCTGCAGCTAAGTCGCTTCAGTTATGTCTGACTCTGTGAGACCCCATAGACGGCAGCCCACCAGGCTCCCCCGTCCCTAGGATTCTCCAGGCAAGAACACAGGAGTGGGTTGCCATTTCCTTCTCCAATGCATGAAAGTGAAAAGTGAAAGTGAAGTCGCTCAGTCATGTCCGACTCTTCGAGACCCCATGGACTGCAGCCTACCAGGCTCCTCCATCCATGGGATTTTCCAGGCAAGCGTGCTGGAGTGGGGTGCCACTGCCTTCTCCAAATGTTGAAAGCAGCACTATTTAAAAGAGCCAAGACGTGGAAGCAACTTAAATGTCTATTGACAGATGAATGCATAAAGAAGATGTGATATATATACATAATGGAATACTGTTCAGCCATAAAAAGGAATGAAATAATGCCATCTGCAGCAGCATGGGTAGACCTGGAGATTATCATACTAAGTGAAATCAGTCAGACAGACAAGTGCCTTATGATACCGCTTATATGTGGGATCTAAAATGACACAAATGAACTGATTTATGAGATGGAAACTGACCCACAGACATAGAAAACAAACTTATGGTTACCAGAGGAGAAAGGGCTGGGAGAGGGGTAAATTAGGAGTGTGGGATTAACAGATACACACCATGTAAGTAAAATAAATAAGCAATAAGGCTTTAATGTATAGCAAAGGGAGCTGTATTCAACATCCTGTAATAAACCATAATAGAAAAGTATATGGAAAATAGTACATATATATACACGTATAACTGAATGCTTTGTTGTCTACCAGACACTAACACAACGTTATGACCAACTATACTTCAATTAACAAAGAAGAATGCAGGCTCTGTATCAGTCTACCCACCTGGATTCAAGTCTCTAGTATTCTGCCATTTATAGCAGCAAGATTTTGAGCAACTCTGGGCGCCTCTGTTTCTTATTTGCAAAATGACATTCAGTACCTTTCTCACAGGATTCTTTAATGGTTAAATGATTTAATACATACCCTAACAGTGCCTGTCACATAGTTAGCTAATATTATATTTATTATTATAATTTTTCTCTCAGTTATTTGTCCTTATTTCTTAAGTAACTCACATTGGACTAAAATATTTGAATCCTTTACTCTGTATACATTTTCTCTATATATGTCTCCTTAGTGATTTATGCTGAGATTGTATATTTAAAAGATAGCTTTTACATTAAAAAATAAGAAAACTATACCAACTTAGAGATTAATAGAAGAGCACATTTCTAGTCAGTCCAGATAAGGGTGTATTATGAAACTTTGTTAGAAGGATAGCCTTTAGAATATGCCATTTCCTAGTTTAAATTCTAAGTGGGTGTGACAAAAGCGGAGAGCAAGGCGGCGGCGGGGCCGCGCGCGGGGGGCGCCCGTGAGCGCGCGCCCGCGGGGGCGCCCCCGCCGGGCCCCCCGAGCCCGGGCCCCGCGGCTCTTCCCTCGCCGCCGCCGCCGCCCCCACCCCGGCGCCGCCGTAAAATTAAAAAAAATAATAATAATAAATTCTAAGTGGCTCCGCATCCTCTTCACCCCCCAGACTGAGCCCTATTTAAGGCACATTCAAAATCCTTTCATTTTACTTCTCTCATCTTGCACACTCCCCCTCACCTTCTGTAAGTCAAGTGAACGAGGAGAGTGTGGATCAGTACAAACATGTCACCCTTAGTAGAAAAACTCAAAAGTTCCTGTTCTAGCTCCAGGAAGTGCAAAATGATCCCTCATGTACATTAATTATATACTTACACTTCACATAGTGCAACAAACTTGTTCTCAATTATTCATATATGAATTATTTAGTTCAGTGATTCTCAGTCCTGGCTGATCATTAGAATAACCTGAGGGGCTTTGAAAATACATGTAACATCTTAAATATTATAGTAGATTTTTTTTCCCTCTTCATTTAACAGCCCACAGTGGGTATTTTGGTTGAAGAGCAGTTTTCTACTTTTATTTCAGGGTGGTGCATCCTGGGCTCATAGAGGTTCCTGTTCCTCAGTTTCTCTCCTGGGTATCATCATGTTCCTGTTCCTCAATTTCTCTCCTGGGTACCATCAGGTGTACCAGAACTTTCTTCCCTTCTTCATCAAAGTTTACCTCTTCTAACCTCCATTTCTCCATCGAAATGGAGTCTGGCTAATTTGATTAATTTGGGCTAATAGTAATATTTTTACCTTTTATACTACTTCATAGTTTGTTAGTATCAATGAAAATGTTAACTAACATCTACTGACTGTCCAGGTTTCATACTGGACTCTTCAGTTCATACTAGAATATGGGCTCCCAGAAGACAGAGCTTCTGGTGTGCTTGTTGACTGATGCATGTGAAGCACCTAGAATGGTGCTCAATAAATATTTGTTGAAACAAATGAGTGGATAATCTTTATAATAACATTGAAAGGCGGAATTAGTATCCTCATTCCCCAAGACACATGTGAAGCTCAGATAAATGCTTTGCCCAATACAAACACCTAGGTGGGAGCAGAGCCTGGAAGAATTCAGGTTTCAAAGCCTACATTCCTTCACAGCTTCCTCGTCCTCCTAGCCCCATCCCCTTCCCCTTGCTTCTCCCTTTCTACTTCCCCTCACTTCCCTCACTCTTTTGTCCCCATATTTTCATTCCTTTCTCCCTTTTCCCTCTTTCTCATTCTCCTGTCCTTGTCCTGACCTCTCTCTCTCTCTCTTACTTTTCTTCTTTTTCTTCCTTCTCATTTCCCTTTACCTACTCCCTCCATTCCCTGGTTCTTACAGCACTTACAGATAGGGCATTTACTTCCTAAACTTCCATAGCACTGTCAGGTAGGCAGAGCAGTTACTCCTCACTTTACAGAAGAGGACTCTAAGAGAGGTTAATGCCCTGTTCAGTTTCCTATGGCTGTTAGTCGTGGGGCTTCAACCTATTTGTCTTCCCACTCATCTGCTTAGTGCCTGTCCGAGAGCACTCACTGCCTCGTGGGTATCAATGGCTGTGGATAGCAGATGGTGACACTTCTCCTCCAGAACATTCATTAGCTTCCAGCTGAGTGCAGTGGATTCTGAGGTAATTTAGGAAGCGCAGCAGGTTTGTGAAGGAGAGCATGAGGCAGGTGGGACTTGGACTCTTCTCAGACCCCACCGTCTACATGATGGGATGGTTACTCATAATGCTATCTCTTGTGAAGGAGACTCCAGAGCTGATTTCAAAGCCACCAATACATGGGAACACACACAACATCAAAAGCAGTGACTCCAAAGGGTGCCACTTTGGTGAGGAGGGGTTATTTCCTTATTTTAAATCATCTCTTGGAGTCCCAGATAGACAAATGATGCTAACTCATTTTTTATCATGGGCCATCATCTTTTTATTCAGTCTAGTTCATCTCTTGCACTATTCATGATACTCTGTAGCACACCACTAACTTTTTAAAATCTGAATGGCACATTATTTAAGTGTTGATCAACTACTGCAGGTACTGTCTACAGTTATGCCATACTTCTTGGGTGTTTTAAGACATTAAGCCAAGGTCCTGAAGTATCTTAATCTTATATCCATAATGAAACACTTGGTTAAATTCCACACAAGGTCTGGATGTCTTTTTTGTTGTTGTTGCTGTTGATTCTTTCTCTCTCGATCCCTCAGCTTTATGAAAGTATAACTGACAAATAAAATTGTAATATATTTAATGTGTATACTGTAATGATTTGGTGTGCATTTACATTGTGAAATGATTGCCACAATCAAGTTAATTAACACATCTATCTCATGTGATTGCTGTTTTCTGTTTGTTTGTTTTTTGGTTTCTTTGGTGAGAATGCATACATTCTACACTCTCTGCAGATTTCAAATATACAAAACAGAAGTATCAACTATAGTCACCATTCTGTTCATTACATCTTCAGAACTTATTCATCGGATACTTGAAAGTTTGTACCCTTTGACCAACGTCTTCCTCAGGGCCCTGAAAACCACCATCCTATTCTGTTTCTATGAGTTTGACATTTTTTTTCCCCCAGATTCCACATGATACCTACAGTATCTCTCTTTTTCAGGATATTACACTTAGCATGATGCCCTCCAGGCTCATCCATGTTGTTACAAATGGCAGGATTTCCTTTTTTTATATATTTTTAATATGTATTATATTTTATATATTATATATTATACATATATATATACACATACACACATATATATATGTATAAAACTGGAGATATAAATCCCGTATGAAATGTGGGATTTCATATATAGATATCTTCCACAGATAATATATGTCTTCCACATCTTCTTTATCCATTCATCTGCTCATGGGCACTTAGATTGTTCGTATATTTTGGCTATTGTGAGTAATGTTGCAATGAACATGGGAGGGCAAATATCTCTTCAGGATGATGATTTCATTTCCTTCAAATATATAATTAGAAGTAGGATTTATAGATCATATGGTAGTTCTATTTTTAATTTTTTGAAGAGCCTCCATACTGTTTTCCATATTGCAATACCAGTTTACATTCCCACCAACAGTGTATAAGGACTCCCTTTTCTCCACATCCTGAACAATATTTGTTGTCTTTTTGATAATAGACATACTAGCAGGTGTGGCTGTGGTTTTGATTTACATTTTCCTGATTAGTGATATTGAACATCTTATCATATACCTTTTGGCCATTTGTATGTCTTCTTTGGAAAAATGTATATTTAGATCCTTTGCCCATTTTTAAGTTGAATTATTTGATTTTTTTTTTTTTTGGCTTTGAGTTGTAAGAGTTCCTTTATAGTTTGGATATTAACCCTTTATTGGATGTATGGTTTGCAAGTATTTTCTTTCTTGACTCTTTCCTTTGCTATGCAGAAACTTTTTAGTTTAATGTGTCTCATTTGTTTATTTTTGTTTTTGTTGTCTGTGCTTTTGCTGCTGTATCCAAAAAATTATTGCCAAGACTAATATCAAGGAGATTTTCCCCTAGATTTTCTTCTGAGAATCTTATGATTTCAGGTCTTTTCCTTAGGTTTCCTTGAGTTTGTTTTTGTGTATGATATAAGATAAGGGCTCAATTTCATTCTTCTACATATAATTACCCAGTTTTCCCAACCCCATTTATTGAAGAGGCCATCTTTTCCCATTTTGTGTTTTGGTGCCATTGTTGAAAGTTAGTCAACCATCTATGCATGGGTTTATTTTTGGGTTCTCTATTCTGTTCCATTGATCTATGTGTTTATTTTTATGCTAGTACCAGATTGTTTGCTCACTTATATAATCTTGTATGATAGTTTGAAATCACAAAGTGTGATGCTTCAGCTTTGCTCTTCGTACTCAAGGCTGCTTTGCTTGTGGTCTTTTGTGACTCCATGCAAGATTTAGGATTGTTTTTTCTATTTCTATAAAAGGAGCACTGGCATTTTGATAGGCTGATAAACTGAATCTGAAAATAGTTTTCTGTAGTATGGACATTTTACCAGTATTGTTTATTCTAATCCACAAATATGGGCTGTCTTTTCATTTATGTGTGTCTTCTTTAATATTTTTCATTAGTGTTTTATAATTTTCAGTGTACTGATCTTGCACCTTCTTGGGTTAAATTACTACCAAGTATTATATTCTTTTTGATTCCATTGTAAATGGGGCTGTTTTCTTGATTTATCTTTTGTTGTAAGTATATAGAAACACAGCTTAGTTTTGAGGAGCTACGGAGTCTTAATCTATTTGGGCTGCTATAACAGGAATACCATAGACTGGGTAGTTTATAAAAGACAGACATTCATTTCTCACAGTTGTGGAGTCTGGAAAGTCCAAGATCAAGGGGCTGGAAGATTCTGTGTCTAGTGAGAACCCTTTTTCTGGTTCACAGACAATGCCCCTTCACCTTGTCCTCATATTGTAAAAGGGGTCAAGGGAACTTTTGGGGGCCTCTTTTGTAAGGGCACTAATCCCATTTATGCGCAATCCACCTTCACGACTAGGTCACCTTTCAAAAGTTCCATCTCCTAATACTGTTAACTTCGGGGTTAGGATTTCAGTGTATGTATTCTGGAAGGATACAAATATTCGGTCCATAGCACTGAGTAAGCACTGTAAACACAGAGATAGGTAAAGCAGTACTTTTATTATTTGATTTATTGTTTTGTTTGTTATCTCAATGTATTTATTATGGTATATGTTCTTTTTGTGACATGTATACTTATGAATATTTTAGGTTTACTTTTATGTTTGTGGCTTCTTGATGAAAGTGAAAGTGGAGAGTGAAAAAGTTGGCTTAAAGCTCAACATTCAGAAAATGAAGATCATGGCATCCGGTCCCACCACTTCATGGGAAATAGATGGAGAAACAGTTGAAACAGTGTCAGACTTTTATTTTGGGGGGCTCCAAAATCACTGCAGATGGTGACTGCAGCCATGAAATTAAAAGATGCTTACTCCTTGGAAGGAAAGTTATGACCAACCTGGATAGCATATTCAAAAGCAGAGACATTACTTTGCCAACAAAGGTTCGTCTAGTCAAGGCTATGGTTTTTCCTGTGGTCATGTATGGATGTGAGAGTTGGACTGTGAAGAAGGCTGAGCACCGAAGAATTGATGCTTTTGAACTGTGGTGTTGGAGAAGACTCTTGAGAGTCCCTTGGACTGCAAGGAGATCCAACCAGTCCATTCTGAAGGAGATCAGCCCTGGGATTTCTTTGGAAGGAATGATGCTTAAGCTGAAACTCCAGTACTTTGGTCACCTGATGCGAAGAGTGACTCATTGGAAAAGACTCTGATGCTGGGAGGAATTGGGGGCAGGAGGAGAAGGGGACGACAGAGGATGAGCTGGCTGGATGGCATCACTGACTCAATGGACGTGGGTCTGAGTGAACTCCAGGAGATGGTGATGGACAGGGAGGCCTGGCATGCTGCGATTCATGGGGTCGCAAAGAGTCGGCATGACTGAGTGAGTGAACTGAACTGAACTGAATCCTTTTCAAAAGAATTCCATGAAGCAATAATATTTTGTGTTATAGTAAAATATTTTCACAGTAAATACATTGATGGAGTGTTTAGACCAGCAGTAAATTAGTACATTTAAAAGTAAAATGTTATCATTGACTAGAGTAGGAGGGAAATATTGATATTATGTGCCAAAACTCATTCTCACGTATGTTTTTAAGTCTGTTTGTGTATGTGTTTATATGCATATATGTTTATGTCTGACTGGTGGCTTGGGAGTATTTAGTTGTATGTCTTGAGCTGACCAGAATTAAGTCTCTGAGTTTGACAGACTCACGTAAAAAAGCATTTACTAGGCAAGGTACACAACAAGTGTTTGCTACATAGCCTACTCCGCTCTGGTAGATTTAGTCTTTGCCCTGAAGATGCTTGAGGTTGTTTCCATGACAGAGATGCATCCAGTTAATGGAATATAAGGCAGGCCAGTGTAACAACTCATTAGAGGTTAAACAAAATGGATGCTTGTGATAGGTTGCAGCATTTTGACTCTCTCATTTGTTTCATGACACCCTAGCAAATGAAGATTACTTTACCAATGATGTGTGATTCTATTCTTTATATAGAGCTGATTATTGGATTATTCACTGAAAAATATGTTTGTACCCTGTAAAACAAAACTCTTTTATCAGAGCTGCTTGTGACTTTGATTTAGTGAAACTTTTACTGTATTATTTACTGGAATTTTACATATGAAGGTATGATGTAATTTGTTTCTTCTCCATAGAAAAAAAGAATCACTTTTTCTAACTAAAGTTATCTTGGGAAACCCTATCTTTCAAGAATGTATTTTGCTTTTGCTGGGAGAAGAATTTGTATAAATGAGGGTTAGTTATTTTATTCATAATTTTCTTTGGATAAGGGGAGGAATCTAGTCTAAAAGACTATGTGAGCTGAAAATGCTATGTTAATTAAAAGATTCAGTTGTAAATAACTTGAAACAGGTATCATGATCACTGTTCCTTCTGTTTCTGATGACAAACTGAAAATGTTTTTCTGGATTGCTTTATCATTTTTGGTCAGATCTTCTTAGGAGCAAATTACTTTTTGTTATTTTGGCAGCAAAGGAAGGGGAAAAGATTTACACATATAAGCCTTAGTAAAATCTTATAACATTTCAAATTCTGGAGTGATAAGGAAAGCTATTAGGAAATTTTTCCTTGGTTGGAATGTAAACAATATTACTTTAACAAAAAATAAATAATTAAGAAGGATTTATTAGGCGGTTACTTATGCCTAGGAGTGTGCTAAAGGTTATGAGGAAATCAAAAAGTCTCACAAGACATTGGTAATACCCTAAAGTGTTGTCTACTTGAGTAGATAAGATTAAGACCTATGAAAAAACTAAATATGAAAACAGGAAAGCCCCAGAAATACCAATGCAGAGTTTAACCAGCTCATAAACCCCTGCGTCGTATGTTGGTCCTGACATGTATAGGTATTTACCGATGTAACAAAGCACAGCTAGACTTCTGCCAGTTGCTTTTATGTCAGATGTTTATGTTTGGAGTTAAGTCTAGTGAAACAGAAAACCATATTAACTCTGAAGCTGGGCAAGAGAAGATCTGAAATTCAGAAGATGACAGGGAGATTTTTGAATAGGTTGGGGTCAGTTTCTTTGGCGAAAGTCACCCCAAGGTTTGCTTCAAGCTCCAAATCTAGGTGTTCATTCAGGAGCTAATCCACCTTCCCTGGATTTTTGGATGCTTTTTGGCCTTTGCTGATGGGAATTTTGCCTGGGAAGGAACAGGGAAGGGGCTTAAGCTGACTGGGGTGTGTGATCACTGTCAAGTCCAGGAATGTCCAAGAGAAAAAATGGAGAACGCCTTGCACCTTCCTTTGAGGAGGTCTTGCCAGCTCTGGCCCTGGCCCTAGCCTTTTGAGGTGTGTCATTATTGAGTCTCATGAACCATTCCAGAGCCCAGGCTTTTTTTCCCTTCTACATATGCTTCATGCTAATGGTGCCAATTTATGCCTTACACAGTTTCTTTAGTGATTGGATCGATTAAGGCTCTGTTTACTGTGACTGAAATCCCCAAATATACTTTCTGAAGCAGATTTGATGAAGCATTCATCTCTTCCCACCAAACGAGTGACTTGCTTCTGGCAAAGCAAATTCATCCTGAGAAGCCATATTCAAGTCTGGAACACCTGATCCTACCCTTCTCTCTCTCTTCTATAGAACCATGGATTTCAGCTAGGGAAAGGCTCATAATATTGTTATAGACCCATGACTTTCACTCTCTTCCCCAGCTGAGGGTTTCATCAGAGCTGCCTTCAGGGGTCAGATCATGGCAGATGAGGTGAGGTGGGCTCGAGAAGAGTTTACCAACTTTGACTCTGGGCTTCTTCTCTCCTCTCAACCAGGGCAGCCCAGCTTTGGTCTATATCATTAGAAGAAAGGCTTCCACTACTAACAAAAACCTTGAAAACCATGGTTATTGCTAAATCCGTCATGTCTGCAGATGGAAAACTTGAGGACCAGAGAGGTTAATTGACTGACCTGATGTTACACAGATGCTCACTGGAGGAACTGGCATTAACACTTGGGTTTCCTGAATCCCAGATCAGTGCTCTTTGTGCTAGAGTAGCTGCTTGTTTACTTCCCGTGGTGTGGCATGTGGTCTAAGATAAAGGGTGGGAGTCAGGCTCGGCCTATGACTGAGAGCATGGATGACTTGGGCAGGCAGCTTCACGTCTTGCTCTTGGCCTCCCAATTCCTCATTAAGTGAAGCAAGAATAGTCTTGGCTTTCCATCAGGGAGGAAATGCTCTGTGCATGGCTGATGGTGCACCCTGCTAGGATCTTGGCACCTTTCAGACATTTTATCAGCCCCCATTTACCAAGCCACTGCCTGAATTCCTTCTGCCGTTTCATCCCCCCATTCCTGATGCTGTTGGTTAACAATGGCATTTAAAATCTCAAGTGGGAGGGGACAGTGTAATTGTCTCATTAGACTTGGGGTTTTAGAATGTGGTTCTTCCCCAGAGTTGTGCAGATAGAGTGGATGTAGGTCAGCTTGATTCTCTCTCTGTCTGTGGTCTGAGAATATTAAATATGCAGAGATGGCTGCTTTTGCCCATATCTCCTTACCCCCAGTTCACATCACATAATGTTTGTTTCTGCTCAGGACTGGAAAGAAATGATTGTTTTAGATTTGCTTTTCTTTTCCTAACTGGAGAAATAACCTCACTGTGTCTTATATAAAGGTGGCTTTTCATGCAGTTTCAGCTTTTGTCAGGGGAGGTGTGTGAGTAATTTTCTCCTTTGTGTCTTATTGCCTCATAGAGAAGAAAACAGAACCCCAATGTTAGGAATGCAAATGATTTAGGAACTTTCTAGCAGGTTGCCATTTGTTCCAACTACCAGGTTTGGTCCCAGAAAAGACTCTCTTGCATTTGGCTCTGAGTGGTAGGAGATCTCTGCAGATCAAGGGAAGGGACCCCAGAAGTTGAAGGTGAAGTTGTGTGGCCCCTAGATTCTAAACCTCCTTCCATGTGTCTCTCCAATGCTCAAGTGAGAGCTGGGGCTCATCTGTGTGAGAAGGTTCTGTGGGTTGTTGTTCATCAGTAGAAATGATCAGGACAGACTTCATTGGTAGGAGTTTGTGTTCTGTAGAACTAAAACCTATTTACTTCAGAATAACAGTCACTTTCTCAGCTGTTTATATTGCATTTATAATTCTTTTTCTGTTCCTTGCTTTTCTTCTGGTTTTTGACAAATGAGAAAAATTCTTTTTAGTAACTTTTAAAAAAGGTAATTAATTGTAATGCTGTCCAGAGAGGAAAAAGTAATCAAATTGCCTAACAAACAGAGAAACATTGTCCATTTGAGTTTTTAATTTGTTTAGCACTAAATCTCTTTCTTCCCTCTCCCCTTCCTAAATGTGTAACAAAAAAGTAGGAGATAATTTTAATTTTTTTCCAAAGTGACTTCAGGGAAATCCCTTTTAGACCTATGGATTTTTGTCCAATGAGGGATCCTCTTCCTTTGGTCTATATTTTGCATATCGTCTGTTTCTTACAGGGCTTCCGTATTGTCTCAGGCTCCACTGGAAATGCAGCAAGGATTCCTAGCACATCCCAGTTGCCATAGCAACAGCAGTCTTTCCCATAATGAGCTGCATCATCTGAACTGATGTCACAGCATCATGCAGCAGGTCAAACAAGGCATCTCCTAGTATTGCATCCTACAGATGTGCTGTAAACATCAAAAGAAGACGGTGGGAGCAGGAGATGGTGAGTGTTAAATGTCTAGGCCTTAATTGCTCGGCTGTTTTCTTGGTTAGCCGGTGTCTGCTGAGGCAGTGATGGGGGATGTTGTCTGCTTAAAATGGACTAGGGAAAGAAGAGCTGTTTTACCTAAATCTGTTTTCAGGCTGCTGGGTTAAGACAAAGCCCTGTAAGAGTCATAGAGAAATAAAAATATGTGGAATTATTCTTGTTTCATCTCTGCCTGTTATTTTTAGTGTTCTCATGGAATTTTTCATAAACATAAGATATTTTTCTATCGCAAAGCCCCAAATAGGCTCTAAATTGAGCAGTACACAGTATTTAAAGATTGTAAAGATATGTTTCTTTTTTGTGGGGAAAGCTCATTGGTCCCCTATTTGCTCTTGTGATTTATGAAATATTAAGTGGTTTACAGTATGAAATTCCGTATTTACCTCGTTTGGGTTTCAGTTTCTTCATGGCAAGAAATGAATGCTGAATAAGCATCTGACATAACCCTGATGTGAAAGGAGACCTCTTGCATGTTGAAGACAGAATTTATTAAAAATATAGAGACCTAAACAGAATGAAATTACTTAAGCCTTTTGATTTATGCTCTAGTCCTTCAGTCTATGGCCTTCATAGTTAGTTGAAAAACTGCCATGATATTTTTTCATCTCTCGCTAGTCTCCAAAATAGCTGGAGTTATTTGCAGGCTGACTTGTACCAAGTCTCCTCTGCGGCAGTTGCAGTGAAGGGTAACCCTGTGGAGAGCCTCTGGAAGTGGCAGTGGTGTTGTTTAACTTTAACCAGAATCTGGCAAGATGAATAAATAGCTGAACCCTCAGCGACTGTGGTGAAAACAGATCTCTGGGCTTGGTCATAACCTCAACTCATTTCTGAAACTCTACGATAAACGCGTATGGTGCTTATTTAAACTCCTATCTCTGTCTTTAGGCCTCATCATCACCATTATTATTATTTTAAAAAAAATACACGACTTGGCATTGTCAGATAAGGAGCAGTGAGTTGCCTTTTGTTTTGGGAAATGGATTTCCCTGGTGCAGCTGATTGTTACTAAGGGAGAGAAAGGAGGAGGCACATGTCAGTGCAATTGATCAATATGTCCACTTGGAATCAGGGAGTGGTCTTTTGGCTCAGTGCTGCCAAGCTGATAGTTCTTATTTGAAAAGTCTTACAGGAATGAATGGCAACCCTTGAGTTCCTCTTCTTTTAGGCTGTTTATTGAGCCTGAAAGAGATGTTTCACAGGGAGCAGGAAAAGGAATACCTCTTGCCAGCTTGGAGTGATTTTTTTTTTTTTTTTTTTGCACAGAGTCAAGCATATTGGTCCCATTATTAGGCACTATCTAGAATGAAAGACCTTGGGTTTTAATTAGTTTGTTTATATATATCACACACAGGCTGCTCGTGGTTCTTTTAAGTTTATGTGCCTGATATGCAGCTCTGTGGGATGGGAGAGGTCAGCTCAGTCTGGCTTTATCGCAAGCATTTAGGAGCATGGGTTGGTTGTTCATTGCCTGCTTTTTTGTGTTGTATAATGTGAGAAGAAAGCTCTCCTGGGACTTCTGGGTGTGAACACAGCTAAGTCAGAGGCTCTAGGGTGACAAGGAGGAGTGCTGGTTGGTGGGGGGCGGGGAGGGAAAGTGCATATCATGGCTGGATTATGTGGGTCTGGAGAAAATCACTCAGTGGCCATTGAAATTCATTTGAAGTGTTACTTTCAGGGAAAAACAATGAAGAAAGACTTGTTTGATAACATAAATTGCTAGGAATAAAAGTAACCAAAGGCAGCATTTTAATGAGTTTCCTATTTGCTTAATGTTTGTTTCTTTTGTCTAACAGTGCTCTTAGATGCTTCATCATGGGTGATTTGTACAATTACTGGAAGTCGCAGAAGCCAGATTCCTTAAGGATAGTGTTAGAAACAGTGGAGTCATGCTTCGAGGGTGGGGAGTGCGCTGGTGGGTGTGGGCTGACGCAGTTATCTGGTGGAATATCCTTCTAGTTCAGAGGTGCCTGTGATCTCTCCTCACCTCTGCACATATTTAAAATACAGTTGCAGCTCCCCAACTTGATGCTTTTATGCTCTTTTTGCTCCAGGAGAACAAAGCCCTAATAATGGGAACTGTTATCCTGAGTGCTCGGTTTCTTTGCAGAGCCCGTGCTGCTCTCTGATTAGCTGTGTGTCTTAATTATTGGCTAAGGCTATTTCAGTTGTCTTAGTTTTAATATATCCCCAAGGGGTAGATGGGGTGTGTGTGTGTACCGGGGAAGGGAGAGATTGCTCTATGGCTGCATTTTGTGGTGTTTCACTGAAACTTTCTAGAATGTAGAGAAATTTCTTTCACAGTGATAAGAGAAAGATCATTATGATCATATTTATTGTATGGCCAAGTTTAGACCATGGAAGCCTTATGAGAAACTAACCTTCTCTATGCTTTTGGTTATAGCTTTCTTCATTGAATTACAAAGTTACAAATAAGTTAACTCTTTGGATAATTAGGCCACGGTGGGGTGATAAAAATAAAAATCATAATAACAACCAAGCTCTTATTTATTTAGTTTTTATTGTGTGGCACTGAACTAAACATTGAACATAACTTATTTGGCCCGTATAATGACATTATGAAATAGAGAGTAACAATCTCATTTTATAGGATTAGATATTATTATTTACATTTTGCAGAAACCAAGTCTTCGCCAGGTTACCAAATTTGGCTAAGGTCATAGAGTTAATAAGTGACTGGACCAGGATTCCAAATCAGTGTGCTTTGACTGTGATACCCACCTGCTTACCCAGTCATCTTAGTTTTATGACATCTTAACTGTGTATACCATGAGAGCAGCCACCTTTACTCTATCATACTCACCCCACCCTTCTCATTCTGATTGGAAAATCAGATTTCACTCAGAGAATGAAATCTCATTTAAAACACTAAGATCAGTTTTACTACAGGGATGAGCATGAATCTTGGTCAGATCCTATAGATTAAAGCAATGCACAACAGATATTCAGACCTTTTGCCAGTACCCTTGCTCAACATACCTTTCTAGCAGGATCTGTGTATGGGAAATGCTACATGAATGAGTGTGGGCGTGATGGAGCTGTACTGAAAGGAGGTCTTACATGAGTCAGTAATGATTCAAGTTTGTTGTACCTGTCTTATCAGCTGCATTATGTAGTGCTCTGCTAACTTTAAGGCATTTGAATTCCCTGCCAACACCAGACAAGGAATAGAAGAGTAAACTTCTCTTATAGCCAGGAAGGTGTACTTTGAATCCATCTCCTGGATTAAGAAGTTAAAAGAGAGTTATTTTGCTGAATATTATCAGTGGCTGAGTCTAAATGCTTCCTATTTCTGACCGAGTACAAGAATGACAGTCGTGTGCAACATCCTGGGAGCCTTGTGTTTGAGGAGAGCTAATACAGTCATCTCTGCATCATCTTGCCCATCCCAGTTATCCACACCCAGTGTCATTATTGGGCTGTAAGGCTGTTCTTTGTTTGACTGTGGGGCTAATGCACACACTGACAGCACATTGATATTGATTCTGGTCTGGTGAATACTTAGAAATATTATTCCTCAGAGCTCATTAGCTGTTTCTAGGTTCTGAGAAGAAGTTAATGTTTCTCCCATCCTGTCTCAAGGAGGCCCAAGCTCATGTCTCTGTGAGTGATGGGAATTAGAGGCTAACAGAAAGCAATAGAATTGCTGGGTACAGTGACTACAGGAATTAGGTTCTATTTGGGGAATAGAAAAGCCAGTAGAATTTAGGGAAAAAATTCTGCCACATGTCTCTATTTAAAAAATCCTAGAATCAGGGACTGATAACTTGTTTTGATCCTATGTATTCAATTCAATTTAACAACTTTTTATTGAGTATCTACTATGTGCCAGGCAATGTTGGAGAACATAGCAGTGGGACGAGATAGATGCAGATTTCTTCCCCACTACATTCTATCAGGAATGGGGATGGAGAGACCAAATAAAACAGGCAAATTTATAGTGGAATAATTTATTCTTTTGATACCGTAATACTATTTCTGTTTACTTATGTTTCAGAGATACACCAATTATCTGTGCACACATACAGATATGGCCTACACATGGAGGTAAAATTGCTGCATTGAAGAATAGCTTTGATTTTTTTCTTCTTGAGTTTGGATTAGAATCTTACTGGGTGTGACCATAGCCAATATGGCAATAAGCATTTTGTTGGTATTAAGCTGTTATGAAAAGTATAATTGTAATTGTTTTACATGTCTATCTCAATTGATGTAAACCTGATGTATGGAAATATGAAATGTATATGACAGATCAGTTTAAGGATGTTTTTTTATTTTAATGAAAGATAGTTCTCATCTTTAAAAACTCTCTAGTGAGCCCTCTAAATGGCCAGCATGCTGGTGGAGGTATGTGCCAGTCACCTCTAGCCACAAGCAACCTGTTCATTCACCTTAGTATGCCTTACAAACATCACTTTAAATGGGAAGCATTTGTCTAAACAATCGTATTAACTAATGTATGCAAAACTTTGATTGTATTTTTATAAATTTTCATGAAGTTTTTCATGTTCATGCATGTGTGAAGGATATCTAACTTGTGACTGTCACTTGGTGGATTAAGTGTTCCTCTTTGATGGTGGTCCGACATACCCAGCTCTATAGATGGGCCATGAGTGTGAAAGCTTTTCCAGGGAGTATCACTTTTTATAGGACTTTGGCTATGGCAACAAACTTTTATGTATTTTGGATTAGGAAGGCCTAAGATTTCTTATCCACAAGCACACACCTATCAACAGCTGAATCCCCCAGTTGGTTTTAAGACTTGGTGAGAACAAGGGATACTTTATTCTCCTTGTCAGCCACCAGCCATGTTTGTCTCAGTTCTTTCACTATAGGGCATACTCCAAACTCTTCCAGCCCTGTTACTTTGAGTCCCAAGGGGAAATAAGGAGAGAATGTAGAAGCTTTAGAATGGGTCTCACACTAGGTGATTCCTGAGTTTGTTTTATATAGCTGCAGGACAGGCTTCATAGGCAGGCAACCTGTGCTGCAACACAGGGCTCTGTGCTGAGAGAGGTCCACACTTGCTTTAATGCTCTACTCTTGCCAGCTTGAAATTCTCAACAATTTTGGGGGCAAGGGGTTCAGCATTTTTATTTTACACTGGACCTTGCAAATTACCTAGCCATCTGTATGGCCCCTTTGATATAAAAAACTGACACACAGTTCTGGGTTTTGTCTAAGAATGAGATGATGTGACTCACTTGGCAAGAGTTGACCACCTTAGATGGAGCAGTATTCTCCAATTCATCATGGTCTCCCTCTGCTCCTGTCCATTTACCCCCACTGCTGCTGCCTGAGCCCTTTAAGTTTGAAACGTCTATTCTGGAATAATTCAAATAGCAGTTGTAGAGTTTGAAAAACAGAAGAACCATTGTCAGACAACCCAGAGCGAAGACACCATGCATGGTAATTTAGAAGCATCCATGATAATTCAGCACCATACACCTGTGATTCAGTGGCATTTCTTTTATAGGCAATAAGGGACATATTACATTATACCTGAAGATATTTCATAGATCAGGCTTATTTGTCACCACTGCAGTTTTCAGGGGAGAAATCAAATGTTCTTTGCAAAGCAAGCTGATTAACCATCCTATTGGTTCATTGTTTAAATTAATTCTCCCACCCTTTGTTACTACTTGATTACTTTTTAGCACCTGCTTTGTTTAACTCTCATTTAAATTACACAACATTTTTATGTTGGTTGGGTATTTGTTTAGCACTGTTTTATTTTTCTATTCTCTCTAGGAGGCTGGGTGCCTATAATTTGAGATTATATTACTGTAGGAAGAGTTCACTTTTTCTAATTAAAAAAGGGAATTACAGTCAATATTTATAATGAACTCTTTTTCAGCAAGGTAGTTCCAGCCATGCTAATGTTCATAAGTCCAGATCTGCCATTCAGTTCAGTTCAGTTCATTTCAGTCACTCAGTCGTGTCCAACTCTTTGCGACCCCATGAATCACAGCATGCCAGGCCTCCCTGTCCATCACCAACTTCCAGAGTTCACTCAAACTCACATCCATAGAGTCGGTGATGCCATCCAGCCATCTCATTCTCTGTCGTCCCCTTCTCCTCCTGCCCCAATGCCTCTCAGCATCAGTGTCTTTTCCAATGAGTCAACTCTTTGCATGAGGTGGCCAAAGTACTGGAGTTTCAGCTTAAGCATCATTCCTTCCAAAGAAATCCCAGGGCTGATCTCCTTCAGAATGGACTGGTTGGATCTCCTTGCAGTCCAGGGGATTCTCAAGAGTCTTCTCCAACACCACAGTTCAAAAGCATCAATTCTTTGGCACTCAGCTTTCTTCACAGTCCAACTCTCACATCCATACATGACTACTGGAAAAACCATAGCCTTGACTAGACAGACCTTTGTTGGCAAAGTAATGTCTCTGCTTTTCAATATGCTGTCTAGGTTGGTCATAACTTTCTTTCCAAGGAGTAAGCGTATTTTAATTTCATGGTTGCAATCACCATCTGCAGTGATTTTGGAGCCCCCGAAAATAAAGTCTGACACTGTTTCCACTCTTTCCCCATCTATTTCCCATGAAGTGATGGGACCAGATGCCATGATCTTAGTTTTCTGAATGTTGATTTTTAAGCCAACTTTTTCACTCTCCTCTTTCACCTTCATCAAGAGGCTTTTGAGTTCCTCTTCACTTTCTGCCATAAGGGTGGTGTCATCTGCATATCTGAGGTTATTGATATTTCTCCTGGCAATCTTGATTCCAGCTTGTGCTTCTTCCAGCCCAGCGTTTCTCATAATGTACTCTGCATCTAAGTTAGATAAGCAGGGTGACAGTATACAGCCTTGACGTACTCCTTTTCCTATTTGGAACCAGTCTGTTGTTCCATGTCCAGTTCTAACTGTTGCTTCCTGACCTGCATACAGCTTTCTCAAGAGGCAGGTCAGGTGGTCTGGTATTCCCATCTCTTGAAGAATTTTCCACAGTGAGATGGTGACAAACTCTTGGACCTTAGAGTAGGTGACACATTCTCTCCTGTCATGTCACAGTGAGAAGATGCTGTACTAATTTGCAGATGAACAGAGAAGCATTAGAGAACTGACATGAATGATGGTACTTGATGCACTGGAAAAAGTTAATTTTTTTTTTTTTTTTGTGGCTGTATGACAGTAAACAAGGATCTGACAAATGCATAAGGGGCTTTTGTCACGTCGTAGAGATGGAGTCTTCTGTAAGGATCAAGTTCCAAGGACTCACAGCCTTACTCCATACCCTATGTAACTATCCTAATGCCCACCACATCCACCGCTGTACAAGCTGTAGAGCCAGCTGCTTTAGATAATTTCATCAGCAGTCAACAATCAGCAAGTATGTCAAATGTCTACCGTGTGTAAGATCATGTGTTGAAGAAACACTTTCCAAATTAGGACAGCCAAAGGCAAGCACGTGTATATTAGTTGGAGAGCTTGTCATAGTTTAACACCATGCTGTCTGGGCTCTGCTTGTAGACATTCTGATTCGTTCTTCCTTTGCTCTAGAGATACTGTGAGATGGGGCTTCAGGTGTAGCTGGGGCTGCCATCTCATCTTCCATTCTTTTCATTCAATTCCTTGATTTAAATGTGTTTTCTTCTTTAAAAAAATCATACTCAGACTTTATTTGTTTTACTTTGGCATATAGCCGATTAACAATGTTATAATAGTTTCAGGTAAATAGCAAAGGGACTCAGCCATATAAATGTGTCTTCCTAAACAACTCATTACTTTTTCTGGCCCACTCAAAGTCTGTTTGCCACATGCTCTCAGCTTTTTCAGTTCTTAGTGCTCATCCTTTGTTTATACCCCAGCAGTCTCCTATCACTGTTCCTGTGGGATAGCTATCAACCCACCATCATTCTCCCCACCAGCAGCCCCCTAGGCACCCAACTTCCCTGCTTCTGTTTATTCCCATTATATTAGCATAAAAATAGCCCATCTAAAACCAAATGACATTTCAGCTCTCCTTGTGAAGCAGTCTGCTTACATTTAGCTTTAAGTAGTTAATTGTGACATTCCACTCTATTTAACTTGCTTTTTGCTTTTGTGTGATTTAAAAGAGAATGTGTCTGGAATGCATATTAATTGCTCTTGCAGGCAGTCTATGTGGGGCATTAACTAGAAATTACCAAAAGATCAGGGCCTTAGGTAGTAGAAGGTTATGTGCAAAGTGAAAACAGGTGTATGAACATAGTTTAAAAATTGTGCATTTTCAATTTTTTTTGTTAGTCAGTCACTAAGTTGTGTCCGACTCTTTGTGACCTATAGCTAACTAATAAAAATGTGGAGAGGGGATGGTGAGAGAGTAGCCATCATGGCAAGGTTCCATTGAGTCAGTGATGCCATCCAACCATCTCATCCTCTGTCATCCCCTTCTCCTCCCGCCTTCAATCTTTCCCAGCATCAGGGTCTTTTCCAGTGAGTCAGCTCTTCACATCAGGTGACCAAAGTATTGGAGTTTCAGCTTCAGCATCAGTCCTCCTAATGAATATTCAGGACTGATTTCCTCTAAGATTGACTGGTTGGATCTCCTTGCAATCCAAGGGACTGTCAAGAGTCTTCTCCAGCACCACAGTTCAAAATCATCAATTCTGTGGCACTCAGCTTTCTTTATAGTTCAACGCTCACATCCATACCTGACTACTGGAAAAACCATAGCTTTGACTAGATGGACCTTTTTTTGGCAAAGTAATGTCTCTGCTTTTGAATATGCTGTCTAGATTGGTCATAGCTTTTCTTCCAAGGAACAAGCATCTTTTAATTTCATGGCTTCAGTCCCCATTGCAGTGATTTTGGAGACCCCCAAAATAAAGTCTCTTACTTTCCATTGTTTGCCCATCTATTTGCCATGAAGTGATGGGGGACCAGATGCCATGATCTTAGTTTTCTGAATGTTGAGTTTTAAGTCAACTTTTTCACTCTCCTCTTTCACTTTCATTAAGAGGCTCTTTAGTTCTTCTTCACTTTCTGCCATAAGGGTAGTATCATATGCATATCTGAGGTTATTGATATTTCTCCCAGCAGTCTTGATTCCAGCTTGTACTTCATCCAGCCCAGCATTTCTCATGATGTACTCTGCATGTAAGTTAAATAAGCAGGGTGACAACATACAGCTTTGATGTACTCCTTTCCCTATTTGGAACCATTCTGTTGTTCCATGTCCAGATCTAACTGTTGCTTTTTGACCTGCATACAGATTTCTCAGAAGGCAGGTCAGGTGGTCTAGTATTCCCATCTCTTTCAGAATTTTCCACAGTTTGTTGTGATCCACACAGTCAAAGGCTTTGGCATAGTCAATAAAGCAGAAGTAGGTGTTTTACTGGATTTCTGTTGCTTTTTTGATGATCCAGTGGATGTTGGCAATTTGACCTCTGGTTCCTCTGCCTTTTCTAAATCCAGCTAGAACATCTAGAAGTTCATTGTTCAGGTACTGTTGAAGCCTGGCTTGGAGAATTTTGAGCATTACTTTGCTAGCATGTGAGATGAGTGCAATTGTGTGGTAGTGTGAACATTCTTTGACATTGCCTTTCTTTAGGATTGGAATGAAAACTGACCTTTTCCAGTCCTGTAGCCACTGCTGAGTTTTCCAAATTTGCTGGCATATTGAGTGCAGCACTTTCACAGCATCATTTTTAGGATTTGAAATAGCTCAACTGGAATTTCATCACCTCCACTAGCTTTGTTTGTAGTGATGCTTCCTAAGGCCCGTTTGACTTCAGATTCCAGGATGTGTGGCTCTAGATGAGTGATCACACCATCATGATTATCTGGGTCATGAAGATCTTTTTCTATAGTTCTTCTGTGTATTCTTACCACCTCTTCTTAATATCTTCTGCCTCTGTTAGGTCCATATCATTTCTGTCCTTTATTGTGCCCATCTTTACATGAAATGTTCCCTCTGTCTATCAGATCTAATCCCTTGAATCTATTTCTCACTTCCACTGTATAATCATAAGGGATTTGATTTAGGTCCAGTGGTTTTCCCTATGTTCTTCAATTTTAGTCTGCTCAGAGAACTATAAGAATCAGATTTGTGAATTAAGATATTATGATTTTCACTGATATAGTATTAAATAATTTATAACATGATTTTTAAACATTTGACTTTTTACTAAACTGAAAATGAACGTGCTAAGAGGCAGAGGCATGGAAAAGGTAGCATAACCAGCTTAAGAAGAGACATATTTCACCATGTTATTTTTTACTTAGAGTGTTTTTCCTTTTAGTCTTTGCTCTGATTAGTATTATTAAGTTTATTTGTTGTGAAGGTGAATATATTTTGTTTTAATTTTAAAAAGTATTCTTTAAGAAAATAACAAAAATCATGGTCTCTAGCGTGATGTTTTTAGGTGTTTTCTGGTTCTTAGGTGCTAAATCTTAACATCATCCTTTTGTAAATACTGCATATGCCCAGATACCCAACATAAAGTTGCAAATGAGTTCTGTCAGCCAGTTTGAGGAATCAAAAAAAAAAAAAGCTTCTTTTCAAGGATACTCTACACCTTCAAATGGTGGTGGAAAAGCTACATTACCAAACTTAAAGTGAATTTTTGCCTCGCTTATACCAAATGAGAGTTTCCCATTCCAGATTTTGAAATCCTAAAATCTAACAACAACTTGTTCACATGTATGTAGACTGATATTCTCAGAAGATTAGTGGTTGGGAGGTAGGCAGGGGTGGGTGGTCATATGGGAGCAATAGCCATGTTTCCCTTCTTGACTCACTCCATCTCCTGACACTCCTAAACCTAAACAGTAAACAAGAATAGAGCCTGGCATGGTAGGTTTTGGAGCCAGGCATATTTACCTTTGAATCTTAGTTCTAGCATAAGATGACAAGATCTGTGATTTTGAGTTTCTTGGAGTGTCATTTTCCCCATATATAAAATGAGGGGGTACCCAGTCCAGTCTTCTTGGTGGGAAAATCCCATGGACAGAGGCTGACTATAGTCCATAGGGTCGCAGAGTTGGACACGACTGAACACATACACATACATCCATTTTACAGAATTATAAGTGTTTTTATGTAAAGTTACTAGCACAGAGCAGGCATATGATAAATAAAAGTTATTATTATTTTACTACTCAGAAGTAGTGGGATAAGATTATTGCTCCTCCAAGAAAAAATTTAATTCTCAACTTCAATTATGAAACCAATGAAATAATTTTCAGAGCTTTTATTAATGGAAAGAAAAACCCTTTAATATATTTAAAATTTTTATACTGTGCTAGGCACATATGTATTATCTCATGTAATTTCTTGTTCCTGCTTTATTTTTCTCCATGGCACTTATCACCATTTGAAAACTACACATTTTACTATATTGTTTGTCTCCCCTTGGTACAAAGCTAGTTGCACAAGGGCAGAGATTTTTGTCTATTTAGTTCACTGATGTTTCCTTAGCTCCTAGAATAGTGGCTGGCATGTGGTGGGGTTCAGTACATTCTTGTTGCATGAATGAATGAATCCACATACCCTTTGAGAGAGGCAATTTGATTGTATTCAGTACGTAGAAAATGAATTCTCTATTGCAGTGATGCTTTTCAAGGTTCTGAACACCCTTGAGTGACTCTTGCTTTTCCACATACCATGTCAAGAAGCTCTTGTGGCTGGTGGTTAGGTCATTATACACCATTCAGTTTCTAAATCCTTCCACTGAAAGCAGGGATATTGCCCAGACATCTTTGATGGGCTTCCCCTCTCTATGGGGTTTCTAAAAGAGAGCTAGAGTTTCCCAGGTCATTTGAAAGATATGTCGATTCTCCTACTGGTGGTTGTCTTCTTTCTCTTTAGCGAATTTGAGTCTCCTTCAGGAACGGTTCTTTATCCTCCTTTAAGTCATGACTCCTCAGTGGATTGAGTGATACATTAGTGAGTTTCAAAAGAATCTTCAAGGAAAGCACCAGATAGGGAGAATGATAAGCCATGGAATCAGCCCTTTCCCGTTGCTATAAAAATGCTCTAATGAGAAATAAAGCAAAGCACAGGCACATAACAATATATTTGCTTGGTCAGAAGATCATACCACCTCATGATGAAGGAAATAATTAAGATAGACAATTTCTGCTGTATATTTTAAAGTAGAGGCAAACTATCTTTTAACAGTGGATGTCTATAGCTGATTTTTTTTTTACCAAAGACATATTCTAAATGTCATACTTTTGAACTGAGTATTTGTTTCTCAACCAACAGGTGTAAGATTTTTTTCTTGAAATTCAAACCATTTTGACAGCATTTTATTTTTAGAATCCTTCCTCTTTTAAAGGTCAAAACAATATCCAAAAGCAATTAGAAAAACATCTTGGGAGAAGGCAGTGTTCTTGTTATACCATAATATTGATGGGCTGAATAAGAAAATGTAATAATGTTAAGTTTATAGTTCATAGTGTTTTTATTTTATGGTTATGAAACATATTTAATATATTTACTTTTAGCAACCTCCTCATGCTCTAGGATAAAAATTATGCCCTAGGAATATTTCTTTCCATCTGCAATATATGCCATAGCCCGTTACAGTGTACGAGGACATCATTATGTTCAAATAGCATGTTATTCAGATCTATTTCAAAGAGCCCTGGACTGGAAGTAGGAACCTGAATTTTAACTCCTGCTAATACAATCTCCCTGAACCGTAGTTTCCTCCCCAGTAAAACAAAAGGGTTAAAGTAAATGATTTGTGTTTCCTTTAAGCGCTAATATTTTAAGGCTCACTTACAGGGTTCTCCTTCTCTTTCAATTGTTCAGCCTTGTGATTTTTTCCAAAATGATGTTCCATAAACCATTTTAAATTTGCTTAATGCCCTGATACAGATGAAAACATAGTTTATACACCATTTAAATTTCACACGTGTTTGACTCATTAGCTTGTGTTTCACAATACTCTTGGTGGTTAACCTATAGTGAATACATAAGGTTTCACTTAAATTAACAAATTACTGTCTTTCACTACTCTCAAACTACCGCACAATTGCACTCATCTCACACGCTAGTAAAGTAATGCTTAAAATTTTCCAAGCCAGGCTTCAGCAATATGTGAACCATGAACTTCCAGATGTTCAAGCTGGTTTTAGAAAAGACAGAGGAACCAGAGGTCAAATTGCCAACATCCGATGGATCATTGAAAAAGCAAGAGACTTCCAGAAAAACATCTATTTCTGCTTTATTGATAATGCAAAGCCTTTGACTGTGTGGATCACAATAAAGTGTGGAAAATTCTGAAAGAGGTGGGAATACCAGACCATCTGACCTGCCTCTTGAGAAACCTATATGCAGGTCAGGAAGCAACAGTTAGAACTGGACATGGAACAACGGACTGGTTCCAAATAGGAAAAGGAGTACATCTAGGCTGTATACTGTCACCCTGCTTATTTAACTTATATGCAGAGTACATCATGAGAAACGCTGGGCTGGAAGAAGCACAAGCTGGAATCAAGATTGCTGGGAGAAATATCAATAACCTCAGATATGCAGATGACACCACCCTTATGGCAGAAAGTGAGGAAGAGCAAAAGAGCCTCTTGATGAAAGTGAAAGAGGAGAGTAAAAGTTGGCTTAAAGCTCAACATTCAGAAAACGAAGATCATGGCATCTGGTCCCATCACTTCATGGGAAATAGATGGGGAAACAGGGGAAACAGTGGCTGACTTTATTTTTCTGGGCTCCAAAATCACTGCAGATGGTGACTGCAGCCATGAAATTAAAAGACGCTTACTCCTTGGAAGGAAAGTTATGACCAACCTAGATAGCATATTGAAAAGCAGAGACATTACTTTGTCAACAAAGGTCCGTCTAGTCAAGACTATGGTTTTTCCAGTGGTCATTGTATGGATGTGAAAATTGGGCTATAAAGAAAACTGAGCGCCTAAGAATTGATGCTTTTGAACTGTGGTGTTGGAGAAGACTCTTGAGAGTCCCTTGGACTGCAAGGAGATCCAACCAGTCCATCCTAAAGGAGATCAGTCCTAGGTGTTCATTGGAAGGACTGATGTTGAAGCTGAAACTCCAATCCTTTAGCCACCTGATGCGAAGAGCTGACTCATTGAAAAAGACCTGATGCTGGGAAAGATTGAGGGCATGAGGAGAAGGGGACGACAGAGGATGAAATGGTTGGATGGCATCACCGACTCAGTGGACGTGGGTTTGGGTGGACTCCGGGAGTTGGTGGTGGACAGGGAAGCCTGGCATGGTGCAGTTCATGGGGTCGCAAAGAGTCGGAAAACGATTGAGTGACTGAACTGAACTGAACTGTCTTTCACAACAAACTTAAATTTTTTTCCAGTTTTTATTGAGAAATAATTGATATACATCTCTGTATCAGCTTCAGGCATGGAAGCTGATGGTTTGATTTGTATATACTGTGAAATAATTACCACACTAGATTCAGCTAACATCCACCTTCTCATATAGACACAATAAAAAGAAAGAAGAAAAGAATAAAGGGAAAAAATTTCTCCTTGTGATGAGAACTCTTACGATTTACTCTCTTAACTTTTCTAAATACCATATAGCAGTGTTAGTTATAGATGTCATGTTACTATGACATTCCTAGCACTTAATTTGTGTTATAGCTGGATGTTTGTACCTTCCTCCAATTCTCTCTCCTCTTACCACCCCCCCGCCCCAACAAACTTTTAAACACTTCCCCTATCTTACAATCAAGTATTTTCTATGTATTCTTTCTCTTTTTAGTCATAACATGCATTTTCTATTAATGAGCTGAGTGAATAGCTGGGTTCTCCTCTACCCTTCCTGTTGGGTGTGGAATTTCTTTAGAAACTCACATTGCTGCTCTAGACACTCCCCAAAATACCTGTAAGTGCTTTTAGAAAGTCATACTGTGTGGAATTCCCAGTTTTGTAGATAAAAAATGGCCAAATATCATCAGTTTCATGTAGTTCAACCTAATAATTTAGTAATTATCATAATAATGTCTTTACTATTTTTATAACACAGTGATGAAAGTCAGTCCTTAAATGAGTTAAAAAAAGTAGTGCAAAGAGCACACAGAGGCTTTAATGAAAGACTCATCTGGGATCGAATTCCTCTTTTCTGGAAGGGGAAAATGTGCCTTCGGCAAGTTGCTCAACTTTGCTGAGCTTTGTTTTCATTTGTAAAGTGGAAATACTGTTGCCTGCCTCAAGGGCTTGCTGAGCACAATCCTTATGACTCTTAGAATGGTGCCTGATTTTATATTCAAACTCTGTAACAGTCATAATGTTGTTTCAAATAACCATTCTTATACTCCCTCATTCATAAATATCTAAATGTTTAGCTAGAAGAACAAAGGGCCCTAAATAGATTAAATGAGAAATGGTTGCAAGGAGCAGATTCCTGGGAAGAGTCCTATCTTCCAGGGCTGTGTAGATTTTTAATAAGATCTCTAAGGGACATTTTGGGGGAGAATAGGAGAATTGTCTTTCATGTCATCTTCATATACCTATTTCTGGAGCAATAATTCTATTATTCATCTGGCGTCTGGAAATTTACTTCAACTATTTTCCCTTTTATACTTTGTTTTTTGAAAGCAACAGTAACAAACCTCTCATGAAAATGGTTGACTTTTAAATTGTATTTATTTATAACAAATAGATTAAAAATTTTATTTGTAAAATTGCACCAAAAGAAAGCCATAGATCTTAAAGTTTCACAACAAGTATTCCATATGTTTTAATACCCACTAGGTAAATGAATTTAATGTTTCATGTAGCCTAAAATAACTCCTGTGAGACTGTCTCTTTCCGAGACCAGAATGGACAAAATCTTTAACTCTCCTCCATTTCTCAGAATGATCCTGTGCTTGTTGATGGCTTCTCCTGTAACCCTGTGTTGATGACTCATGAATTCAGATTTTTACCCTCTGATTATTTATCCTGAGATACAGACTTAATATTTTTCCTACCTTCTGTCTGTATTCTCCAGAATCTTCCTTGAATACCTTTACCCTGCACATCTAAAATTATCTCAGCCTCTTCCCCATTCCAAACTTGCTCTTCTTTTTGAATTGTTTGTCTGGAATAAAGCCTTGTCTTCTGTTCCATCCCTCAGGGCAGAGACTGAGTGTCATCCTTAGTCTTCTGTTTTGCCTCTTCCCTCACCCAGGTCCTGCTGAGTCACCAAGACTTGTAGAGTTTCTAACTCTCTAACTCTCTGGGATGGTGAAAATGAGCTTAGGGTCACATCACTCCAAATAATTTTTTATTGTTTAGTAGATTTAGGTCATGCTTCCCTACCTCCTGGTGTCCTCTTACCTACACTATAGACCTGATATTATTAGACTTTCTTTTCAAAGCCCTTCCATCCCCATAATCTTTCTAGCTGTGCTCTGACCTTTTTCCAGCTCTGTTAAAGCCTGTGTCTAGGACAGCGTCAGGTGTTCAGTGTGGTTGGTGTGCTGTGGTGAAGACGGGGAGAAAATGCACAGTGTGAGCACTGACAGGGACTCCAACAAACAAGAGATGTGTTATCCTAGATGGAAAGAGTGTGTTATTGTTATTATTGTTTTTTTACTTTGAAATAAAAAAATATTTTATCTGATCAGAGAGTTTCAAAAGTTGATATATAAATTTACTACACCCTAACTCAAGAGGATTACACACTGTTGACTTCAGCACCAGAATGTATTTCCTTTTTGCAGGCATTATTCTCATATGTCTTTTGAATTAATTCCAATGGACAGGAGCCAGTTTTAACTCTGTGGCCCACAACACTGGCATTGTTCACAGTAATGTTCACAAGAGGAGGAAATCAGCAACCATTTTTTTCCCCTTAAAGGATTTAGATGACTGGCTCCCATGAGGAAGGTGGTGGTCTGTTGGTGAGCTGTGCTTGGTGTCAGTTAGATCTTTTGAGTTCAGATTACAGTCACATGCAATTATTAGCTCTGTGCCTAAGAAAAGTTGCCCTTCTGGGCTCTGCTTTTCTTCTTAGTACCTCACCTGTCAAGTATTCTGTAGTTTGGACACAATATATATATATAATACAGTACCTAGGGCTTCCCTCCTAGCTTAGTTGGTAAAGAATCTGACTGCAGTGCAGGAGACATGTGTTCCATTCCTGGGTCGGAAAGATCCCCTGGAGAAAGAAATGGCAACCCACTCCAGTATTCTTGCCTGGACACTCTCATGGACAGAGGAACCTGGTGGGCTACAGTCCATGGGGATGCAAGAGTCGGACATGACTAAGTGACTTTGACTACAGTACCTAGGATACATTCTCAGGAGTAGTCAGTGGCTGCTGCTAAGTCGCTTCAGTCATGTCCTACTCTGTGAGACCCCGTAGACAGCAGCCCACCAGGCTCCCCTGTCACTGGGATTCTCCAGGGAAGAACACTGGAGTGGGTTGTCATTTCCTTCTCCAATGCATGAAAGTGAAAAGTGAAAGGGAAGTCACTCAGTTGTGTCCGACTCTTAGTAACCCCATGGACCGCAGCCTACCAGGCTCCTCCATCCATGGGATTTTCCAGGCAAGAGTACTGGAGTGGGGTGCCATTGCCTTCTCCGTGGTCAGTGGAGGCTGGGGGTATTCATAGTGTAAAAGATTGACTGGTGGCCAGCCTGGTAGCCTGACCTTGTTTTAGTAGGATTTCTATCCTAATCCCAGACCTGTGAGATCTCAGGGGTCAAAGGAGTCTTGCGTCAGCATCTTGTCCAACTTCAGCTTCTTCCCTAAATTGAGCAGGAATAACCACATTTTGTTGTTGTTGTTGAGTCATTAAATCGTGTGTGACACTGACCCCATGGACTGTAGCACGCCAGGCTTCCCTGTCCTTCACCATCTCCCAGAGTTTGCTTAAACTCATGTCCATCGAGTTGGTCATGCCATCCAACCATCTCATCCTCTGTTATCCCCTTCTCCTCTTGTCTTCAATCTTTCCTAGCATCAGGATCTTTTCCAGTGAGTTGACTCTTTGCATCAGGTGGCCAAAGTATTGGAGCTTCAGCTTCAGCATCAGTCCTTCCAATGAATATTCAGGGTTGATGTCCTTTAGGATTGACTGGTTTGATCTCTTTGCTGTCCAAGGGACTCTCAAGAGTCTTCTCCATAATCACAATTCAAAATCATCAATTCTTCAGTGCTGACCAATGTTTATACAGATCTCCCTTGACTTCATATGGGGTTATCCAACATCAGTTGAAAATATTGTGAATCAAAAATGTAATTAAAAAAATGTAATTAATATGTATAATCTAATGGACATCATAGTTTGGCCTAGTCTACCTTAATTTGCTCAGAACACTTACATTAGCCTACAGTTGGGAAAAATCTTATAATGCATTACCAACTTAATAATCAAGTGTTGAATAGCTCATGTAACTTACTTGAATATTATACTGAAGTGAAAAATGGAATGGTTGTCTGAGTACAGAATGATTGTAATTTTATCAGTTATTTATCCTCTTGCCAGTGTGGATGATGAAACTCCCACTGCCCAGTGTAAGAGAAAGTATGATACTGTATATCACTAGCCCAAGAAAAGATCAAAATTAAAATTCAAAGTATAGTTTCTACTGAATGTGAATGCTTTTGTACCATATAAAGTTGAAAAATAGTAGTTGAATCATCATAAGCTGGGGATAGTCTGTATCAGTTCAGTCACTCAGTCATGTCTGACTCTTTGTGATTCCAAGGACTGCAGCACACCAGGCTTCCCTGTCCATCACCAACTGCCAGAGCTTGCTCAAACTCACGTCCATTGAGTTGGTGATGCCATCCTACCATCTCATCCCCTGTCGTCCCCTTCTCCTCCTGCCTTCAATCTTTTCCAGCATCAGGGTCTTTACCAATGAGTCAGTTCTTCACATCAGGTGGCCAAAGTATTAGAGTTTCAGCTTTAGCATCAGTCCTCCTAATGAATATTCAGGACTGATTTCCTTTAGGATGGACTGGTTGGATCTCCTTGAAGTCCAAGGGACTCTCAAGAGTCTTCTCCAACACCACAGTTCAAAAGCATCAGTTCTTCAGCAATCAGCTTTCTTTATAGTCCAACTCTTACATCCGTACCTGACTACTGGAAAAACCACAGCTTTGACTAGATGGACCTTTGTTGGCAAAGTAATGTCTCTGCTTTTTAATATGCTGTCTAGATTGGTCATAGCTTTTCTTCCAAGGAGCAAGCATCTTTTAATTTCATGGCTGCAGTTACCATCTGCAGTGATTTTGGAGTCCCCGAAAATAAAGTCTCTTACTTTCCATTGTTTCCCCATCTATTCATCATGAAGTGATGGAACCAGATGCCATGATCTTCGTTTTCTGAATGTTGAGTTTTAAGCCAACTTTTTCACTCTCCTCTTTCACTTTCATCAAGAGGCTTTTTAGTTCTTTGCTTTCTGTCATAAGGGTGGTGCCATTTGCGTATCTGAGGTTATTAATATTTCTCCCAGCAATCTTGATTCCAGTTTGTGCTTCATCTATCCTGGCATTTCACATGATGTACTCTGCATGGAAGTTAAATAAGCAGGGTGACAACATACAGTCTTGATGTACTCCTTTCCCGATTTGGAACCATTCTGTTGTTTCATGTCCAGTTCTAACTGTTGCTTCCTGACCTGCATACAGATTTCTCAGAAGGCAGGTCAGGTGGTCTGGTATTCCCATCTCTTGAAGAATTTTCAACAGTTTGTTGTGATCCAAACAGTCAAAGGCTTTGCTGCTGCTGCTTTTAAGTTGCTTCAGTCGTGTCCGACTCTATTCGACCCCATAGATGGCAGCCCACCAGACTCTGCCGTCCCTGGGATTCTCCAGACAAGAACACTGGAGTGGGTTGCCATTTCCTTCTTCAATGCATGAAAGTGAAAAGTGAAAGTGAAGTTGCTCAGTCGTGTCCAACTCTTTGTGACCCCATGGATCGCAGCCTACCAGGCTCCTCCATCCATGGGATTTTCCAGGCAAGAGTACTGGAGTGGGGTGCCATCAGCTTCAGTCAATAAAGCAAAAGTAGAGATTTTTCTGGAACTCTCTTGCTTTTTCGATGACCCAATGGATGTTGACAATGTGATCTCTGGTTCGTCTGCCTTTTCTAAATCCAACTTGAACATCTGGATGTTCATGGTTCAGGCACTACTGAAGCCTGGCTTGGAGAATATTGAGCATTACTTTGCTAACGTGTGAGATGAATGTGATTGTATGGTAGTTTGAACATTCTGTGGTCTGTATATCAAATTTTATTTTCCTTATGCTTCCTTTCTAATTTGGGGAAAAGGTTTCCATAGAAAATTGTTTTAAGCCCAGTGAATAACATTTACTATTAAACTCTCATAGTCTTGTCAAGGGAAATTCCACACTTTAATGTGCATTTATTACTCTAATTCAGATTCAGTTCAACAATCTGTTGCACCTTCAGGTATTAAAATATGGTAAATAATTGATTTCACTTCCCCCCCCCCCCACCCACAGATATTGAATAAGTTGGAGACACAGAGGTTATGCATCTATTCTCAGGGGACAAGATTACCTAGAGAGATTTTCCCAGTACAGGTAGTCCTTTGCCTTGGAGATGATTATGTGATTTAGCAGTGAGGGGTAATATTCTTTACACTGTCAGATGTGGTGTAGGCTGGAGCCTCTCAGCTTGAGTTGCGTCCATCAGTGAGCTACAGACATGTCTGGATATGTCCACTGAATGTCTGCCCTGTGTTGGTGATGAGTGGGTGGTCTGTTCCCTTCAAGGGACAGAGTGTATTGGCACCAGGGACAGAAGAGATTTCTGAAGAGAACTCATTCCAAGGGAAGTGAAGTCAGCCATGATAAACTCTAATTTCCAAAAGGTGAAGTGATTCTGAGCTCAGTTGGAAGTGAGACACAAGTTATCCTCTCTTGGTCATTCCCTGAACTCATGGCTGAGACCTATAAAACTTAGGGAGAGGCAAGTGTACTGTGCATAAAAGCTATTCAGTTAAAGAATCTGTACCCAATTTGAGCACAAGACCACTGCTTTAGCAGCCTTGAAAATAAAAGTGTTCATAGCTCAGTCATGTCTGACTCTCTGTGACTCCATGGACTGTAGCCTGCCAGGCTCTTCTGTCCATGGGATTTCCCAGGCAAGCATACTGGAGTGGGTTGCCATTTTTTTCTCCAGGGCATCTTTCCAACCCAGGAATCAAACCCAGTTTTCTGGCATTGCAGGCAGATTCCTCACCATCTGAGCCACCAGGGAAAGCCTATTATTACAAGCTTTAGACAGTGTATTAAATAGGAGAGAGAAAGGTATGTTCCCCTTTCTCTACAGGTGCTGTAACCAGAGGTTTCCAAATTCTTTTGATTGACAGTCTTATCTGTTAAAAAAAATGTATACGCCCTCACTTATATTAATATATATTTTATAAAATGCACACAAAAGTAAAAATAAAAAAGAATGAAACAAAAATTAAGCAGAAACAAATATTTCCTCACATTACCAAAGGTTTGCCTTACATCTCCCATGGGGTGAGCCCCAGCCTGCATACCCCTGCCCAGAGAGCATCAGTGAGAGGGGCCTGCTGGTGCCTGGAAATAACAGCTCTTCCTGGTGAAGGTGCCCATGCTGTAATGAGTGTGCATCCATATTTAGCGTTGAAACATCATGAAATTCTACCCTGGGCCCTCTTTTCAGGGAACTAGACTCTGGTGAGCCTGGTAAAAGAAAGAAACTGGTAAATGCAAAACATTGCCAATAGTGTGACTACATGTGTATCCCCTAAGCTGGCAAACCCTGGGGAAGATTGGGTTGTACAAATCAAAAACAGCTCTGAGACATGTTTGTACTGGATTTTCAGAGTTTATAGTAGCTTTTTACAACAACAGAGTTATCCTCAAAAACTCTGTAGGATATAAAGGATGAAAATTGAGAATTTCCTTAACCCAGTCTGAGAGTCACACCTAATTCTTAGGTTATTTTTGGAAATCGTAGTAGCTACCTGAGAAGTTTGAATTGATAATAATTAACTACTCTTCCACAGCCTTGTTAACAAGTTGTAATGAACAAAAGCCTTGAACAGAATCACCACACATACAGGTACTTATTAGACAAACATTCGTTAGCAAAGTAGGCACAAAGTATTTCATATAGTCTGCTTGATAGGTTTAATGATGTTCCAGCTCTGTTTCTTCTTAGGTGCTCCAACTGTACAATATTAAGTAAAAGCTTTATTCCAGGTAGAATTCTGTACCCTTTAGGAAGCATCACACAATCAAGTTCTACACCAGTGGTTGAAGACAAGGACACATTAGGGCCTTATGTGAGGCCGCACGTATCTGAGCCTCAGATAACATCACTAAGGGGCACATTTGAGGGTCCTTATTCTTTCTTTCTGAAAGTATTTCTACAGTATGTTAACTAGCTCACATGTCTTCAATACATTTAATCTTTCCAGGGAAAATCCATTTCTAATTTTCATCTTTCTAAATGACAAAGCAATGATTATTTATGGAGGTAGGAGAGAGGTTACCCCCTTTTTGATATAATGCTTCTTGGCACATTAATCCACCCCCCCCTTTCTGGACCATATTTATCAGATATAACTTTTGCTGACTATATCTATAATGAAGCTTAAATTAATTGTCATATATATCCACATATTATACTGAAGTACTTTAAAGTAAATTACAGATTTTGTAACATTAGGTTACCATTTTACATTGAAACTTATAGTCTTATCATTTGCTCAGAGTCTCTTTGCTCATGAGGGTAATTCAGAAACTGACTGCTGCTGCTAAGTCACTTCAGTCATGTCTGACTCTGTGCGACCCCATAGACAGCAGCCCACCAGGCTCCCCCGTCCCCGGGATTCTCCAGGCAAGAACACTGCAGTGGGTTGCCATTTCTTTCTCCAATGCGTGAAAGTGAAAGTGAAGTCGCTCAGTTGTGTCGGACTCCTAGCGACCCCATGGACTGCAGCCTACCAGGCTCCTCCGTCCATGGGATTTTCCAGGCAAGAGTACTGGAGTGGGGTGCCATTGCCTTCTCCCTCAGAAACTGAACCCAGGTATAAATAATTCTCTATCCCGCACTTTCTTTGTAATACCAGTACACTTGACTGTATGCACTTCTAGTGCTGGCTGCCTGGGATTGAAGCCATCTGCCACTTGGCCACTTTTCAGTCAAGTCTAAAGTTTAGTTAATAGTTATAGGCCAATGTTAAAAAGTGTTAGGTCCATTAGTCTGGAAAGTTAGGTCCATGAAACAAGGTAAATTGGAAGTGGTCAAAAAGGAGATGGCAAGAGTGAACACTGACATTTTAGAAATCAGTGAACTAAAATGGACAGGAATGGGTGAATTTAACTCAGATGACCATTATATTTACTACTGTGGGCAAGAATCCCTTAGATGAAATGGAGTAGCCCTCATAGTCAACAAAAGAGTCTGAAATGCAGTACTTGGATGCAATCTCAAAAGCAACAGAACGATCTGTTCATTTCCACGGCAAACTATTCAAGATCACAGTAATCCAAGTCTATACCCTGACTAGTAATGCTGAAGAAGCTGAAGTTAAACGGTTCTATGAAGACCTAAAAGACCTTCTAGAACTAACACCCCAAAAGGTGTCCTTTTCACTCTGGGGCACTGGAATGCAAAAGTAGGAAGTCAGGAGATACCTGGAGTAACAGGCAAATTTGGCCTTGCAGTACAAAATGAAGCAGGTCAAAGGCTAACAGAGTTTTGCCAAGAGAACGCACTGGTCACAGCAAACACCCTCTTCCAACAACACAAGAGAAGACATGGACATCGCCAGATGGTCAATACCAAAATCAGATTGATTATATCCTTTGCAGTCAAAGATAGAGAAACTCTATACAGTCACCAAACACAAGACCAGGAGCTGACTGTGGCTCAGATCATGAACTCCTTATTGCCAAATTCAGACTTAAATTGAAGAAAGTAGGGAAAACCACTAGACCATTCAGGTATGACCTAAATTAAATCCCTGGCAATTATGTAATAGAAGTGACAAATAGATTCAAGGGATTAGATCTGATAGACAGTGCCTGAAGAGCTATGGATGGAGCTTCATGACATTGTACAGGAGGCAGTGATCAAGACCATCCTCAAGAAAAGAAAGGCAAAATGGTTGTCTAAGGAGACCTTACAAACAGCTATGAAAAAAAGAAAAGCAAAAGGCAAAGGAGAAAAGGAAAGATATACCCATTTGAATGCAGAGTTCCAAGAATAGCAAGGAGAGATAAGAAAGCCTTCCTCAGTGATCAATGCAAAGAAATAGAGGAAAACAATACAATGGAAAAGACTAGATATCTCTTCAAGAAAATTGCAGATACCAAGGGAACATTTCATGCAAAAATGGGCACAATAAAGGACAGAAATGGTATGGACTTAACAGAAGCAGAAGATATTAAGAAGAGGTGGAAAGAACACACAGAAGAACTATACAAAAAAGATCTTCATGATCCAGATAATCGTGATGGTGTGATCATTGGATTAGAGCCAGACATCCTGGAATGCAAAGTCAAGTGGGCCACTGTGAACAAAGCTAGTGGAGGTGATGGAATTCCAGTTGAGTGCTTTCAAATCCTGAAAGATGATGCTGTGAAAGTGCTACACTCAGTATGCCAACAAATTTGGAAAACTCAGCATTGGTCACAGGACTGGAAAATGTCAATTTTCATTCTAATCCCAAAGTAAGTCAGTGCCAAAGAATGTTCAAACTACTGCACAATTGCGTTCATCTTACACACTAGCAAAGTAATGCTCAGAATTCTCCAAGCCAAGCTTCAATAGTATGTGAACCGTGAACTTCAAGATGTTCAAGCTGGATTTAGAAAAGGCAGAGGAACCAGAGATCACATTGCCAACATCCATTGGATCATCGAAAAAGCAAGAGAGTTCCAAAAAAAACATCTGCTTTATTGACTATGCCAAAGCCTTTGTCTGTGTAGATCATAACAAACTGTGGAAAATTCTGAAAGAAATGAGAAGAAACCTGAGAAATCTGTATGCAGGTCAAGAAGCAACAGTTAGAACTGGACATAGAACAACAGACTGGTGCCATATTGGGAAAGGAGTATGTTAAGGCTGTATATTGTCATGCTGCTTATTTAGCTTCCATGCAGAGTACATCATGTGAAATCCTGGGGTGACTGAAGCACAAGCTGGAACCAAGATTGCCAGGAGAAATATCAATAACCTCAGATATGCAGATGACACCATTATGGCAGAAAGCAAAGAAGAACTAAAGAGCCTCTTGATGAAAGTAAAAGAGGAGAGTGAAAAAGTTGGCTTAAAACTCAACATTCAGAAAACTAAGATCATGGCATCTGGCCCCATCACTTCATGGCAAATAGATGGGGAAACAATGGAAACAGTGAGAGACTATTTTCTTGGTCTCCAAAATCACTGCAGATGGTGACTGCAGCCATGAAATTAAAAGATGCTTGCTCCTTGGAAGAAACGTTATGACCAACCTGGACAGCATATTAAAAAGCAAAGACATTACTTTGTTAAAAAAAGGTCCATCTAATCAAAACTTTGGTTTTCCAGTCGTCATGTATGGATGTGAGAGTTGGACTATAAAGAAATCTGAGCACTGAAGAATTAATGCTTTTCAACTGTGTTGTTGGAGAAAACTCTTGAGAGTCCCTTGGACTGCAAGGAGATCCAACCAGTCCATCCTAAAGGAGATCAGTCCTGAATATTCATTGGAAGGACTGATGCTGAAGCTGGAACTCTAATACTTTGGCCACCTAATGCAAAGAACTGACTCATTGGAAAAGACCCTGATGCTGGGAAAAATTGAGGGCAGGAGGAGAAGGGGATGACAGAGGATGAGATGGTTGAATAGCATCACCAACTCAATGGACATGAGTTTGAGTAGGCTCTGGGAATTGGTGATGGACAGGGAGGCCTGGCCTGCTACAGACCATGGAGTCACAAAGAATTGGACATGACTGAACAACTGAACTGAACTGACCCACCCCTGGTCACCACTGAAAATACAGCATGTGTAATCACTAAGCCTTACTCGGTGGACTTTTCAAGCTGGCCTAGTCATCTCCCCATCTTACTCACATCTGACAGCTTTTCTCCCTCTTCCACTGTCCCTGGGGAACCCCAGCTATCACTCCAGCTCCAAAGTAAACAAGCTGTCCAACATCCTGCACCTATTCTCAATATGTTCTGTTCCCCTCCCAGTTTTATTGGGATCATGGCTCTCCTGTCATGCTGGTCCTCTTGGGAGGTTAAAAGCCAGAATGTACCTTGAGTAAACTGCTATGCCTCACTGCATCCTAGTCCCCCACCCAAAATACATGTCAGAGAACAAACCTAGAGGGAAACAACACCAGAAACAAAGTGTACCCAACTATTTAAAATCCAAAACTTCATTCTTTATTAGAAAATAAGCAAAGATTCATTTTCATTCAGGGAACAAATAATTTGTTCATAAGTTGAGTATCTACTGCAGGATTTCCCTAAGAAGAGGAATTTCAAATTCTAGAGCAAGAGAGTGTAATAAGTGGCAAAGATCAAATGCTGGCCACAATTTATGGTGCATAACCATAAACTGAAAATTTGTACTTGCAAACCCGTCCCAGAGTTCTAGACCAGGAAGTTGGGAACTGGAAATGTACCCTCTGCAGAGCCACAGCTAATGCATGTGATGTTTCAGTACTCTTCAAGCTGCTGTACTTTTCAAGCTAAGTAAGCAACAGCCGAAACACAATACTCTGCCGTGCTCTGATTCAATTCTATTGGAGAAAATGCATGGTCTGAGAGTCATCTGGATATGCCCAAAGTTAGCTTCTTCTCCCCTTAAGTAAAGTGTAGCTGATACTTTTTGGTTTTCATTTGCAAATTTTTATCATCTTTTGAAAGATAAGTAATTGGCAGCAAAACTACATAAGAGGAGAGAATGCTAAATACAACCCAATAACTAAGACTGCCGTGTATGCCACAATGCAGGCTGTGCATTAAACAAGGGCACCCCTTCTAGTGGGACTCTTCACATCACAAGTACCACAGTTTGCGTATTTACTAGTGTGGTTTTCCAGAAAATGGCAATAAAAGTGCCCTATTCTAATAAAGTCAGTATATGATGACAATTTCCTAAAAGTGGAAGTGAAGTGTTTTGAAGAGAGAATATCTTTCCAAACTGCATAAAGGTGCCATATGGGCTGGCAGCAGCCATGATTTTACTTCATGCTATAAGATTGCTCTCTAATCAGTAATTCTGTCTCTAAATTCTTAAACACCAGTCCATAGTGAGGACCCACAAATATTCTTGACTCTTTGGCAATTGCTCTAAGAGGTTTTACCTGCAGTAAATCTAACCTCGATTTAGATAAACATTTATAGATATGGTGAAAAGAAACAGTTTCACACAAAATAATAATATATCCAGCTTAAAGAGTGCCTTAAAACAGACGTGGTTGGCTGAGCTTTTATATCAGAAACTCATACCAGCTTTTAAAATGCCTCTAATTTCATTTCCCCTGCACTACCACTGTTCCTTGACCTAGTTTCTCCACTAGAGAGGTCCAATTATGTTACAAAGTGAGGCTAAAATTTTGTCCTAAATTTATAATGGGAAAGACTCATTAATTTGCTTTCCTTTCCTGAAACAAACTCCTCCTTACGTGAATCACATAGTGTTATTTTTATTTTATTTTTGTTGTTTTTGTTCAGTCACTAAGTCATGTCTGACTCTTTTGTGACCCCATGGACTGTAGCTTGCTCCTCTGTCCATGTGATTTCCCAGACACAAGAATACTGGAGTGGGTTGCCATTTCCTTCTCCAGGGGATCTTCCTGACCCAAATATTGAACCCGTGTCTCCTGCATTAGCAGGTGGGTTCTTTACCATTGAGCCACCAGGGAAACCCTTTATTTTTTTAGTAACACTAAAAGTGTCAGTTGCTCAGTCGTGTCCAACTGTTTGTGACCCCATGGATTGTAGCCTGCCAGGCTCCTCTGTTCATGGGATTTTCCAAGCAAGAATACTAGAGTGGGTTGCTATTTCCTTCTCTGGGGGATCTTCCCAATGGTGGGGGGAATTGAACCTGGGTCTCCAGCATTTCAGGCAGGCTCTTTACCATCTAAGCCACCAGGGAAGCTCCAGTAATACTAAATATGTCAACATATGTCCTCCTTTAGTCCTTGAACCTATCATATGTCCCCAGGAAAGTTTCTATTATTTTACTAGTTCATAATACATGATTCACAATTGTGTATTGGTATATTTCTCTTTTCTACTAAATTGTGAAGTTCTTGAGGAAAAGAATCATATTCTATTCATTTATGTATTTCCAGATCCTAGTATTGTAGGAGCTCTTAGCTACTGTTCCTAACAAGTATTTGTTGACAGTAACTAAAGTAACTAAAGGAGCTGAGAGGCATTAACTACACATGAGGCATCAAAGATGCTTCCAAGAATCGGTATCAGTTAGGGTTATTCTACCATAAGCAATAGTGCCAGCTATCTCATGTGAGCAAAAATAAATGCATTGTGAAGTGAAACAGGGTGTCCTCTGTTAAAACCATGGCAGTGAGCAAAGAGAAGTGGGACAACAGTAAGAGATAAAGGCAGGATCAAGGGAGGGGTCTTTTGGATCTTGTTTACTTTAACCTGGAAGCTATTTGACCATATTTATAGACAGAGGAAGGGTTCAGAAAAACAAGAGAAATTTAAGATCTGGGTGATGGATTTTTTCTGAAAAGAAGGTTCTATTGCCATTTACCACACCAGGCACTTACTGTGCTAAACAGACTTCTCCTGCATTATCTTCTAATACTACCAAATGAACACTGTAATTATGCCCATTTCACAGAATGGGAAATGGAGTGTTGAAAAATTTTAAGTGAAATGTTCAAGGTCACACAGCTACAGTGGCAGAGCAGAGAATGGGTAGATTTCTTCCTGACTCCAAAATCCATGCTTTTTAACAATATTTTGCCTCTTTCTATAAAAGCAGGGCTTCCCTGGTGGCTCAGATGGTAAAGCATCTACATACAATGCAGGAGAGCCAGGTTTGATCCCTGGGTGGGAAGATCCTCTGGAGAAGAAGAAAGAAACGGCAACCCACTCCAGTACTCTTGCCTGGAAAATTCCATGGACAGAGGAGCCTGGTAGGCTACAGTACATGGGGTTGTAAAGAGTCGGCCACGACTGAGCGACTTCACTTCTGTAAAAGCAGGAAGAGAAAGTAGGTGAAGGAGATATACCAGCTTATAGATTTGTATTAAGGAGGCAGGACATGCGAGGGATTCCTATCATTAAGCTTCTCTTTTCTCTGCAGGATACAGCAGCCGTTGGTGGAGAAATGGGAGGTTGGGAATGGCACAGTGAGGGTGACTAGTGAAGGACTGTTACAGTGTGGGCTGGAAATGGGAGAGAAGTATGACAGGAAAAAAAGGCCTGAGGAGCATGCTGAAGACTCTCCTACACCACACACACACACACACACACACACACGTACACATAGTTCCTCAAGTTTGCACAGGAGCCATTGCCTATGGCTGTGTAACTCTCTACAGTGTCTACAGCAGGGCTACCCAGTCAGGGTTGGAGGCAGCACAGCAAGATGCTAAGACAGAACCATGTTCAAGTTCCAGCTCTGGCTGTGTTACAAAAAGGGGTGAAAGTAAAGAAAATCTTACTCAAATCAGTAATTTCTCTGGCTCTGAGCTCAGATAATTAGAGATTATTATTCTTATCCTAAGGAGGCAGTAAAGTAATGCTTTAAAATTATATACACAAATATACCTGCACATACACAGAAATACATTCAATTTCTATCACTAACAACCTCAGTTAACATCCATCTACAATTATGACATAAATGTAGTCAACTAGCAACATCTTTCCTATTTCTATTTTATTAATTATTAATAACTTTATTTTCTAGTCTTTGTTTCTTAAAAGTCCATGATTATCAAAGACTATTTTTAGAGCAGATCAGGTAATAATCTTGGGTACTATGACTAAAATTTAGAAAGGCCTAAGACATCTATAAGAAGTACATCTAGAAGGCTTAAAAATTGGGTAAGATGTAGATGTGATAGCTAATGCCTCTCTGGAAGCAATACTCTCTCAGGAATATTTAAAAGTCACCCAGAAAATCATTACATTCTTTCTTGAAGCTAATTCCATGATTTTGTATTTAGTAGAGAAAAAATAAGTCATAGGACAGAATGAAAAGCAAGATTCCAGTTGTATCTTTTTAAAGTATATACATAAAGATCAGAGAAAACATCTGGAAAAATTTATACCAAATTGTTAAACTATATTTACCTCTGGGATTGCAGTGGGGTGGGCTTGGAGTTTCTACTCAGAGAGGAGGGGAATTTTTTATTTTCTACAATACTCTGATTTGAAAAAAAAAAAAAAAGCCTGTATTTTTTTAAGCTTTCAACTCTTTATTCACCAGTTTATTCATTCATTTATCTATATCAGTAAACTATTTTTTTGTTTTGGAATAATTTTATATTTACAGAAAAGCTGCAAAGAGAAATCAGAGAGTTCCCTAACAACCACACACAGTTTTCTCCTTTGTTAACATCTCATATTACCAAGGTTCATACGTAAAAACTATAAAGCTGATTTTGGTACATAACTATTAATGTAATAGTCTTGAGAAAGGCCAGCTGTTCTGTAAAATGTCCCTCAGTCAAGGTTGTCTGGTGTTTCTCTCATGAGAATCCCCATGGACAGAGGAGCCTGGCAGGCTACAGTCCATGGGGTCGCAAAGAGCTGGACAAAACTGAGTGACCAAGCACATAACACACATGGGTTTTTGGAAAGACTGCCATGGAGATGAAGCACCCTTATCATCACACCAGAATCAGTGGTACATGATTTTGGCATAATATCACTGTTGAAGTTTACTTCATCACTTGCCTATGGTGGTGTTTGCCAGACGTTTCCCCTGTAAAGTTACTGCGTGTTTTTCTTTCTCTGTGCTCTGTTCCTTGGAAGTGAGCCACCAAATCTAGCCCACCCTAATTTGGCGGTGGTCAGGAGCGGGGGTAGGGGTGGGGAGCTGGGTAGGGAATGGAGGGGTGGGTTAAATTCTTACTCCTAGAGACAGCAGTACTACTATACGTTATTTGGGAATTCTTGAGTAGGGAAACTTGGCTCTTTTCCCCTGTTCATTCATTTATTCATTCATTTATTTATATTAACGTGCACTATTGTATATTTGTTTTATACTTTGGAATTATAATACAATACTATATTATTTATGTATTTTATTGCTCAGAGTGTTCCAAATTCAGCTATTAGCAGCTCTCTCAGGGAATTCCCTAGTGGTCCAGCAGCATGGACGTGGTGCTTTTACTGCTGGGACTGGGTCAGAGAATAAGATTCTGCAAGTGTGGCTCAACTGAAGAAAAGAGAAGCTTTTCAGCTTGACTCCTATGTCTCTCTGACATGCCCCATCCTTTTGCTTTTGTTTTGTGAGCACCTCCTTACTTTCTCATACTACGTGATATTCATGCCCACCTGAAACTCTTCGTATCCTAGAAAGTTATTCCTTTTACTGAAGAAGGATGTTTAGAAACCAGGGTCAGGGCACGGAGTGTGTCCTTTCAACTACCTTTTATCAACAATAAATTGGCTGAAGATTTAATAAGTTAGCACTTATTTAATGTGAAACACTTCTTAACATACAGCCTGACACATAATTAGCACCCAATAAACAGAAGAAAGTCATTGCTGTTGTTATTATTATTTTTATTACTACTATACACACTTTCAATAAATTTGAACTTCCAAATTCTAAACCAAAATTATATCGCATTAATCATTATATCAAGCCCAATAGGCCTACAGATCTTTCTGTACTTCTGAGGCTCAGGACCATATAAGGCCAAGAAATAGACAGTCCTCCACCCCTGGCCCAGGACTATACAGTCTTTGGTCATAAGACATTTTTCCTTCCTTCCTTAGCATCTACACAGAGCCATAAAATCAAAAGACTACTGTAGGAAAAGATGTCCCTTGATTTTTAAGTTTAAATGAAATGTCTGAAGGGTGTCTTAAAAAGAATCACTCCCATATACAAGTCAAACCCACTTTGAATCTATAGAGTACAGATCTGAATTCTTGCCCCAAAAATTGTTGTTTAGAAATACTGCAACGTCACTGGAATGGAAATGGCTATTGTCCAACAGATTTGTAAAAATTCCTTTGAGTAGCTTCCATTGTGTCAACCACCAATGCCATGATTCTTACTGAGTAATAGGTACTAGAGAGTCCCTTTTATGAATTAGATAGTGAGAGTCCTAAGGGGATGACTTAAAGGGGACCTCTACCTTAAGTACTCTGGCCAGTTAAGAGTGGAGCTTGAGAATCAGAAAGGTGTCCTGAGAGACAGATCCTCAGAAGATCTTGGGGAGGACCCTAGACCAAAAGGCAGGCTCAGGACACAGGAACAGGAATGACTGAAAAACACAGGGTCACTTGCAACTTTCAGGGCATTATCTGGGCCCAGCAGAGTTGCTAGGTGGGAAGTACTGTGCTGTGCAATATTCACCCTGGTTACGATGCATCTGAAGGCCAAAGAGTCCAGGGGAAAAGTACTGCAGGAGGAATGCTAGGAAATGAAAGGAAGCAGAAATTCTCCAATAACGACAGAACTCTTCGTAGTTTTTCAGCATCCACATTCTTCTTCCTAAACTTTTTGGGTTTCTATTAGCTTCTGGAAAACTGCTTTTGCTCTTGGTATCTCAGAAGGTATTAATTTAATGTTTTGTTTGTCTTACTCTGACTTCGGCCTATATTCTTCTGAGCAAGGCTAACTGATCCCTACTATAAGGTATGTATGTGTGTGTGTGAGTGTGTGTACATGCGCGTTCAGTCATGTCCAGCTCTTTTGCAACCCCAGTAGCTCATCAGGCTCCACTGTCCATGAAATTTTCCAAGTAAGAATACTGAAGTGGGTTGCCATTTACTGCTCCAGAGGTTTCCAATCCCAACCCAGCGATGAACCTGCCTCTCTTGCATCTCCTGCATTGGCAGGCAATTCTGTACCACTGTGCCACTTGGGAAGTCTGTAACCTCTAAAATCCCCTGGCTCCTGTCTAGAATATTTCTGGTCCAGCCTACCTTTAACTTCTTGCTTTTGCTGCCAGCATGATCCTATCAAGCTCTCTCTTCCAGGTCCTTGACTTGCCCAGTCCTTCATCTCTATCTCACTGTCCAGAGCAGTCTCTGCCCTTGGGTCATGGCCATCAGGTACCATGTGGCTTCATAAAAATGTCCTCCGGGCCCTGGAAAATGTATCCCAGTATCCTTGAGGAAAAGAGTTACAAGAACCAGAGCAATTAAAGCCACATTTTGGGAATGGAAGCAAAATCTCATAATTCTGGTAAGGATTATCTTTCCTCTGCTCAGGAAGAAGTACAGGAGGAACCAGATCAGCAGAGGAGCCAATTCCTCACTCTTTAACATTCAGTTCATTTCAGTCACTCAGTCGTGTCCAACTCTTTGCAACTCCATGGACTGCAGCGTGCCAAGGAGCATGAACATCCCTGTCCATCACCAACTCCCAGAACTCGCTCAAACTCATGTCCATTGAGTCAGTGATGCCATCTAACCATCTCATCCTCTGTCATCCCCTTCTCCTGCCTTCAATCTTTCCCAGCATCAGGTCTTTCCAGTGAGTCAGTTCTTTGCATCAAGTGGTCAAACTATTAGAGTTTCAGCTTCAGGATCAGTCCTCCCAATGAATATTCAGGCCTGATTTCCTTTAGGATGGACTGGTTGGATCTCCTTGCAGTCCAAGGGACTCTCAAGAGTCTTCTCCAACACCACAGTTCAAAAGCATCAGTTCTTCAGCGCTCAGCTTTCCTTATAGTCAACTTTCACATCCAATGACTAGTGGAAAAACCATAACTTTGACTAGACGGACCTTTGTTGGCAAAGTAATGTCTCTGCTTTTTAATATGCTGTCTAGGTTGGTCATAGCTTTTCTTCCAAGGAACAAGTGTCTTTTAATTTCATGGCTGCAGTCACCATCTGCAGTATTTTGGAGACCAAAAAAAAAAGGCTCTCACTGTTTCCCATCTAATTCTCCATGAAGTGATGGGACTAGCCATGGTCTTACTGATGCCATGATCTTAGTTTTCTGAATGTTGAGTTTTAACTCCAGTTCTAACTGTTGCTTCTTGACTTGCATACAGATTTCTCAGGAGGCAGGTCAGGTGGCCTGGTATTCCCATCTCTGAAGAATTTTCCACAGTTTATTGTGATCCACACAGTCAAAGCCTTTGGCATAGTCAATAAAGCAGAAGTAGATGTTTTTTTGGAACTCTCTTGCTTTTTCGCTGATCCAAAGGGTGTTGGCAATGTGATCTCGGGTTCCTCTGCCTTTTGTAAATACAGCTTGAATATTTGGAAGTTTACGGTTCACATACTGTTGAAGCCTGGCTTGGAGAATTTTGTGCATTACTTTGTTAGCATGTGAGATGAGTGCAATTGTGCGGTGGTTTGAGCATTCTTTGGCATTGCCTTTCTTTGGGATTGGAATGAAAACTGACCTTCTCCAGTCCTGTGACAAATGCTGAGTTTTCCAAATTTGCTGGCATATTGAGTGTAGCACTTTCACAGCATCATCTTTCAGGATTTGAAATAGCTCAGCTGGAATTCCATCACCTCCACTAGCTTTGTTCGTAGTGATACTTTCTAAGGCCCACTTGACTTTGCATTCCAGGATGTCTGGCTCTAGTCCAGTGATCACATCATCATGGTTATCTGGGTCATGAAGATCTTTTTTGTATAGTTCTTCTGTGTATTCTTGCCACCTCTTCTTAATATCTTCTGCTTCTGTTAGGTCCATACCATTTCTATCCTTTATTGTGCCCATCTTTGCATGAAATGTTCCCTTGGTATCTGTAATTTTCTTGAAGAGATCTCTAGTCTTTCTAGATACATTGTATTGTTTTCCTTTATTTTTTTGCACTGACCACTGAGGAAGGCTTTCTTATCTCTCCTTGCTGTTCTTTGGGACTCTGCATTCAAATGGGTATATCTTTCCTTTTCTCCTTTGCCTTTTGCTTTTCTTTTTTTCATAGCTGTTTGTAAGGTCTCCTTAGACAACCATTTTGCCTTTCTTTTCTTGAGGATGGTCTTGATCACTGCCTCCTGTACAATGTCATGAAGCTCCATCCATAGCTCTTCAGGCACTGTCTATCAGATCTAATCCCTTGAATCTATTTGTCACTTCTACTATATAATCACCAGGGATTTGATTTACGTCATACCTGAATGGTCTAGTGGTTTTCCCTACTTTCTTCAATTTAAGTCTGAATTTAGCAATAAGGAGTTCACGATCTGAGCCACAGTCAGCTCCTGGTCTTGTGTTTTGTGACTACAGAGTTTCTCCATATTTGACTGCAAAGGATATAATCAATCTGATTTTGGTATTGACCATCTGGTGATGTCCATGTATAGAGTCTTCTCTTGTGTTGTTGGAAGAGGGTGTTTGCTGTGACCAGTGCATTTTCTTTGCAAAACTCTTGTTAGCCTTTGACCTACTCGTTTTGTATTGCAAGGCCAAATTTGCCTGTTACTCCAGGTATCTCTTGACTTCCTATTTTTGCATTCCTGTCCCCTACAATGAGAAGGACACCTTTTGGGGTTTTAGTTCTAGAAGGCCTTGTAGGACTTCATAGAACCATTTGACTTCAGCTTCTTCAGCATTACTGGTCGGGGCATAGACTTGGATTACTGTGATACTGAATGCGTTGCTTTGGAAATGAACAGAGATCATTCCGTTGTTTTTGAGATTGCATCCAAGTACTGCATTTTGGACTCTTGTTGACTATGAGGGCTACTCCATTTCATATAAGGGATTCTTGACTACAGTAGTAGATAATATGGTCATCTGAGTTAAATTCACCCATTCCAGTCCATTTTAGTTCGCTGATTCCTAGAATGTCGACATTCACTCTTGCCATCTCCTGTTTGACCACTTCCAATTTGCCTTGATTCATGGACCTAACATTCCAGGTTCCTGTGCAGTATTGCTCTTTATGGCATCAGACTTTACTTCCATCACCAGTCACATCCACGATGGGGTGTTGTTTTTGCTTTGGCTCCATCTCTTCATTCTTTCTGGAGTTATTTCTCCACTGATGATCTGTAGCATATTGGGTACCTACCAACCTGGGGAGTTCATCTTTAGTGTCCTATCTTTTTGCCTTTTCATGCTGTTAATGGGGTTCTCAAGACAAGAATACTGAAGTGGTTTGCCATTCCCTTCTCCAGTGGACAATGTTTTGTCAGAACTCTCCACCATGTCCTGTCCATCTTGGGTGGCCCTACACAGCATGGCTCATAGTTTCACTGAGTTAGACAAGGCTGTGGCCAGGGGTGGTAGAGATGAATTACCCTGGGACTGACTGGTTCCAGAGCTCTGCTTTAAAGTTGCCTGCTGAGGCCCCAGGTGCTGAGGTCTAGAGAAACCGCAGCTGGCAGGCCAGTCTCAAAGGGAGGTTGGCTCCAGGCCTGTCCCTGGACGGACAGAGTCTTCCTTACTACCAGTAGCTCAGCGTACACTCATTGGATTCTCAGTGCTGTGTAGGATTAAAAAGGCCTCTGCCTCCATAAAGCTTCAGAGAGGAGAGACACAGAACTGTAAAATAAGAGGAATGAACTGAATGCTGCAACAGAGTCTCTGAGCAGACAGAATCCTGAAGGAATGCAGTTGTTGTTTAGTCGCTCAGTCATGTCTGACTCTTGGTGACCCCATGGACTGTAGCCTGCCAGGCTCCTCTGTCCATGGGATTCCCCAGGCAAGAATGCCATTTCCTTCTCCAGGGTGTCTTCCTGATTCAGAGACTGAACTCTCATCTCCTGCATGCAGTGTGAGGAGCAATTTACTCTCCTGAGAGAAGCCTTTGCCAAGAAAGTTGTCTTTAAAAATGAACATCTTTCTGTTGGTTTCTGATTTTTCAAGGAAAACATGTTCATTTTAGAAAAGTGAAAATATACATACGTAAAAAAGCAAAAAAAAAAAAAAAAAAAAGGTGTACTTTAAAAAACATTTTATTTTGAAATAAATTTAGATTTACAAGAGTAGCAAGGATAGTATGAATGTCTCCATATGTCCTTTACCCAGCTTCCTCTAATATCACCAGCTGACATCACCATGATATATTCATCAAGACCAAGAAATTAGCAATGATACACTACTAAAGACCAAACACTTATTTCCCCTCCAGATTTTCCTTTTTTTTTTTTTTTTTCCATCAAAGCCCCTTTTCTATTCTAGGATCCCATCCAGGATATCCCACAGTGCACTTAGTCATCACATCTCTTTAGTCTCCTCCAGTCTGTGACAGTCCCTCTGTCTTTGCTTGTCTTTTGTGATCTTGATACTTTTGAATACTAGTCATCAGGTATTTTCTAAAATGGCCCTCAATTTTAGTCTGGCTGGTGTTTTCACCTGAATCAACTAAGATTATGGATTTTGGGGAGAACACCACAGACGTGATATGCCTTTCTCTTCATGTAAATCAGAGGGCTCGTGCTGATTGCTGGTGATTTAACCTTGATCATGTGGTTAGTAACAGTAAAGTTACTGTTTTTCCCTTTCCATGCTCTATTCCTCAGAAGCAGATCTCTAAGTTCAGTGTCACTTAAGGTGAGGGGGCTTGAGCTTCATCTCCTGGAGGGAGGTCTGTCAAAGGATCTGTGTGCATATGTTAAAAGCAACACAGTCCTTAGTAAATTTGGGAGGTAGTACTTTGAGGCAGTGCTAATACCATCTTTCTCCTGAACATTTTCTCCACTGATTTTAGCATTCATCAATGAATCCTGCCTGTAGCAGTTATTACTGTAGTGTTATAGTGGTGGTTTTCTATTTCCCTCATTTCCCTACATTTATTAATTCAAATTTTTGGTAAGGAATGTCACTCCCTTATTTCTTTATTCAGTCATTTATTGATATAAGTATACACTAATGGATATTTACTTTATACTTTAGGTTATAATTCAGTACTGTGGTTATTTGTTACATTGCTCAAATTGTGTCACCTTTGGCCATTGATGTATTTTAGAGAGGCTGAGGAAGGTCATCGCAGGCTGAGAACAGTGTGAGCAATGATCTGGTAGGAAGAACGCTGGTGGGATCAGGGAATTGGCGAGGTTGGGCTCTGCTATAAATGGCAGAGGATGAAGGGAATAGGGGTGAGAAGCACCAGCCAGGAGGCCAGTGAGGCCAGCGCTGGAAAGAAGGCAGGAAACAGCCTGATTGGCAGCTGTTTCAAAGTCCAGTAACTAATGAACCGCTGGACCTTTTAAAGGGACGCCATCTAGAGTTTTGTTTTGGATTCTGCTGGGTAAAGTGTGATGTGAGGGACTAGTCAGTTTTCTTCATTGCTTCTGAAATCTTTCTCTTTCCCATAGGGGATATTTCCAGCTGCACTTGTAATATGGATTGGCTCCTCATTGATTTTTATTAAGCTTTACTATCAGGAGCTTCCCTGATAGCTCAGTTGGTAAAGAATCCACCTGCAATTCAGGAGACCCTGGTTTTATTCCTGGGTTGGGAAGATCCACTGGAGAAGGGATAGGCTACCCATTTGAATATTCTGGGCTTTCCTTGTGTCTCAGCTGGTAGAGAATCTGCCCACAAGGTGGGAGACCTGGGTTCAAACCCTGAGTTGGGAAGATCCCCTGGAGAAGGGAAAGGCTACCCACTCCGGTATTCTGGCCTGGAGAAATCCATGGACTCTATATTCCATGGGGTTGCAAAGAGTCAGACATGACTGAGCAACTTTCACTTTCACTGTTTATATGGCTCAGAATCAACAGAGACCAGGACTCAAGCTACAGGGAAGATCATTTGATTTCTGCTTGTTCATGTATTATTCTTTAACTTCTCTTTCCCACTTATTAGGCCCAGTGGGTGCTGCTGTGCCTCAGGGCTTAAAAAGTCCTGCTCTTCAGGCTTATCTTCAAATTTCAGGTTAGTAGTAGGCTTTGCTGCTGGCCAGCTGCAGGAACTTGGCCAAGTCTTTTCTCTCTGAGTTTACTTTTTTCCAGCATTGAAAAGGAAATAATTTGCTTATCTCACAGGTTTGTTGTGAGAGATAGGTAAGATACTTGATTAAAAAAACTCACCTAGCATCGTGCTTGCCCTGTTGTACTCAATTCATGCTAAGAGATCAGACTAGAACTAAGGGTGCTTGAGGGATTAACTAGTCCATCCTCGGCCTGGAGGCCAATGAGTGCCCCTAGAGTTCTGGTTAAAGTTTCTTATTTTCTTTTCTAATATTTCTAAACATGTCGACTACACAGGCACCTTCAACAGTGGTGACATTTATTGAGAACCTCCTGTATGTTGTACAATATGGCTTGTGTACATTACAAAGATGAATTAGATGTATTATAGTATTGTAGTGTACACAGCTGTGTAGACAGTATTAAAATTCAGTACATTAAGTGCTATACTCCAGGTATGAGCCAAATAATATGTGGATGCACCGTGAGAGAAAAAAATGGGTTCTTGCCAGACTTGAGAAAATATTCAGAGCAAAGTTGATATTTGAGCTGGGCTTCTGTCCCAAACAGGAACTTGCCAGGGAAAGGTATGTGTGTGTATGTTTGTGTGTGTTGTGTGTGTATTTGGGGAAAGACAGGCGGGGGTGGCGTTCCAGGTAGGGTGAAGAGCACATGCAGCGGCTGGGAGCAGGAACAAACATGGCGTGCACCAGCTTAATGTGACCTGAGCGTAAGTCAGATGGCTTACGCTCTGGCTGGTTGGGGCAGGAAAGCACAGAGAGGTAAGAGAGAGGACTGGAGAGGTGAGTTGGAACCGAGCTAAGGAGTTAATAAGACTTTATCCTATTGAATAGAGAAGTTGCACAATTAGACCCGTGCTTTAGAAAATTTGCAACAACTTGAAGTGTCATTCAGTGGTGGGAGGACTAAAAGTGGTGAGCAGATTATTGTCATAGGTCAGGTAAGAAAAGACCAGGGCTGGCATGAGGCGGGCACTCAGGGATTGCAGAGCATTAAAGGGACAGTCACTAACTGAGACATATACACCTGGATTTCAATGGAGTAGGGAAAGAAAGAAAAGGATGAACCAAAGATGGTCCTATGGCTTGTAGAATGGCTGAATGGATGGAATATTATCTGAAGTATGGACTAGATAACACAGTTTTAATTTTTAACTGATAGATGCCATGCTTTTCTGGGCAGTGGTGCTACTGAGAGAAAACATCCCTAGTCTCGAGTAATTTACTGTCTTAGTGAGTAGACAGAAGCACAAAAAATCACCAGCCAATCAGCCCCTACCAGAAACAGGTTGATTATGTACTGTGTGATGTGGGAACACAGGAAAACAAATATTTAAGTCTACCAAGGGGAACAGAGAAAGGTTTCACTGGGGAGGTGCCGATTCAGCTTCTACTAAAAAGGTGATTAGTTGGTTGTTAGGATAATAAGAGGACAGTGGCTAGTTCATGCGAGAACATTTGATAAGTCAAAAATAGAGAGGATTGTGGAGGCAACAGCTGGCTTGCCCATTAGATTGTAAGTGGGGTGAGGGCAAGGGTCTTTTTTGCTCAGCATCATGTCTCAAATCTGAATGGTAGGAGAAAGAATTAGGAACTGGAGTAAGGGTAGTAGCAGGAAGTCTCTTCACACTGGGGTGAGGTTGTAGAGATAATGAATCTGGATTGATTTTTGTGAAAAAAGCTGAAGAGGAAAAGGAAGGTGTGAGAAAGAAGGTGGCAAGTTTTGAGAGAAATAAACTGATGCAGAGAAATGAAATAGATTTAGACCAGTTCAGTCCTCTCTAGGATTCTTCTTGATATTGATAGAGAGAGGCATTCCTTGTAAGCTCCTCTTTCCCTCCTTTCCTCTTAGCACAACCAGAGCCCTTGGAAAATCTGTTTGGATTGTAGACAGTGGATGCTGCGTGGTGGGCATGGCAGAGTGGTGTACCCCATCTGTTGAAGGGTAGATGGTGGTGGGGAGTGGGATTATCTGAGTAAGTATCTAACTAACTACTTATCTCTTTAGCTAGGGTGAATAGCCCTGATTTCTTTTGATCTTTCACACTAGTGCTATTTTCAACCTTTTAGTCATTTGGACTATGACCCCTCCCCCCATTCCAATAGTTCCCTTTTCCTGTTTCACTCTCACCTCTCAGTGAAGTGTAGAAATTTCAAGGAAAAATAAAGAAGATTTTTACTTCAAATAATAAGTGAAAAGGGGGCTTTTTGAATCATTTCCTTCAATTTATATTTCAGAGGTCCCAGTTGAGGAAACTACTTTTCTAGATGATAATCAGTGACACAAATAACAAATTATGACAGCCACATTGGTCTCCCAGATTGTTTCCCTTTTATTTGTTGCTAGGTGGTAGATTTAGGTTGCCAGAGATGCTCGGACTCTGGAATAAATAGAATTGATGATAGAGTTATAAAGAATAATAGAACCAGGAAATGGCTTAGAAATCCTCTAGATTCTAGGACAAACTCCATACTTCACAGATGTAGACACAGAGTCCAAGCCTTGCACTCATGTTATCACAGGAGCCAAGCTAGGCTTTCCCTGAGTCAACAGGCCTGACCACTGCCCATCTGGCACACAGCTGTACTGTAGACCACAGACGCAATACTACATTCCCATTCCCTGACCGTTGTCAGCTGCTCTGATTTCCGCCTTTATTGCAGAAGCTGCAGGGTGGTAGTACCTGTGCAAATGAGTCATCTCAGCACAGGACAGCTGCTTCTCTAATGATGGGGTCACAGAAGAGTAGGGAGAGAGATTCTCTTGGTGGGAGTCTTCTGCAGCTCATTTCCACACTGCTCTTTGGTCCTGGGACCTAGTCTGTCCCTTTTGTGAAGCTCTCACACAGACATTGCCATCAAGAGGGTCTCTTGTCTCACTAGACTTACTGATGACCCCAGGACCCATTAAGCCTTCTTTTGAAACACACTAGATAATGTGTACCTTGTGTGGTCAGTTAACCCTCATGACTACTGATTCCAGACCTTTCCCTCCTCCTCTGAATAGCTTCCTTCAGCTGCCCTGGCCCTCTGGGACTCCACTCTCCTCTGTGATCTCCCATGGGAGCTATTCTTGGGACAGGCTGGTGGTCAGAAGGGCCTCTGGACCATCTGGTAATCCTCCCAGTCAGCCTTTCCTCTGTCTTCTCAGAATCACTACAGACTTTCGTCTCCTGCCCCCAACTTCACCAAGAAATGGTTGATCATAGGGTGAGAACTTCTCAGTTCCCACACCCAGCCTTGCTGACCATCATTTGCACTCACTGCTTTCCCTTTCCTCGGGGGAGATGTGTCCCTGCCCTGTCTGCAGTTATTCTCCCCCTCCGCCTCCCTAGGGCACTTGCTCACAAATCCTCCCCAGTCTATCTCCTGTATCTTCAAACTTTTCTCTTTGTTGACTCTTTCCCTTAGGCTATAAGTACCCTCCAAGGTCTCTCCCATTAAAATAGACAGACATGAGCAAAACCACACTCATCAAACAACAGTCCATTGGTCCTTGCCTCCCCCGGCATCCTACCCTTCCTTGGTTGCCCCCACCTCTGCTCAGCCTTTATACCATCGCTCCCATCCTGCTCCTGCCCATTTGCAGTGGCCTGATGCTTGATTGCCAGACTTCATTATTTTATTTGCTAACCAATCTTTCTTCAGATGCCAGGGATCCTCAGGAGTTAATTCTTTGTGGGGCAGCCCCTTCTGGGGTCAGAGTCCTCTCTGGATGAGTTGTCAGACTATGGGTTGATAGTCTGTCTCTGACACCACCCAGTGGCCTGTTGTGACTATGGGTGGAGTAGGGGGGTGGCTGTGATCTTTGGCAGATACTCTCTGACTTTGGTCCAAGGTCTTTAGAAAACCATTGTGAGAGCAAGACAATCTGTCCTGAGAACTAGGCCCTTTAATTTTTAGAATGTTGACTTTAACTGGCATTGCATGTTTTCTCTCTTGCTGTGTTTCTTTTCTAACTAGAGAGCGAGCTCTTGCTCCCTTTACATTTGGATTAGAAAACGCTGTGTGTGTGGGAAGGGATGGGTGGGGAGCAGTGGTGACAAAACTGCAGCAAGCGTTTCTGTTTCTGTTAGTCAAAATGTGAAATGTGAAAACCCAGGTGTTTAAGTCTCTAATTTGTGCCCTAGGAGAAAGAAAGGCTTTTGCAAGGTCATAGCACAGCTCGGAGGAGGCTAGGGGAAAGAATTTGGATACACACCAGAGTGCTTTACAAACCACCCTGACCCCCCTGAGCTCTGGAATAGATCCTTGAAATGGGCCTGCGTGGTAGCTAAACATAGGGGTATTTGAAAATCCCCTGCAGTGGGCTGCTGCAACGCACACCATGAATAATTCAGTAGATCTTTTGGAAGTCCTCCTGGGAGCAGCGATCCCACTCCCCTGGGATAGGCTCTTTTGAATGAGAGAGGCTTAGCCACTTCAGATTTGCTGTTGGGAGTTTCTTTCCTGTCCCACCAAGTCCAGTCCTCCTAAGATCGGAGATCCAGAAATAAGTCCTTCAAAACAGAGATCAGTGTCATTAGTTTGTCACCTGGAGTCTTACCGCAGAGCCCGATAAGACATGGATGTTTGCACTAGTAACTTGAAGGATGGGTTAAGGCTATGAAGTGGTCGAAAGTATTGTGGTCATGGAATTAAGTGGTCTGAAACTCCATCTCTTTGCTTGTTTGTTTTTTAAATTATTAATTGCTCAGGAGCTAAGATTATGAACACAAGTGTTATTAGATATTATTAATTATGAAAAAAAGATCAGACCTTTTTTCTCTTTATCTTGAACTAAAGTGAACAGATTTTTCTTTTTCTTTGGATTTATTAAAAGTTGACTACTGAATCTATTATCTTCTTGTATATTTTTATTGTATTTTAAACAGGGATCGATTACCATCAGTAATTTAATTTTCTCCTCAATGACTGCTCACCTCTAGTATCCTACTCCTTAAACTTTGCTTCTTATCCTGCTTGACCAAGCCTATTTTTCTTCACAGGTGTGTAGAGTGGAGACAGGGATGAATTTCCAGCCAGCTCAGTGAGGTACGCATGAGAGTCTTGGGAACTTCCCTTCTCATCTGACCAACCTGCTTTAACCACCTTAATCTCTACTCTAGTCCAGCCTCACTCCCCCACCAAGTCACCATTTGCCTTTAAGGAATGCCTCACAGACAACACATTTACATTTTTGTAGCTTTGACTAGTAAAAAAGCCCAAACCTGTTCCTTCCATTGACTCTAGAAGGGAAACATAGACTTTTCCTTTCTTCTAGAAATATGAAGGCAGTTCTCTTTTCTTTGTTTCCTCCTTCCCCTTCTTTTCTAGGCTGAACTGTCTCAGTTTCTGTGTTGTAGTCTGTTAACCTCCCTGACTGTTTTCCTCTGAGCAGGCAGGGCTATGTTTTTATTAACAAATGGTACACAGGACTGAACATCATCCACCGAAGAGTGAGGCAGGACTGTCATCCCATTTTATCTTTATACTGTACCTTTAAGATCGCATTGGCTTATTTTCATTAATTGAACAGTAATGTGTTAGTTTCCTCCCATGTGGTAGACATTGTAGTAGATGCCTGGGTGCTGGGAATGTGTATAAGTGCTATCAGGGACCAAACATACTAGAAAAGGAGGAGAGAGGGAGAGAGTAAGCAAAAATAGGTAACTAGAAAGCAAGTATGATGAGTACTAGCCTAGGAGTACAGGGTGGTGTGTGCATAAGTAGTTGGGGGACATTTCCTAACTGGAAGGCTAGGAAAGGCCTCTGAAAGGAAGGACTTTAAAGCAGGACCATAAAGCAATTGGACAGGAGATTAGGTGCAAGAGAGAGGGAAGGAACGGAATGTACCAGGCAGAACAAAGAACATATGCAAAGGCCTAGAGGTGAGAAGCAACTGAATGTAGCACAATCTGTCTGAAGATTAGACTATAAAGAAGAGAAGGCAGAGATGAAGTAGGAGATACAGGAAGTGTCCACACTGTGGGTTCCTTAAAAGCTAATTATTCAACACATGTTTGAGCACTCTTCTGGGCTCTAGAGTCATGCAAACAGACCAAGAGAAAAATCCCTTCCCTCGTAATACATAGAGTTTAGTGGAATTAAGTTAAAAAAACCTTATCAAAGAACTTGGATTCTACTCTAAGAGCAGGTGGAACCCGCTGAAAGGGTTAAATGGAAGAGTAATGTGGTTAGAATTGTGCTGTTTTAAAGTTAGGCATATGATTTCACCCACTGGGAGTATTTTTGACAATGAAAGTAATTATGCACAATTGTGATAGAACAATAGAACTTTGGCTGGTTCTAAAGATAGGCAAAAGTAAGAAAGATAGGCACCCTTTTAAAATATGGGCAAAAGACCGGAAAGAAGCAAGACTGAAGGCAGAGATTGGCCACTGCAGGGCCCAGGGGAAAGATAGCGAGGCCTGGTACCGAGACGTTCAGTGAGGTGGAAGGAAGTGGATGGATTTGAGAAGCACTTAGAGAGAGAGACCTGTTGTCCAGGCAGGCAAAGGACAAGAAATGCAGAGTGGCACCAAAAGCCTTCTTCCGGACTGATTAGGACTCAGAAACCAGTAACCATTCGCCAACTTCATTGGATTTGTTACTGGTTTCCTGCTTTCCTGTTACCTTCTCTACATCTTGACCGACTAAGTCAGAGTTCTTGATGGAACCTATACAGGTATGTATACCCATCTATTATGTTTTTCTGAATTGTTTATCCAGTGAAACAAATGTTTAAAAACAAATAATTAAGGGATGATTAGCCTCATAAGTGGAGAAGGAAATGGCAACCCATTCCAGAATTCTTGCCTGGAAAATTCCATGGACGGAGGAGTCTGGTGGGCGGCTACAGTCAATGTGGTCGTAAAGAGTCGGACATGACTGAGCTACTTTGCTTTCACTAGCCTCATAAGACTTGTTCATAATGGCCTCTTGATCGAGAGATTGCTGCTTCCTTTCAAGTGTTGGCTTACAGTGTACCAAGTTAATCGGGGTTCTCCAAAGAAGTGCATGCACGCGCGCGCGCGCACACACACACACACACACACACACACACACACATGTATATATATATATACATGTGTGTGTGTGTGTGTCCATATATATGTGGATATTTCTTATAGGAATTGGCTCACACAGTTACAGAAACTGACAAGTCCCATGATCTGGTATGTCTACAAGCAAGAGAATTAGCAAAGCTGGTGGTGTGACTCAGTCCAGATCCCATGGCTTGAGAATTGGGGAGTCAGTGGTGTAAGTGGCAGTTTCTGTCCCAGTGTCCTAGAAACAGGAATGCTGATGTCCGAGAGCAGGAAAAGATGAATGTCCCAGCTCAAGCAGAAAGAGCAAATTTGTCTTCCCTCTACCTTTCTGTTCTATTCAGTCCCTCAACAGACTGCATGGTGCCACCGATACTAGTAAGGACAATCTTTTTTACTTGGTCTACTGATTCAAATGCTAATATCTGCCAGACACACTCTTACAGATATACCTGGCAAGAATGTTTTACTAGTTATCTGAGCATTTCTTAGCCAGTCAACTTGACACATAAAATTAACCACCACATGTACGATACACGTATAAGGTTAAATTCTTTCCCAGGAGAACAATCCATTTTAAGTGCTGAGTTTATCCTTTGAGTGGTTGACTTGTTCCAAATAGAAACAGCAGTTCTCTTAGTTGTTTTCAGTCTTTTTCTTTAAGTGTGTAAGTTCCCTTTAAATCATAACTCCCTAGAGCAGCGTAACATCAGGCCATTATATGACCATTATTTCTGAGCCAGACTGTTTTGTTCCACTTTGGCCACAGAGTATGTGATGTATGGCATTTTCAGGACAGGGTCAGAAGTTCTGAAATACCGTTAACCATCAGGAGAGGACCTAGTAAAAGACTGAAGAACTGTGGACAAATCAGCACAAACCAGAAACTGCTGTTAGAGAAGCAGCTTGGTTCTTACTCTCAGAGGAGAAGCATCTCTTTCATGCAGAATGAGGGGACTTTCTTGGTCCCTGACCACCCTAACTTTGTGACTTATAAAGACAATACTATTGATCTGGGGGTGATGTTCTAGGTTCTTAGGAAGAATATTTATCAACATTGTTGCTGAACATGCTAGATGTGCAGAATGCTATTTAAATGCTTAATTATCAGAAGTGAACCCAAATAATGACTGAGTTTGATTCCCTATGGACTAGAACTGCTGTTCCTGATGAATGACCATTAGTAGAGTTTTCCAGTGTCTCTAATTGCACAGTTCTGAGACTTAGCCATAAATAACTTACTGATTGATTGAGGAGGAAACCAGAGGCCCTGTTAGTGCTGATGAAGTGCTAGGTGCCTGAAAAAAATCTTTTACTTTACTATTAAATAATGGGGGGAAGGAGGATAGTCTCTTAAAGCTAAAAGATATTACTCTTATAAAGGCTCTCAAAATGTAAACAAACGAGTAAGTGGTTAAAGATCTGTTTGGCATTTGCATTTTCTAGGTTCACTGGCATGCGGAGACTGGGGCAGGTTTTAGTACTGGGGGGACCTGCCTTACTCTTTGTATGTTCCATTCCATGATTGCATCTCCTTTCCTTGTGCAAGAGGAAAAAGGGTGACTCATGATGACTCCTGGTTTTAATTTCAGTGAATTCCTGAAGGTGCAAACTGAGTCAACAAATCGTCTCATTTAGCTTCACTCTGGCTTATTTCTTTTGAGGGGAGATATTTGCTAGTTTAGATAGTAATTTGAGAAGTAGATTATATATTAAACTATGGCAAGAGAAGTCCAGAAACATGAAAATTAACTAAGGCCTAGAAGTAAATGCTCATCTTGTTTTCTGTGACCTAAAAGATGTTCCTAAGCCAGACCCATGAGCCACAATCACTGCCTCTCCTTCCCTCCTGTCAACACAGAGTTTATGGAGCACTGACTTTATCCCTGGCACTATCCTATGTCCTGGGGATGTAGAATGCACCCTTCACCCCATGTTGTTGCCTCTCATCAAAGAGGAGACCAACAAACAAATTGCCATACAGGAGGATGCGTGTGGTCCTGAGGAGGCCGGGCTGAGAAAGTGGCTAACAAACAGGCTGGAGGTTGGGAGGCTTGTTATGCAATCAAAACTGTGAGCATTTTGTAAAAGCTGTTTGTTAAATTAACATTTTTCTTTTGTTTTTGTTGGGTCCTTTGTGGGTTTCTCTTGACTGTAGAGGAGTTATGAGTCACTGTTGAAGATTTTTGTGAAGAAATACATCATTTATTGCTAGGCAGAGGAGGAGGTATTTTAATTCAGTGAACCTTGGAGCAATGCAAATTTAGTGGATCAGAAACAGTGTTTGTAATGGGTACGAAGTACTGCTGCTGCTGCTGCTAAGTCGCTTCAGTCGTGTCTGACTCTGTGCGACCCCATAGACGGCAACCCACCAGGCTCCCTCGTCCTTGGGATTCTCCAGTCAAGAACTGGAGTGGGTTGCCATTTCCTCCTCCAATGCAGGAAAGTGAAAAATGAAAGTGAAATCGCTCAGTCGTATCACACTCTTAGCGACCCCATGGATTGCAGCCTACCAGGCTCCTCCATCCATGGGATTTTCCAGGCAAGAGTACTGGAGTGGGGTGCCATTGCCTTCTCCGATAAAGTACTAATCACCCAAATCAAATGCCATCACAATGAACCTGGAAAGAGTCCCTTTTTTTCCAACTGGAGTAAAACTTCTTTATAATAAATGTATTTGTTAAAAATCACATTTTTGGTTTTTGGACACTGGAGACAAAGTATAGGGAATGGCGAGACTCAGCTTTTTGGAATCAAACATTTACTTGTTCAGTTGACAAGAATTCTCCTGAACAAGTGGAAGGAGCAGTTAGAAATGCCCCAAACAAGATTTTGTGTAGTTCACAGGCTGTTTCTTATGAGAAGACAGAAAAGTGTTATTGCTGATTGTTGCCTGTTAAGTTTTAGGGGAAGATAAAGAACGTTAGGTGCAAGCTTTGGTAAAAATTCTGAGGGACTTTTCAGTGTTTCAGTGTCTGATGGTTCTATTTCCTTATAATGCAGAATTTCATTTTAAAACTTAAGAGATTTTTGTTGTTAGCACTTTTAGAAACAGACCAAACATCAGCTAGTTATAAGTGACCTTCTCCTCTCTTACATGTTGATGTAAAAGTCTTTATAGGAAGAAAAAACTCTTACTCCTTAATTATAGAAAATACACTTGAAATGTGTGCAACCCATTTGGATTAAGATAGAACAGCTATACAGCCTGGGATCACAATTATCCATGGCTAAAGATGAGGGGTGATGAAAACAACCGCTATATAGAACAGAGGACGTAGAGACTGCTTCTGAATGAGGCAAAAGGCTGAGAGATGGCAACTTACAACTCTGTGTAAGAAATAGCACACTTAATCTGGTGCACAGTTGAACTCAGAGACATGTTTTAATGGCCTAGAATGTGTCCACACTATTCTGAGTTTTGTGTATACAAGAATTGAGAGACATAGTTCATCAAGAAACTCCTAGTAAGCGGTTCAATGGTTAAGACTCTTTACTTCCAATGCAGGGAGTATGGGTTTGATCCCTGGCTGGGGAACTAAGATCCCACCTGCCATCTGGTGCAGCCAAAATAATTATTAGAAAAAGTTTTTAGTACAAGCAGGAAAAACTAACAGTAACTTATTGATATAGCAATAGTTAATTTTGTTCAGGAGGTCATCTAAGAGGGTGTGCTGCTGCTGAGAACAGTTAGACATTTGCTAGATAGAGAAATAATGGAAGAATCTTCTAGAAAAGAGGAAAGGCTGGTAAAACCTTGGCCATATGAGTCTACAAGGTATTAAGGCATTTGACTCATTTGGCTAGAGCATAGGGTCTGTACATGAGAGTTGAACTGTAAAGAAGGCAGAGCTCAGAAGAACTGATGCTTTTGAACTGTGGTGCTGGAGAAGACTTTTAAGAGTCTCTTGGACAGCAAGGATTTCAAACCAGTCAGTCTTAAAGGAAAGCAACCCTAAATATTCATTGGAAGGACTGCTGCTGAAACTGAAACTCCAATCCTTTGGTCAGCTGATATGAAGAGCTGACTCACTGGAAAAGACCCTGATGCTGGGAATGACTGAGGGCAGGAGAAGAAGGGGTGACAGAAGAGGAGATGATTGGATGGTATCACCAACTCAGTGGACATGAGTTTGAGCAAATTCCAGGAGATAGTGAAGAACAGGGAAGCCTGGCATGCTGCAGTCCTTGGGGTTGCAAAGAGTCGGAATTGACTTAGCGACTAAACAACAGAACAACAAAATAGGGTGTAAAATCAGGGGGAAGATTGGGAGCCAGACTGTGATGGGCCCACCTAAGATGTTTGGATACATTCCTCTAGATGACAGGGAGCCAGCATGATCCTCCACCCACCAACATTTTATTATGAACAGTTTCAAAACATATAGCAAAGCTGAAAGAATTCTACGTGAACACTTGTACAACTATCATTCAGTTTGTGTTTTACTATAAACATTTTATTATACTTGTTTAATCACCTGTCTATCCAACCATCCATCCCTTTGTAATCCATCAATCCATTTTATTTTTTTTGCCTTTCAAAACAAATCACAGATCTCAGAACATTACTCTTTAAATATTTCAACATGAGTATCATTAACTGGAATTTATTGTTTAAACCATTTAATGTAAAATTATAATCGTCATAGATTTTAAATGAGAATAAGATAATCAATTTTGTATTTATGAAATATAATGTGAAGAACCTATTGAAATAGGGAAACAAATTAGAAACTTGCTTCAAAAATCGAAGTGAGAGATGCTAAGAATGTGATTGAAGCCTGCAGTACGAATGGAGAACTGAAGTGAAAGTCACTCAGTCGTGTCCAACCCTTTGTGACTCCATGGACTGTATAGTCCATGGAATTCTCCAGGCCAGAATATTGGAATGAGTTGCCTTTTTCTTCTCCAGAGGATCTTCCCAACCCAGAAATCGAACTGGGGTCTCCTGCATTGCAGGTGGATTCTTTACCAACTGAGCTCTCAGGGAAACCCCAGGAATGAAAAGGTACCAGTTAATTCAAGAACCATCCCAGAAGTGGAGTCAGTGAATCAGTTGACAAGCTGACTGTAGGGAGCGGAGCAGTGGAGGACAAAGGCAGGACGGTGGGAGTATAAAAAGGGAAGGATGGATCCAAGGCTTTCTATTCTGGACAGCTGGATGTTTGATGATGTGATATGCAATAGAGAGGGGGAAAGAAGTTTGGAAGTAGAGCAAAAAATAAGTTGAGGCCATCTCTAAAGGAAAACATTCAGAGTAAGCAGAGAATAGGGGTTAAGGGGACCACTCTGGGGAAAGCCAGTGTTTAAGGAATAAGAGGGAAATGCTGAACCAACATGGGAGGCAGAGAGGAATAGTCAAAAGGCTAGAAATTTAAAATGCTCAGCTGTTCAATTTGAAATGCTCCATGTCTTCTACACAGGCCCACATTCTTCCAGATCTTCCCTATCAAGCCTTTGATAGACAGACAGACAGACAGACAAAGGTTTATTATGTGTTTACTATGTTCTGGAGTTCATAAGTGGTTTGTAAGTCAGGGACTCTTTGAATCCTTGTAACAACCCTATTTTATAGATGAGGGGAAAAAGGGAACTTAGGGATAGAAATGTCAAGTAATTTGCTGAACGTTTTGCAGTTAGTAAGTGTCAGAGCCAGTTCTGAACTAAAGTTATTCAGATTTATCATTGTGATGGCCAAGGAAAGAGGGAGATTGCAGGAGAATGTACTCAGAGTGTCACAGGCCTCCGTGATCTGAACCCTAACCTACATTTCCAACTTTGTCTTCTAATTACTCTTCACTTACTTGAGACTGACTGGTCAATTTGAAATGCTCCATGTCTTCTACACAAGCTCATACTTTCCCAGGGCTTCCTAAAGTGTTTTGTGGGCCACTAGTTCCATGAGATCGGAGAAGGCAATGGCACCCCCCTCCAGTACTCCTGCCTGGAAAATCCCATGGATGGAGGAGCCTGGAAGGCTGCAGTCCATGGGGTCACTGAGGGTTGGACACAACTGAGCGACTTCACTTTCACTTTTCACTTTCATACATTGGAGAAGGAAATGGCAACCCACTCCAGTGTTCTTGCCTGGAGAATCCCAGGGACGGGGGAGCCTGGTGGACTGCCATCTATGGGGTCGCACAGACTCGGACACAACTGAAGCGACTTAGCAGCAGCAGTTCCATGAGATAGTCTGTGAAAAATAGTATCCTGTGGTTAATGCTGCCAGCTCCATTCTCTTGGAAATTTGTGATGTATGTTAGTCCATCAAAGGGGTACTGGGAAGTGCCACAGTAAAGAACCTACTCAAACTTTGTCTGTCAAATGTCTCCCAGATGTAGTTGAACTTATTTGACCTTGGGACCCATCCCTCTTTTACTTATAGAAAATCTGTAAACTCCCCTCATAACTAGAATTCTGCAACACTCCTAGTGAACCTTGACTTGACTTTTCCTTAGGTGATTTTAAGTGAGATACATGGCATAGCTTTATCTGCCTCTCATTCTTCCTGTCCACGGGACACATTCTCTCCTGGACCATCGTTATTTGTGCCTTGCTTTCCGCCCAGTGCCCAGGGCTTACGTGGGAGCTAGCACAGTCACTGTTTCATCTATTTCTGTGTAAGTAAAATGAATAGAACACAGAGGAAATGCGTGCTTTTTCTTTTGAAATGAAACTTTTCTCTTAAAAGGACTTTTCTGGTTCAGAATGTGGATGTAAATTTAGACTCAAACCAGGCTTTTCTTTGAGAATAAGAAGAGTGTATGTTTCCAGTTTTAATTTTCATTTGAACTGTTTGCTCTTGGGGTCAGTTGAGGAATAAACTTAGAAAAATAACATTTTGGTCATTTCTGTTCTAACTGTTTAACAGGATATACCATGAGGTCTTGGAAACATCACTTTTCTTGAGCAGTATCTGGTCTTGTCATATCATTTAAAGCCAGACTTGGATTTCTTAGCTAAATCAGTGCATACTTATACTTTGAACTTCCTTACCATTTTGTTGTAATTATTTCTCTTGCTTATTCTGACTTACAGTTGGTGGTAGTCCCACTAGTTTCATTATTTCATTTATGAATCCTTATATGGAACTTAATCAAATGTGGGGTTGTCTGATCTTCCTCTCCTTTGAACTGTGTAACACATTCAGCTATGCCCTTCTCTCTTTTCCCCATGGAGAGAGAGGAGAGCCTTCTCTGATTCCCTCCCACTCTCTTTCCTGCATCATACAGCTCATGACTCCCACGTGTGGTTGTCCTATAGAAGTGTGTGTGTCTATGAGAGAGAGAGAGAATGTGTGTATGTACAGGGCAGGGGAGTCATGTGGAGGGAGACAGGGCAGTCATGAACACAGGCAGTCTCGGGAGCATGGAGATCCCTAGGAAAGGCCTGAGCATTAGGGTAAAAATGACTGCTTTCCTCCTCCACATTAACCACATCTGCATGCAGGTTTTGTTTATTCCTTAGCTGGATGTCCTGCCGCTGGATCAGGACACCAGTGAGTTTAGTGGGCTCTGTAGGAGTTTTATTAGCTCACATGCTTGTTTACAAGCTCCTGATTAATCATGATTATTGTTTTAGAATGAGTCGGAGGTTTTTTATGGAGAAGACAAGCCCTCCTTGAAATATATTTTTATTTTCAGAGTCTCTTTAATGCCACAAAGAGTTAAGTGTTTTGAATTTTTCTTATGTGAATGTGGTGATGGTACATTAATAATCATCCTTCAGAGAAACAATAGGTCTGGTGGTCACTTACACAAAAGTTCAAAGTTTATTATAGTAAATGATTTGAAATTTAAGAGGAAGAGAGACCTGAGAATCAGATCTGGCTATGTATAATAGAAGAACATTGTGCTATCAAGAATAAGTTCTCATCATTTTCCATAGTGACATTATGGTATGCAGTTAAAATGGCAATATTTTACATGGTGTGACAAAATTGTATTGTCATGGCCACCATATCATCAAGAGAGAAAATTAACATTTAGCTTCACTGTTAATAAATAATACTGAAATGTTTAGAGCAAGCATTAGAATTTTTTTAAGAATGAACAACTAGTATGATGTCATCAAAATGGAAAATGTTGCAAAGGGAAGAAAACCCTTTTGGCTGAATGCACAGCAGATACTGATGGTATTCATTAAGCATGAAACAATAAGAGGAACAAAATTTTCATCTCTGTGCCTTCCCCTATGAAATATCTTCTGTGTTTTCAGTGCTCCCTTTGAAGTCAGTATATGATCTTTGCTTTAATCCATTTTTAAAGCTTCCTTTGAAGTCAGTGGGAGCTCATGCCTGAAAGAGAGGAAAGTGTCTGAGGATTGGATGCCTGCTGGGGAAGAGGGACCAGCCTAATCATCACTGGAAAATAACATTTATTGATTGTCTTCATGTGCATGGTCCATTAGACTCCACACTAAAGTGACTTTTTTATACTGGTTTGATTCATTTCTAGTATTACATAGAAGATGACCCAAACCAGTTACTTCTTTTTAGGGTAGGGGTTTTTATTTCAAATGATTGGGGAAAAATGAGTATTTTAAATTGAAATAATTATTTTGTCTTGACACTCTGACAAAACCCTGTTTCACCTAAGTGAATTTTCCAAATAGCTGAAACTAGTACTTGTCTAATAGAGTAAGTCTTTCAAGGACAAGGGAAGAATGTAGGATTATTTTCTCCTGTATGAAATTACTTCAGACTGCTTGGCTTTAAAAAAATTCTCATTAAACACTTTAGAGCAAAGTACAGGTAATTTATTTCTCATTCTTCCTGCCTCGTCCTTTACTGCTGCCGCTTGTCCTCTGTAGCACAGGTTGTGTGTTATCTGTTTCTATTCTGCCTTCTTACTTTATACAGAGTTGCCTGAAGAAGGGGCCAGGGGTCTGAGGCATCTCTATACCTTTCCTACAGGGTGAAACATAAAGACGTTCTCTTATTTCATTTCCTTTTTCTCTCCCCTTGTCTTGTCCTGTTCTTCATTTTCTATCTCTGCTCTCCTTGGACCACCTACTTCTTTTCCTTTTCGTTGTGGCCCACCCTCATGATGTCAGCCCCACCTGTGAACAGAGAGGACCTCCATCGATATCTGCCCCCGTACTTTGCTTGCAGGCTCGAGCTCTGCATCTCTGGTTGGATCCTAACTTGGATTCCTCTTGGGGTCTCAAACTCTACTTCAAAGCTGAGCTCAGCAACTCTTGTCAAGACCTTCATTTTTAAGTACTGCGAATAGTATCACCTTCCAGCCAGCGTCTGCCTAGCCTGAAAATCTGTGAACTGCCCTCGACAGTGATGTCTCCTCCCTGTCACACCACCTCTAGTCATTTAGCAAATCCTGTCATGTCTATCTCGGAAACTCAGGATCTGCTCCTTCTTCCTTCCTCTCGGCCACTATCTCATCTAGTCCCTCATCCCACCTTGCCAGTGGCCACAAGTGCCTTCTCTCTGGTCACTTTCTCACACAAACTTGTCTTCACAAGGTTGCAACTTTCCTTCCTAAAATTTGATGCTGGCCATGTCATTCTCAAACTTAAGAGCACTCCCCACCCCTTTGCCTCAACTGAGCATGTAAAGTCTTTTGTAATCTGACCTGACTCTCCAGCTTCTTTTCTATGTAGTAAGCCCATGGCTCCTGCCACTGAAAATGTTCCCTGATTCATTTGGCAAATGTCTGCATGTCCTTCAAGACCAGTTGGAGTGTCTTTTCTCCGAAGCCTTCTCCAGTGTCTTCAGGCAGTCCTCTGCCCCCTTTTTGGGTTCCCATTCTCTTCTTTCAAGGAGACATTTTTGATGGTCTGTTTTTATGTGTCACCTATACCAGAATGAAAGCTCCTGGAGAGTGCAGTTTATAATTTGTTTCTCTCTCAATCCTCATCCCAGGGCCTACCTCAAATAAGATACAAACTAACAAATGTTTGTTGAGTGAAGATTTTGAGAAGTCTTTTTCACTTACATTTAGGCTTGAAGTTGTATTCTGTTATTGAAGATGCTGGTTCAGACATTAAAATAATAAAACATTTTAATGGATTCTCCCTTCAAGAGGCATATGTTAGAAAATATTTAAGATTTTTGTTTCTTTGAAGAGAATACAATCCCTATACACTGAGGCTAGTCTAGCAGAAGGACAGAAAGTTCCATCCATAGGGAATATTTAAGATTTTTTTCTCTTTGAAGAGAATACAATCCCTATATACTGAGGCTAGTCTAGCAGAAGGACAGAAAGTTCCATCCATAGGGATGTCCTTAAACCCTTGCATCATCTCCAGAATCATCTGCTGCTAGAGTCCTTGTCACATGAGGAAAGTAAGCCCCTGTCATTAAAACTGCACTAATCAGGTACAGGGAATAGCTACCTGCTTCAGAGCTTTTACTCTCAAGATTTCTGAGATTTCGGCTGAAAGCCTCTAATTAAAATTTTTTCTCGGTGTTTTCAGCAAGACCTATAGATCAAACATACAAATCCTCAAAGTCTTATTTTATTTTTTAAATCTTTATTGAATTTATTACAATATCACTTCTATTTTATGTTTTGGTTTTTTGGTAGTATGGCTTGTAGGATCTTAGCTCCCCAACCAGGAATAGAACCCATAGCCCCCTGCGTTGGAAGGCAAAGTCTTAACCACTAGACCACCATGGAAGTCCCAAAGTCTTATTTTAAAAAATGATGACACAGTAGGAGAAACATCCAGCCAAAGGACATAATTTATGGTAAAAATGGGAAACCTTTTTTTTTCTTTTAAAGAAATGTAGAAAATATCAATAAGATGCCCTTACATGGAGAAGCTTGGTTTTAATTTCAGTGAAGTTTCTGAGCAATGGTAGAGACAGAAAATTGTCTGTTTAACTAATTTCAAAGTTGAATGAGAGCATCTGAATATTAAATTCATAAAATAAAAATCAGTTTCAGCTTCATTGTTTGGGCAATTAAAGGAGAGGGAGTAAAGTAAGTGTTACCTGGAGGCAGAGAAGTGTTTGGGGTGGGGAGTCAGAGGCAGAGCACAGCTTGCCTTAAAGGAAAGGCTGGGAGGGCAGAGCGAGCCCACAAGAAGAGGTTGTTCCCATAGTTCCCCCCATAACCTCGTCTTCGAGGTCTCTGCTTTCATTGGCCCTGCTTCCTTTCTAACTTACCTCATCTGGCTGAAACCCTCTTCCAACAGCATGTCTACCCAAGACACTTCAGGTTCTTCTCTCTCTTTCTCATCAGTCTGCCTCCCCAGCCTCTGCCTCCAGACCTCACCTGCTCAGGGTCCAGGGTCCCACTTGCTGTGGGATAGCATCTCCTCCCTCTCTTTCCCTAGAAGGATGAAACTTCTACCTGCTTATCTGTAGCTCAGCAGAGTCCGAGCTTACTATTGGTGTGTGATTTAACCCTCTGGGCCTCAGTATGCTCATCTGTGGAAAGATCGTTAGTAACACATGCCTCTCAAGATTGTGAGTTGCCCAGCAGGTCCTCAACAAGCATTCATTTCCCTTCCCTTCTCTGCTTTTTGCTGCTGTTCTCACTGACCCACTTCCACCCTGCTGATACCAGTGCTCTTCCAGCCAGTCTTCTCAGCATCTGAGCCATCTGCTGGAAATTTCCCTGGAGAAGGAAATGGCAACCCACTCCAGTCCTCTTGCCTGGAAAATCCCATGGACGGAGAAGCCTATTCCGCCTGGAGTCCATGCCTGTGTCTGAGAGTAGGGTTTCAGAGGGAGGCTCTGTGGTGTAGACCTCTCTGCAGCAGCTGCAGAATCAGACATCGCAGGTTCAGCTCCTTGTCCCACCATGTGCTCCTGTGTGAGCTTCAGGTAGGTTGCATATTCTCTTGATGGGCTAGTTTCCTCATTTATAATTTGGGAATAATAATTATTTGTGCTTCTAGGGTCATAGAAAAGATTAGATGAAGTGTTGCATGTAGTACCCAGCACATTGTAAGTGCTCAGTAAATGTTATAGGTAACCTCAAATGAGAATATTGACTGAGTACCTTGTGACCAGGGTTTCCCTGGTAGCTTAGTCGGTAAAGAATCTGCCTGGAGAAGGGAATAGCAACCCCCTCCAGGCCTGATGTCCTCAATACTCCAGCTTCATTATCTCATCTCAGAAGGAAAGCGTGGCAGGATTCAAGTGCCAGTTACCGGGGCACATCCAGAGCAGGCCCTTGATAGATGCTTGCTGGGGTTCACTGTCTGTGGAGGAGGCGGGTGTGGGGGTGTGCACCAGCTTTGTTTTGCAGGGGAAGGAAGCTGTATCAGCAGGCAAGGATGCCATGACTTGGTTGTGGCTCCCTGAAATGGGATAGCTGGTGGCAGCAGGCAGAGGAGAGCGGGCCAGCAAAGGGTGCTGCTGCCATCACCTGAATGCTTTCGGTATTTCTATTGGCCTCACCCTCTTGCCGCCAGCTTGGGAGTTATCAGAACCCTGCAACCCCTGCTTAAAAAAAAAATAAATTGCCTTAGAAAGATCATGCACCATTCCGAGATAGAATTTTGAGATTCTACTCAGGAGGGAAGAGTTCAGGTGTGTTTTTTTTTTTTTTTTTTTCCCCCAGTGAAGAGTAGAGAGAGAAGCTGAAGATGAAACTACTTTCAAGGATGAGAAAACTATTTAGATGTATAAAACCAAAATTATCCTAAAGTGACTTTAAAAAATCTGTTATTTCACTGTTTGTCAAAAATAATATTATGTCACATTCTGGCCTGTCACAGAGCAGACCTCTGTGTTTGTGAATGTGTGTGTGTGTGTGTACAAAAGCACACTATGTCATTTCCTATTCTACTCTGAAAAAAGCAGATTAATTATCTTTCAAGGGCCTGTATTATTTTCTAAAATCACTATAGTATCTGAAACTTGTAATTTATCAGCTATTCTGAGGCTGAGACAGAATATCTGAATTTGGGCAGTTCCAGAAAATCCGGTATCCTTGCCTGGTGACAGTACAGTGGAGTTTTACATCATGGGACATTTAAAATATACAGACTCAGCCAGTAACTTGTGGAAAGGAGTTTAAATATTGTGACTCGTCCTACATGCTGAATTACCCCAAAGCCTAGGCTTGTCTGTGGAGCTCCCTTAGGATGCGAGACATGCTCTTGCTTTTCCTCAGTTGATCTCAGTTCCCCTGGGCACCCTAGGGTGGAGCATCTTCCTGAGCTGAAGGTAATTCTGGGTTTAAACATGGCTCCTAAGTGCAAGCCAACTTTTCATCTCTTACTTAACCCAAGAAAGAGTCAGTTGTTCCTACCCTGGAGAAAGGTATTATTGAGGGGCCAAATGTCAATCTCTAATATGGTGCTTTCTTAATGGATTTTTGAGGATGATTTTCAAAGTGAGCTTTTCTTGGATTTAAGCCCTGGTGAAACACAGCTCCTCATTCTGCCACCAGCTGCCTCCCCTTACCTGCCTTGCCACACTCCCTCCCCCAACTGATATTCTCTACCTTGGCCATTGTGCATGTAAGTGACCAGGGATAGCCTGTGGAAAGGCTGGCTCCTGACCAGCAAGTGGTCACTGGTAACGTGATGTGCATTTCTGGGATTAGGAGCACCTGACCAGGAGTGAGCACACTGCATACTGAAGGCTTAGGGAAACACTGTGAAGAAGCAAAATCCCTTAACTTGTGACACCGGGCTCTAGCACACAAGGGATCTGGTCATTGTGTCCCATCTTGCTAGATTAGTGTGAGGAGGGCTTTCTTTTCAGACTCGGTTAGTTCTCTCAATACCAGGGCAATAGGTGGAGGATGAGATGGTTGGATGGCATCACTGACTCAGTAGGCATGAGTTTGAGTAAACTCTGGGAGACGGTGAAGGACAGGGAAGCCTGGCATGCTGTAGTCCATGGGGTCACAAAGAGTTGGACACGACTAAGTGACTGAACAAGGTAGAATCTCTAGGGTACAGATTCTGTGTCTTGCATTGCCCTAATATGCTGAGTATTCAGGTTGTTTTTAATACGACTAGATAAATTCTCATGGGGGAGTAGGAGATAAAACCAGGGAAATCCTGAGGTTGTCATCTCATGTTTTGTTACTGTTGCTTAGTGATATGGGGAGGAAAGAAGCAAGGGACATCTGAAAATGGCTACCTATGAGAAGCCAAGTGCATGCTCAGTCTCTCAGTTGTGTCTGACTCTTTGCGACTCTATGGACTTTAGCCCGCCAGGCTGTCCATGGGGATTCTCCAGGCAAGAATACTAGAGTGGGTGGCTATGCCCTCCTCCAGGGGGTCTTTCCAACCCAAGGATCCAACCCACATCTCCTGCGTCTCCTGCATCGGCAGGTGGATTCTTTACCACTGAGCCACCTGGGAAGCCCAGTGTAAGCCATAGGAACATAGAATTTTGGGAATGGAGGAGGCCTCAACCCTACTTCCCGAGTTTTAGAGCTGTGAAACGATTTAAGGTCAGAATACCGAGCAGAGCTAGGACTAGAACTTCAAGTTTTCAGACCCCTAGCTCCTGTTCCTTATTACGTTACAATGTCTCTGATGAACTGGTTTAATAGGAACTGGTTTGGCCTGTTTTGTGGTAATGCAGCCTCACCCTTTAATGAGCTCCCTGTAAGGGGGGAGAACACAGTCCACATTCTTCTTATTGTTTCGGTTTTAGGGGGCATGACTGTCACTGGCAAAGTGCCGTGTGTGCCTAAACTCTGAAAACATTTTGTGCTTGTGTGTGCAGGGGATGGGGAGGAAGTAGAATGAGGTGGATTATGATGGGTGAAGGGGATGGGTGATGCTAACAATGAAAGCCACAAATGCAAAAATTGATTCCATTGAATGGTAATGGATGTTTAATGGAATTAATGGGGGTTTTATGCATATTTCCTGCTTTGATCTGTTTGGCATTAGGCAAATCTAAAAGGAGTAAATTTGAAATGAGACATAGCTCCAGACTGCTTTCTTGGTACTTCACCTTTATAGAAGGAAAGGAATTCTTTCCTTTTATCTTTTGATGACATTTGAGTGGAATAGTTTGAATGGAAATTTTATTTTACTAAGATGATGATGATTATCTTTTTTTTACTTGCTGTTGGTGGCCTCTGCTTTGTAAGTGTCACATTTGCTACAGTGTGGCATGTGCCACACCCAATGGAAATAATCTTGTTTAGGTACCAGTGTGTAGAGGACTGGTTCCCTACCCCCTGGGTACAGGATCTATAGTTGTTCTCTAGGACCAACTCTTCACAGATATTTATCCTCTGTTCTCAGATTCTTTACTGTGAACTTTGTTGATGCAGCTAAAGTGTGAAGGACCCTAGATTGCTAACTGTTAATCTAAAGTGAATGGCAGATACCATGCAGCATCATTCTCATATTGATCTCCAGTACCTCCTGATTGGCAGGAGGTTGGCAAAACTCCCAGTTGAAGTATCTCTGCCCTTGTCTTACTCACATCTTCTTCTCTGATGATGTCTTGCTCTCTGGTCTACAGCTTTTCCTTTTCTGCATTTCTTACATATTTCTATAGAAATATATGAAAATGCAGCATATTAAGTTTAGTTTCCTCGAAAGCATTTTCTTTGGAACCAGCTCCTCCCTGACCTTTGGGCAGTTGAGAGAGCAGCTGTGTGGTCCGCCTAGATTCCAGCTGGGGGGAAAGCAACTTTGCCATGGATTCTGACCCAAAGCCTCCACCGCTACACAGGACTCACCGCCTCTCTTGGCTGCAGCCCGCAAGTGTGCACGTACTGCTGGTGGGGGTCACCTGATGGGGGCGGAGATTACTCTCAACCATTTTCTGGATGAGCTAAATCAGCACAAATGAGTATTCATACATGAAAGAGTTCATCATGAATCTTATGCCCAAATATAGCTCAGCAAATTTACTAGCTTTCTAATTGTCAGCTGTGTTGCTCTGCTCATGCCATCTGTGAGTGCACAAAAGAGGAAGAGAGAAGGGAGGAGAGGAAAGAAGGAGAAGCATAGGGAGTGGACAGAGTGAGGGCAAGAGGGTGAGCCAGAGAAAAGATTGAGAAAGAGAATATTTACTTGAAGGTTTCACCTTCTGCTGGATTACACTAATATATGATTTGGAAATTGGCTCCATATTTCACCAATGTCCCTGAAAAGGAAGATGATACATTTCAACTGCATTTTCAAAGACAGAAATATATATGCTAGACTTTCAGATACACAGGAAGAGTTCGGCTGTATTCCAGGATGTCATTAAAGAGCAGAATATATCTCTAAAATTCTAGCATCAGAGCTGGAAAAGATCTCAATTTAGCTTTTCATTTCCCAGAATCAGAAATTGAAGTATAATGGTGTTAAGTGACTTTGCCAGAGCTCACCAGCTGATCAGAGGCAGAGCAGGCACCAGACACAATTCTCCAGATTTGTACTCTGAGGGCTTTCCGCTGCACCCCGGACATCATGCATGCATCAAATGCCAGAAAACTAAACATACTGGAGAAACTAGAAGGGAAAAAAAAGGATTGGTTGGAATTGAGTTGGAAGGGAAGATGGGAGAAGCTGACCTATTCTTCAGTAGCAGTAAGACTGAGGTCAAGATTTTGAGGGAGGGGCTCCCTCAGGCAGCCTGCAATGGAGCAGAGTAGAGTCTTAGTCTTAGCAGAGCAATCTGATGAGAAGAACCTCTTCTGCAGAGAATAGACCTTTGTGGTGACCTTGGGAGTGGTAAGTGTACCTGGCTGATAATCCATCATATCCTGACTTATCTGGCTAATTGGAGAGAAAGAAACAAAAGATTGGAACAGACATGTCACAAAAGAAAATACAGTGATGGCAAATAAGCATATGAAAAGATGCCCAACTTCATGTGTAATCAAGAAACTGCAAATTGAAACAGTGGTAAGACACCACTACTTACCTGTTGCTGCTGCTGCTGCTGCTGCTAAGTCTCTTCCGTCGTGTCCGACTCTGTGCGACCGTATAGACGGCAGCCCACCAGGCTCCCCTGTCCCTGGGATTCTCCAGGCAAGAACACTGGAGTGGGTTGCCATTTCCTTCTCCAATGCATGAAAGTGAAAAGTGAAGTGAAGTCGCTCAGTCGTGTCCGACCCTCAGCAACCCGATGAACTGCAGCCCTCCAGGCTCCTCTGTCCATAGGATTTTCCAGGCAAGAGTACTGGAGTGGGGTGCCATTGCCTTCTCTGACTTACCTGTTAGAATGGCCAAAATCCAGAATGCTGACATCACTAAATACTGATGAAGATATGGAGAAACTGGAACTCTCGGTTATTGCTGGTGGAAATGCAAAATGGTTTCCAACAGCCACGTTGGAAAACAGTTTGACAGTTTGTTAAAAAACTAAACTTATTCTTACCATATAATCTAGCAATTGGCTTCTTGATATTTACTCAAAAGAATCGACTGTTTATAGCCACACAAAATCTAGCATGTGGATGTATATAGCAGCTTTATTAATAAGTGCCAAAACTTGGAAGCAACTTTTAGTAGATAAATGGATAAATAAACTGTGATATGTACAGACAGTGGATTATTCAGTACTAAATAGAAATGAGCTATCAAGTCATGTAAAAATATGAAGAACCTTAAATGCATATTACTAAGTGAAATAAGGCAATTCTAAAAGGCTACATACTATATGATTCTAAGTATATGACATTCTGGAAAAGGCAAAATTAAAAGATCACTGGTTGCTAAGGGTTAGTGGGGACGGAGGTATGCATAGGTAGAGCACAGAGGATTTTTAGGACAGTGAAATTATACTGCATGATAGTGTGATGGTGGATATGTGCCATTATCCACTGTTATACTACAACAACATGCCATTATACATTTGTCAAGCTTGTAGAATGTATATCACCAAGAGTAAAGCCTAATGGAAACTTTGGACTTAATGGTGATAAAGATGTGACAATAGCTTCATTGGTTTTAACATTTTAACAAATGTACCACATTTTAAAGTGTTAAAATGTTAACATTTTAACAAATGTACCACTCTGGTGCAAGATTGTGATAGTTGGGGAGATTGTATATGTGTTGGAAATCTCTACCTTTAACTCGATTTTGCTGTGAACCTAAAGCTGCTCTAAAATAAAGTCTATTAAAAATTCAGTGTAACACTGCATAAATTTCTAAGTATTATAAGGCTAAGTATAAGAGTCTTTGTCTTATTCTTCTAGAAAGCAGAGCCTAAAACAAGAACTTCAGTGCTTCATGTGAAGGTGTAAACACAGGTGATGAGGTGTAAAACACAGTCTTATTAATGCGTAAAATCTATTTTAATTTATGCCTAATAGAGTAAAAGGGAAATGAAGAAGGGAAGATACCAAGTTGCATGAGGCAAAGCAGGCACTTTACTGTTAAGTACAGGCTGGCACTTAACGGTGAGAAACAGGTCATTCAAGACTCCTCCAGAGGAGTTGCAAGAAAGACCTGACCTTTCAGGTATTCCGCTGAATCTGAAAGTGAAGGAGCAACCCAGTGCCACTAACCAAGAGAAAGAAAAAAGGAGGTGGTAAAGGAATTATGGAGATATGCAGGTTTTGAGTGTTTTTGCCAATGTATTAGGCAAAAAAGAATGAGGAATGAGGAAAATGTATGAAGAAATGGCATCAAAAAGTCAGAAAGGGCAGTAGGCAACTGTTTCAAGGTTCTGGACCCATAATGGAACAGGATATTAATGCTGGAGTTATACCTAGATTTAAATCTGTCATGTAGCAGTTGTGTCACAAAGGGGGAAAAATTAGATCACCTTCTAAGCATGTTTTCTTCACTTCTGAAGATGAAGTGAAATATCACTTAATATGGTAATTTTAAGAGATAAATATTTTAACTTAATGAAATTGCTTGGCACTTAGCATACATTGGGGTTTCCCTAGGGCTCCAAATTTGGCTCAAACAGTAAAGAATCTGCCTGCAGTGCAAAGACCTGGGTTTGATCTCTGGGTTGGAAAGATCTCCTGGAGAAGGGAATGGCTACCCACTCCTGTATTCTTGCCTGGAAAATCCCATGGACAGAGGACCCTAGCGGGCTACGTTCTATGGGGTTGCAAAGAGTTGGTTGGATATGACTGAGCAACTTACACTTTCATTCAGTATACATTACTTTCCTCTGTTCCAGTTCTATTGTTTCATTTCACAAAAGTCTATCATGCCAGTTTTCCCCCAGCATCTGCTTCTAGGGAGATTGGGACATTTGAGAAGGAAGAACTCAGCGTTGTTCCCTAACTTTGAAAATGGCCCAATAAATTTGAATTCCCCATAGCTTCTTTTATTCTCAGCCTGGCTAATGCCAAGGGAAAGTCTCCTGATTTTGTCATTTCATTGGGAAAAAAAGAACAATAAGCCTTCTCTTGAAAAGTGAGTCATTCATTCAGATTACTTTCTTTAGGTTCAGTGTTAACAATTTCTTAAGAAAACGCCTTTTTTTTTTTTTTTTCTTTTTGGTAGTTTTTTTTTTTTTTGGAGGGGGCTTGTATGGTGGCTTAGATGGTAAAGCGTCTGCCTACAATGCGGGAGACCCGGGTTGGGAAGATCTCCTGGAGAAGGAAATGGCAACTCACTCCAGTATTCTTGCCTGGAGAATCCCCTGGACAGAGGAGCCTGATAGGCTACAGTCCATGGGGTCGCACAGAGTCAGACACAACTGAGTGACTTCACTTATATTTAAAAGGTGACAATTAGCTTGTTTGTTAGCTTTCCTCTGATAGTAAAGCCATGAGTAACATCGCTAAATATGGTTGAAAGCTAGAACATTTGGTGTTTCACTGCCTTTGAAAAGTGCAACTGCAGTTTTATCATCAATGAAGATGGTTTCTTTAGTAGTCCAGCATGAGCTTTAGCATTGTCAAAGACAGCTAACTTTCTAGGTAGCCATTTCTAACTGCTGTAGAGTCTTATTAATGCATCAAATCGATTTTAATTTCTTCCTAATTAATACTTGAAATATAGTTTCTTATTTTCAGTGGTTAGTGACTTGCTTTCCTTATGCTTTTTCTTTTATTTGTTGCTCAGTAGTCTGACACTCATTTGGTTCTCAATTCTTTTCATTTTGGAGATGGAAGAATTTTCTACACAGGAAAATGGCATCATGGAGATCATGGAGAATCCTAGAACCTGCATTCTCAATAGAGGCACTGTTACACCCCTTCCCTAGGAGACGAAAAGTGGTTTTTGCCCAGTAAAAAAAAAAAAAAAAAAAAGTAGAATCCTACTCTTTTGATATTTAAAGTACAGATATACATATAGTACATGTAGAGTGTATCTGTGGTAGTAAAATTTTATGAGTGGTGATTACAAAAATATGTCTAAAAGAGCACCTGAGAGGTGTTGATAATGAAAAACAAGTTGAGAAACACTGATTTAGAGCCAGGAAAGGTGATTTTTAAGAGATAAAACTCTGATATGACCTGAGAGATTCAGAATAACTGCCTCTGTTAACACTGCATTATCCCTGTTAATAATCACCAGACCATGGAACAAGCTGACTATGTGAAAGTTTGGTTATTATTTACATCATCCCTTTTGCTTTCTAGCCTGTTAGTGTTTGTTTTGTTTTTGTTTTCTTCCTAGCCTGTTAGTTCTTATAGTTATTATTCATTGTTTTCCAGTGATGATTAAATTATAGAAAAAGATACCAATTGGGGTCTGGTGAGTTGTTGGGTAGAGTTGGGAGGACTCTCTTATTCTGAATTTCCAGGGCAATTTTTAAAATCACTTCACTGTCACATGACCTGGCATTATAGCCTTTTCCTTAGTTCTATTTACTGTACTTCTTAGCTTCCTAGCTGCAGTGTCTTCAGTTCAGTTCAGTTCAGTCAGTCAGTCATGTCCGACTCTTTGTGACCCCATGAATCGCAGCACACCAGGCCTCCCTGTCCATCACCAACTCCCAGAGTTCACTCAGACTCACGTCCATTGAGTCAGTGATGCCATCCAGCCATCTCATCCTCTGTCGTCCCCTTCTCCTCCTGCCCTCAATCCCTCCCAGCATCAGAGTCTTTTCCAATGAGTCAACTCTTCACATCAGGTGGCCAAAGTACTGGAGTTTCAGCTTTAGCATCATTCCTTCCAAAGAAATCCCAGGGCTGATCGCCTTCAGAATGGACTGGTTGGATCTCCTTGCAGGCCAGGGGATTCTCAAGATTCTTCTCCAACACCACAGTTCAAAAGCATCAATTCTTTGGCGCTCAGCCTTCTTCACAGTCCAACTCTCACATCCATACATGACCACTGGAAAAACCATAGCCTTGACTAGACGGACCTTTGTTGGCAAAGTAATGTCTCTGCTTTTGAATATGCTATCTAGGTTGGTCATAACTTTCCTTCCAAGGAGTAAGCGTCTTTTAATTTCATGGCTGCAGTCACGATCTGCAGTAATTTTGGAGCCCAGAAAAATAAAGTCTGACACCGTTTCTACTGTTTCCCCATCTACTTCCCACGAAGTGATGGGACTGGATGCCATAATCTTCGTTTTCTGAATGTTGAGCTTTAAACCAGCTTTTTCACTCTCCACTTTCACTTTCATCAAGAGGCTTTTGAGTTCCTCTTCACTTTCTACCATAAGGGTGGTGTCATCTGCATATCTGAGGTTATTGATATTTCTCCTGGCAATCTTGATTCCAGCTTGTGTTTCTTCCAGTCCAGCGTTTCTCATGATGTACTCTGCATATAAGTTAAATAAGCAGGGTGACAGTATACAGCCTTGATGTACTCCTTTTCCTATTTGGAACCAGTCTATTGTTCCATGTCCAGTCTAACTGTTGCCTCCTGACCTGCATACAGATTTCTCAAGAGGCAGGTCAGGTGGTGTGGTATTCCCATCTTTTTCAGAATTTCCCACAGTTTATTGTGATCCACACAGTTAAGGGCTTTGGCATAGTCAATAAAGCAGAAATAGATGTTTTTCTGGAACTCTCTTGGTTTTTCCATGATCCAGCGGATGTTGGCAAGTTGGTCTCTGATTCCTCTGCCTTTTCTAAAACCAGCTTGAACATCTGGAAGTTCACGGTTCACGTATTGCTGAAGCCTGGCTTGGAGAATTTTGAGCATTACTTTACTAGTATGTGAGATGAGTGCAACTGTGCGGTAGTTTGAACATTCTTTGGCATTGCCTTTCTTTGGGACTGGAATGAAAACTGACCTTTTCCAGTCCTGTAGCCACTGCTGAATTTTTCAAATTTGCTGGCATATTGAGTGCAGCACTTTCACAGCATCATCTTTCAGGATTTGAAATAGCTCAACTGGAATTCCATCACCTCCACTAGCTTTGTTCATAGTGATGCTTTCTAAGGCCCACTTGACTTCACATTCCAGGATGTCTGGCTCTAGGTGGGTGATCACACCATCGTGATTATCTGGGTCATGAAGATCTTTTTTGTACAGTTTTCTGTGTATTCTTGCCACCTCTTCTTAATATCTTCTGCTTCTGTTAGGTCCATACCATTTCTGTCCTTTATTGAGCCCATCTTTGCATGAAATGTTCCCTTGGTATCTCTAATTTTCTTGAAGAGATCTCTAGTCTTTCCCATTCTATTGTTTTCCTCTATTTCTTTGCATTGATCGCTGACCATAATAACTGGCATTTGGAAGGTGCTCAACAGATATTCAATAATACTTCATTAATTTACAAGATAATTTTAATATAACACAAAAGGGGGATACTGGAAATGATGAAATAATTTAACATTTATATGGGATATTTTTCTGAGTGAGATGCTTTATTCTGGGTGAGTGAGGAGCTGTTTTTGTGCAGTAAAAGGAGGAATCCTGCCAGGTTTAGGTATGCTTATCTGTGCAACTGGTGTTTTTAGAAACATTTTCCTCTAGGAAATATTAGTTAAAATATCCAGAATTTGAACAAGTTGTCATATACTTTTCCTCTATCCTTCTGAAGAAAATTTCACCCCCAAAACAACAGACTTAGACTATAATCTCTGTGAAGTGATATAGAGTAGTTTCCTTGATATAATAAGTGAAAAAAAGTAAAGATAAATGATTATCTATAGTATGTTACTTTCATGTAATAAAGACAGGCAAAAAAGAAAATATTCATTTGTGAAAAAAGAAATACAAGATGGATAAACCAGAAACAAATGAGACTGGTTATACAGAGAGAGTGGGAGGGAAAAAGTATGTGTGTGTTGTGGGGTACAGGGACAGTGGAAATGGAATGAATGAAAGGGGGGGCGAATGACTTCTCTGAATATACCTTTCTCTGTACTTCTGACTTTTAGAACCATGTTAATGTTCTGTTTACTCAGAAGGCCATCCAAGATGTGGGCAAACTCAGAACATAAATAATAACTGACCTAATGATTGCACACGAACAACATAACCACAGTGAGTGGTCAGGAGAAGGAAAGAATTAATTTCAGCAACTCTGGGAAACTGGTTTTGACTGTGTATTGTAAGGCGGCCAGACTAAAAGGACTGCACACCGTGTTCTCCATTAACAGCTTGTTTCTTCACAGGAGTGCGGCTTAGCAATTTCAAGTCATCAATGGATGCTAAAACTAGTAGAAAAAGTATTTGCATGAATCAAAGTATCTCTCTATGATATACTTATTAATTTCAAAGAGAAAAATAGTAACTTTATAGTGGAGAAACCTGGCAGACACCCCTTAACCTAATGAACAAAGTTAGTATCATCAATAAATATCGACATATTGACATCATGTGTCTCCTGCGCTCATACACTGAGAAAGGTACAATATCAAATCTGTGGTATTCTGGACAGAATTGAAAACTTGAATTTAATAATGAGCAAACATCAAACAAACCCAAATTGAGGTTTATTCTACAGAATAACAGGCCGATACTCTTCAAAATTGTCATGGTCATAAAAGACTTGAGAGGTGCTCCAGGTTGAAGGAGACTATGATAAATGCACTGTATGATCTTAAACTGGACCTAGACTGGAAAAAGCACATCAGTGGAGCAAATGACAAAATTTGAATTGTTTATAGATTGGATAATAAAATTTTATCAATGTTTATTTCCTTATTTCAACAATTGTACTGTGGTTATATAAGATGTTAACATTTGGGGAAAAGAAGGGAAGAAGGAATTAACTGGACTTATTTGTCCTATTTTGCAACTCTTTTGTAAAGCAAAGTGAAAAGTTAAAGTTAAATGTTTTAAATTCAAATTTAAGAAATTAAAGAAAAATTGTGGCAAGGAGATATTTAAGGACAAATATGGGTTCTGGTCCTCTTCTTGGCTATTACTATTTCTTGGTATGACTAATAATGATAAAAAGTAAGAAAGTGTTCTTTAAAAATAGGTACATTGATAAACACTTGAGATTTGTCATGTATTTAAAATTCTAACTGGCACAGTTGAATATATGAGTAAATAATAGAATGAGGTATGGAAATTAACTGGAAAGGAAATTTTTTAAAGAGAAAACAAATCATGTAGAAAACATCTACCTTCAACCAGGTTCCTCAAGTTTCAGTTACTGCATATTTAAAATCAATAATAACCACCAAGCACTCTCTTCTACAGAGTCAAGTTAAATGATAATACTTAATTAACATAGGTGCATGAATTCTGCTTATTCAAGTATGAAACTCACAGTTGGTAGTATAACAGTCAGTAAAGTGATCTTCGAGCAGTAGGTGAAATTGAAAGCCATTTGACACTGGTATTTCAGGAGTGTTTCTGATACTCTTCTTCCAAGCTGATTTTCTGCTGTTACCATCTAGAAAGTTTACTGAGCGTTCACGATGTGTTGCATGCCACCCGCAAGGGATACGCTCTTTGCTTGATTGAGGCAAATGTTCTAAACTTCCAAAGATTTAGGATTCCAAAGGAGTCTGGCAAATATGTTATAATATTAGGGAGATTAAGTTCCCAAACCTGGGATCAATGGGGTGGTCTTACAGTTCTACAGGGTAAGATGAAGCATCAGACTCTGAGTCTCAAAAAGAATAAAATAACAAACCTTTTGGGACTGGAAACGTGGGGTCACTGGTGCATGAGAGCAAACAGACTAAACAGCAGTCAAGATGACCTGCTCTTGAGGAAGTCTATGCTCACATCACCCAGCAGCTGTCTCTCCCTCTCTTCTCTACGCCTGAATGCAAACACGCACACACACGGATACCCCTGAACTAGGCTGTGGCATATTTCTTTGTTGCATGTGTCTGTTTTTGCTGGGGTGACCTTTTATTCTAGTCAACTGAAACATGTAGTTTTCTTAAGTTTACTTCTGTTATTTAGTGGGAGAAGCAGTTCCTGTAAATATGGCTTTGTGTTTATATAAAAGTCACTGTATTTGTCATTCTTAGCAACTAAAGGAAAAGGAGGAAAAAGACCCTTATCTCTGAAAAATTGTGGGGTAGAACAGTTTTGTGCATGTGAAAAATCAGGTGTCTGCTTGATAGCATCATTCGTTATAGAGTGGACTTGTGCAAGTTAGGGCCACCTTAGTTTCATTTCATTTCAAGGCCCCAGTTAGGGCCTTGGTTACCACAAGTTAGGAGTTGACTTCAGGAATTAATTAATAACAGCATTAGCCTTAAGCTTCTGTCCTCACCTTTTCTAGCCAGGGCTCAGAACAGATCCTGTTCATACCTACTCTATACAATCATGGGAAACCCAGACACATACTCTGTCTCCATTAGGCTAAATATAACTCTGTTCCCTTTTTTCCCCACCTCTGAAAGCACATGAGAAATAAAAGAGGTTTATAGTGATAACCTTGAACCCGCTTTCATTTATTAAGTGGTGAATTATTTGCATATGTTAGTATTTTATAATTAGTAGCAAGTTACTTTCAAAATATGTCAATACAATTGTGTCTGAACCCCTGCACTGAAGGAGAGTATTCTGCCCTGGGCGGATCTGCTGCTTTGTTATACAAACGAAATACTTCTTTATCTATGTTGACTTCTAAGGATTGGCCAGAAACTTAACTTTCCCCTCCTTATTTATCTTTCAAAACCTTCCTGGAGTATCACCTCCATCCTTCATATCTCAGGTGGATTTTATTGCTTTGGTGTATGGTATGTTTACAGTGTGGGCATGTGTCTGTTATTACCCACTGCCCCCTGAATTGTGCTCTGCTGCTGCTGCTGCTGCTGCTAAGTCGCTTCAGTCATGTCTAACTATGTGCGACCCCATGTACGGCAGCCCACCAGGCTCTACTGTCCCTGGGATTCTCCAGGCAAGAACACCAGAGTGGGTTGCCATTTCCTTCTCCAATGCATGAAAGTGAAAAGTGAAAGTGAAGTCGCTCAGTCGTGTCTGACTCTTAGCGACCCCATGGACTGCAGCCTACCAGGCTCCTCAGTCCATGGGATTTTCCAGGCAAGAGTACTGCAGTGGGGTGCCATTGCCTTCTCCGATTGTGCTCTGCTAAGTGCTGCCAAGTCACTTCAGTCATGTCCGACTCTGTGCGACCCCATAGACGGCAGCCCACTAGGCTCCTCTGTCCCTGGGATTCTCCAGGCAAGAATACTGGAGTGGGTTGCCATTTCCTTCTCCAATGCACAAAAGTGAATTGTGCTCACCTGTTCACATATCTGTCCTCCATTTCACTGTGGGTCCTAGAGATGAGGACCCACCTTCATTGTATCCTCTTTGCTTAACATTACCTGGCTTAGAGTTACCAGAGCTTACTATTTCTTAGTAAGCTATAGAAATAGTTCCAGGATATACTATTTGTGAGTGAAATATGTCATTAATTATCTATAAGGAGTATTCATGTAACACTGGGGAAATGGCCAGAAGACCTCAGCTATTCCTTAGAAAATTGTATTGTCGGGGTGGGAGAAGTAGAATAATGGATAAGAAATAAAAAGGAAATATTTTTTATTTTTCACTCTACTCCTGAGTTTTCCTTTGAGATTTGATGACTTTCCTTCCAGCCTAATTACTGTTCAATGCTAAGGGCTGGAGTTTGTGGTTTTGGCTTTCTAGACTCATGATATTTAGCTTTAATTGCCATGTCAAGAACCGATGATTTCCTTTACTGAGAGGATATTCTTAATGAGTTGACACCTATCAGTCATTCCTCCTTTCTCCTGTCTAGCTGAAACCCTGATTTTCTTTTGACATCCACCCTCCACGTGGGGGTGGGGGGAACTAACTCCACCCACAGATATGGTAATGGGCCTGTTTATTCCCACCCTTTCTGCCAGTAACTGGTTCAGGAATGACTTCATATTGTAATTTGGATCCATGATAAAAGAGAGGAAAGGTGTGTTGGAGACTTCTGGGAAAGTTTTCCTTCACTCTTTTGGGAGTTGCCAAAAGTGAGCCCTCTCTCTTCCAGTGGAGGCTTTTGTGTGCAGCTGTGAGATGGAACTGCTGTGCCATCTCACTGACCACCTGGGAGGAGGGTGGGATTTATAGAATTCTGGGAAAACCCAAGTCAGAGCTGGTGGATTAGGTCAATGGGGGAACCTGCCCTATGCTAGTTTTCCAATTAGGTGAGCCAGTCAACATTCTCTGGAGAAGGCAATGGCACCCCACTCCAGTACTCTTGCCTGGAAAATCCCATGGGCAGAGGAGCCTGGTAGGCTGCAGTCCATGGGGTTACAAAGAGTTGGACACGACTGAGTGACTTCACTTTCACTTTTCACTTTCATGCATTGGAGAAGGAAATGGCAACCCACTCCAGTGTTCTTGCCTGGAGAATCCCAGGGACAGAGGAGCCTAGTGGGCTGCCGTCTATGGGGTTGCACATAGTCGGACACGACTGAAGTGACTTAGCAGCAGCAGTAGCAGCAGCAGTCAACATTCTCATTGTTTAAGCTAGTTTGATAAGTGTCTGCTGTGACTTGCAGCCAGAAGGGTTATAATTTGTTAACAAAACAAAAATTCTCTAGTTTTGAAAAGGTGGAAAGTGGAAACAAAGCAAGACAGTTTGACAGGTGGCAGAACTTTAAAAAATCAGTTCACTTAAACCAGTGCTTCTCAAACTTGAACATACATTAGAATCACCTGAAGAACGTTAAATTGCTGAGAATCGGTCCCAGAGCTTCTGATTCCTTAGCTCTGGGCAAAGACTGAGACTTTTCATTTCTAACAAGTTCCCCAGTGGTGTTGATGCTCCTGGTCCAGGGATCACCTTTGAGAATTACTGCCTTAGAGTTCCAAGTATTCTGCCTTTCTTGCCAGGATACCCACGAGTTGGGGTCAGGGCCATGGCGCCAAGAAATGAACTCTGGCTGTTTCTGGAGGAGCCACCAAGTGCCTTAAAGCAAGAAAACCCACATAAAGGGCCAAAGTACAGTTTTGGTCATCTTTTTTTTTTTCACTTGTTTATTTCCTTTCAGTTTATTGAGATGTAATTGACATACAGCACCGTATAAGTTTAAGGTACAGCATAATGATTTGGCTTTTATACATCATGAAATGATGATCACAATAACTTTAGTGAACATCCGTCATCTTGAATAAATAGAAAATTAAAGAAGTGGAAAAATATATTTTTCCTTGTGATGAGATGATTGTCTTCTTAAATGAACCACCTTCTTCATGAGAAGAGGATTTGTGACTTAGATTTAACACACGGCTCTAAATAGGCTGTAGGTACTCAATAACCCTTAATTAACTTACTGGAAGTAAAGAGCTGTCTGCCAAGCGTTTGTGGTTGGATATTTTAAGATGAGAGTAGGTATAGTACAGAGAAGGCTGAAACTAACACAGGCTGATGACTATGTAAATAAGAGTTCACTTAGTTGCTACAAAACTAGCAACTTGGGAAACCTAGCACTGTGATCTCTTTGAAGCCTTAGGCTTCTAACCCGGAAACTAATCATCTGTCACTGTTCTACCTTTCACACTAACCCCACAATAAATCTCAGATGCCACTCTACTAGCTTGGCAGTGTTGCTTGTGCCTTCAATCACTTATCCCTTGTGTAGACACATCTATTCCAAGTTTATAATAAAGGAGACCTTTGTGTTACAGATAGATAAGGAACTCTGACTTTGTAAGAGAAGAGAATCTTCCTGCTCTTTATGTGGCTTGCATTCAGACAAATAACTGCTTTGTAAACAAGGAACATAATTGGTGTTTGTACAAGGGCCAGAAGTGCTTCTCTGCTTTCTTTCCCAGCAGCAAACATAGGTCCCAAATGCAGTGAGGCTCTGCCTGTCTCCGGTGATGGAAGGAAATCTGTGGTGGGCAGGCACGAGGCCTTCTCCCTGGTAGGGAGTCGCTGTTTCCTCCAAGCCTCTATTTAAACCAGGAGTTCGTTCTCCCTGAGGCAGGGTCAGGCAAGGGCTTCTTGGCTTTAAGTTGCCTTTTGTGGTTCCTTTGGCCTCAGGTTTTGCCAAGTGATTCACGCATTTTGGAAATGCAGGGAGGAATGTGAAGGAGCGGCCTTCCTCTCAGCCAGGAATGGATTAAGACAGAAGCATCCAAGTTGATGAGCATAGTTTGATGCAATCCTGTGCTTTTCAGCCATCCACTTGTTATGTGCAGCCCTCTCCCGTGGTTTCAGGCTTCTGCTAGGTCTGGCAGCAGAAGGGTGTGACAGTCTCTGTGAATAAGTACATTTATGATGGTTACTGAACCGCAGGCCTTCACAGACGCGTTTCTCCAACACTGGAATGGAATTTGTATTTGGTACAAATTAATGATATTCTGCAACTTGCATTTCCCCCTTTTTATATTTCTACAAGTTATTAGAAATAAATTTTAAGGGAAATGCTCCTTATCTAGAAAACCAGAACAAAAAGTTTTAAGTTTGATAAAGAAAACTCACTTTGTTGAAGAGAGGTTTGAGTTTAATATAGTACTTTCTGAAATGCTTGCCTTTGTTGTGAAATACCACGAATATAAATATTAAGCTGAAAGGTGAAGTTCTGCAGGGCAAGAGATTTCACAAAGCTTTTCATCAAACATGCCCTCTGTATTCTTAAAAACATTATCACCAGTCATTTAGCTGTTGTTCAACTTCTCACCATGTTATAGCAGGCGACAGGAACAACCTCTCCATGTCGTGGTAGGGGTAGGATTGGATAGAGTATAAAGCAGGGCATTTTGGTGATTCCTTGCTTAGATTCTCAAATTTCAAAATGCTTTGTGGAGCAATGAGATTAACCTTATGCTTTTCTTGCCTCTCTGACAACTTCTGTTGCAACCCAGGATGATTTCTCAATGAGGTCATACATTTCTTGTTAAGAATGATGTGTGTGTGCTCAGTTGTATGATAGAGGTTGGAAATTTCCTTATTGCATATCTTTTTCAAATCTGCTTTGTTATTTTATTTTTTTTGATAGTGTCGTGTTCCTTTCTCATATTTTTAATTCTTTCTTTTACTTTTAAAAATAATTTAAAACCTCCTGTTCAGATAATTCTATTATGTGAAGTTCATATTTGTTGTTTCTTTGAACCTTCAGCCATGGTGACATTTCCTTCAGGTTTTGTGATTTAGGATTGTGAGCTCTTGTCTGTGAGAACCCTGTGTGGCCTGAGATGAGAATGTGTTTTTACAAAGAGGCTTCCTGGTTTCGTTAGCCAGGACCTCAGGGGCAGTGACAATCTGGAAACCAATTTTTATGTTACTTTCTTTGGGGATTTATTGCCCTTGCTAGGAGTATAAATCCATATTGAAAACTCACCGTGAGGGCAAGCCTCTTGTTGCAAATTATCAGGGGAGATTTTTTTTTTCCCCCGTAGAGTTCAGCCTGAGGGAGAGGAGTTTCCTTGTCCTCCATCTGTAGATCGATTTTTTGTTTTAGTCTACGCGTTCTCAGGGTGTAGCCCTTTTAGGGTCCTGGCTCAATGTAAGAATCTTAGTTCTCTCACCCCATCTTGTGGCCACCCCATGTATCATTAACATGCAAGCACATTTCTTACTGAGAATGGCAGTGACCTCTGTCTAGAGTAATAGGAACTTGAGTACCTGTTTTTGAGATTTCTCTCGGTTTGGGGCCTTTGGGTGTTTCCTTTCCATTTTTGAGAGAAAAAAAAAAATGTCTGTTGTATTTCTGGGCCATCTCTTTAGGCTTGGTTTACTCTGAACTCTAAGAGGCAGTTAAGAAGTATCCTCAGGGAAGCCTCATAACCTGGCAATTTCTTAGAATTCCAGGACCCAAGGAAGACTATAGATTTGAGGATATTTCTCTGGTCAATCTTCATTTAAATATGAATATCAAGGAGTTCAGAGCCTCCCTAGAATACAGAGGCTAAGGCAACCTCCATCTTTCAGCTCTGGCGTAATGAAATGAAAAGTGGGTTAGAGTCAGAAGGCCTAAGTTCAGATCTTGACTTTGCTCTGTAAAATTGGATGTTTACTTAAATTGCTTGAACTTCCATTTCTTAAGCTGTAAAATGGAGACAGTAATACCTGACAGAGATACCGTATAGTGTTAAAGGGTATAGTGAAAGTAAAATAAAAAGTTGGAGTGGAGCAAGCATTCAAAATTGGTAATTGAATAAACTCTTCGGTCATCTTAATGGTTGGTCTGATCCCTCGACCATTGTCCTGGTCATTGTGGTTGGGAATCCAACACTCATTCTACTCTAGTCTAAACCAGTGGTTCACAAACTGAAGTACATCTGAATCACCTGGAATTCTTGTTAAAACACAGATTACTGCTGCTGCTGCTAAGTCGCTTCAGTCGTGTCCGACTCTGTGTGACCCCATAGACGGCAGCCCACCAGGCTCCCCTGTCCCTGGGATTCTCCAGGCAAGAACACTGGAGTGGGTTGCCATTTCCTTCTCCAATGCATGAAACTGAAAAGTGAAAGTGAAGTTGCTCAGTCGTGTCCGACTCTTTGAGACCCATGGACTGCAGCCTTCCAGGCTCCTCCACCCATGGGGTTTTCCAGGCAAGAGTACTGGAGTGGGGTGCCATTGCCTTCTCCGAAAACATAGATTGCTGTGCCTCAGTTCAGGAGACCCTGATTCAGTGAGTCTGGAGCTAGTCCTAATAGTTTACCTTGTTCCCAGGTACTGTTCATGGATCAGGGACTGCACTTTGACAACCATTCACGTTCTTCCCACTGGTGGTTGGTTTTGGAAGGGGCACATGATCTGAATCTGCTGGAAGAGATGCAAGGGGAAGTCTGCTGCAAGCTTCCAGGAAACATCCCCTCAATCCTGAGAGAAAAACAGGAAAGCCTAGATCTGTTTTTCCTCTAGCCACGCTGTCAGGACATGATCCCTAGAACTGCTATAGGCATGTTGCCTTGATCCTGAGGATGAAGCCAGTCTAGGGTAGAGAGCAGAGCCAAGTGAATCCCAGGGCAGCAGAGCTAGAATCCTGATAGTTTCTTTTTGGCTAGGTACTGCTCTGCCTCTGTTATTTATCATGTGAGGTATTGTATAAATGGGGGGGGGGACTTTAAAAAGTTTTTAAGTACACTTTGAGTCATGAGTTTCCTGGTTGTTGACCACCCCAAATATTCTAAGCCATGTGGCATGGTATTAATTTGTTGGATCTTATTCTCGTTACCCCCAGCTATAGAGTGTCAAAGTACGAGTTCATTTAAAGTTATGCTTTCGTTTCTGTTTTTGACCTACTCACTTTCTATGATACTTTCTTCTCCAATGTGCCTTTCCCTCCCACCCTCCAATTTTACCCAGTCCTCTGGGGATATACTGCAACACTGTCAAACTGTGAATCTCTTGAAAGGAGGCAACCGCTCCAAACTTGCATCTTCTTTCCACATATGAGATGGCGGTGTCCATTTCTGGTTGAATGTAGGATGACCATTTTACTGGATGTCTTCTTCCTTGTATCCTATTTCTATACATTGCTTTTTTTTTTTTTTTGCAACCCTAGCTAATTAGTAACTTAATCTCTTTTCAGACTTTTAATTCCATTTTCTAGAATTTCCCAATCAAGTCAACGTTGATTCTACCAGAATTTTAACTGTACCCTGTCCTTCTGTTGTGTGGAATTTTTGCTGGAAGGAATTGCAGCAAGAATCAAGGCTGTGTGATGTAAATACCTCAATCCTGCATAGTCACTAGGGCTACAAAGAAAAGGAAAAGAGAGCTCTCTAGGGAGCTGAGCCAGCTCAGCACCTCCACGTGGAGTCTGAGAAAAGGAATGGTGATTTTTCCCCCCTTCTTTTTAATCCCAGTTTGGACAGCTTCTTTATTCAGAACATCAAGGACTGTTGACAGTTGAGTGAAAAGAGTAGGGACTCATGGGATTGCTAATGAGATAGAAAGCCACCTCAGAATCAAAATAAATTTCTATTTGTTGGGCTCCTCTGGCCATGGGGAGATGAGTGAAGAGCCGTAAGCCAATTTCTACTGACAGGTTTCCTTGTCCTGGTGAATAGCGTTATGCGCCATCTATTAATAGTTGGCTTCTGAGAGGACAGGCCAAGGGCTGCCAGCTGTGTGCTGTCCTCCCAGCAGAGAGCTGGGCCGAGGTGAGCACGTTGGCAGGAAGCACAGTATATGGTTGGAAAATAAGATTCTTAACAATTGCAGGTAACACACAGTATTTTTCATAAAAGTAATTTTCTTAGCCTACAAATCCAGGCAAGTGTGAAAAGGAAGAATTCTATTATTTTCTGATATCAAATGCCATTTCTCACTTTCTCTGCAATTCTAATCAGCTCTCTAGACCACATCATGTTCCAAGTCTTCTTTTAAAGCCTTGCCTGACAACTCAAGCTAAAATTAATATTTCTTTCTTTAGAGTTCCTAGATATGTAATGACCCTACTCTTATATTGTCTTATTTTGCAAACTTGACCATCCAGCTCTTTGAAGGCGAGGACTATATTACACGTCTTTTCTGAGACTCTTCACACAAGATTCGGCACAGTGCTTTGATTGTAGAAGTCACCCAGTGAAAATATTGGTTTATCAGTTGATTCTTGTTTTTTTTAATTTAATGAAGTATATACAGCATTGTAGACTTAGGATTCATTTAAGAAGAGAGTTTTCTCACATAAGGCCTATGGATGGACATCTGGGCTTCTGCAAACTCCCTGAAATTGAATGCAAAGTACATTCTGGGGAAAGGGACCATAGCTGTCAGCAGATTCACACAGAAGTTCCTGATTCTCTCCTAAATGATGAGAATTTATTCATTTTCTTTTCTGTTGACAAAACTAGGTCCTAATGCCATGTCTCTGACTACACCAGTAAGAGTTCTCTTGGGATGCCTCAGTTTCCATTTTTAGTTGTTGTTCCTAAAAGAGAAGCAGAAATTAAATGGAAGTTCACATGCTGTGATAAGATGATATAGTTTTTAATTGCACACCAGTAAAAGGATGGTTTTTCTAAGTTCCAGTAGAGATGGTATGTCTTGATGGTTTGATATATGGGTGCTAAGCCAGATGACCCACTCATGAATCCCAGCTCTGTCACTTACTAGCTGGATGGCTTTTGAAAAATTACTTAAATTCTCTGAATCTCTTTTTCTTCATCTGAAAATTGGGAACAGCAATAGTGATCTAATTCCTAGGATTGTTCTGAAGATTAAATAAGTGAATGCAGGTAGAACATTTAAAACTGTGCCTTACAAAAGTGTGATGCATTAGCTTTTTTTTTTTTTTTAATTATTGCTATTATTGTTGTTGTTTGACTCTACTTCTCATTTTCATCAATGCAGAGTAGTTAAGGTAATTGTTTCTTCAGTGGCGTTTCCACCACCAGATTCTCTCCTGAGTAATTACATTAGAGTCATATCAGATTGATGAATTGCTTTGCAGAAATCATGTAGTTTTGCTCTTTACTAAATAGAAATCTGTTTCCTTGCTTGAATTTGCTTGGCACTCTGATGTCAAATCCTCACACTGTGAGAGTATTTAAGTCATTTTAAACATTATAAGGGCAGAGAATAGAGATTAGTGTGCCTTTTCTCCCACACGTTTTTTTGAAAATTATTAACAAAAGTGTTTATTCCAAGAAATACTTTTAGTAGAAAAACTTAGCTATGCTTTTAGTTGCTGTTAACTTGGAAATGGATGAAATGAAATGCAGAGGATGTGGACAGATTAAAGTCAGTACTGTCTGGAATTAAGTCTTCCCATTGACCATAAGATTCAGTTCAGTTCATTTCCTCAGTCATGTCCGATTCTTTGCGACCCCATGGACTGCAGTGCGCCAAGCTTCCCTGCCCATCACCAACTCCCAGAGCTTATTCAAACTCATGTCCATCAAGTCAGTGAGGCCATCCAACCATCTCATCCTCTGTTGTCCCCTTCTCCTCCTACCTTCAATCTTTCCCAGCATCAGGGTCTTTTCTAGTGAGTCAGTTCTTCACATCAGGTGGTCACAATATTGGAGTTTCAGCTGCAGCATCAGTCCTTCCAGTGAATATTCAGGACTGATTTCCTTTAGAATAGACTGGTTGGATCTCCTTGAAGTCCAAGGGACTCTCAAGAGTCTTCTCCAACACCACAGTTCAAAAGCATCAATTCTTCGGCGCTCAGATTTCTTTATAGTCCAACTCTCACATCCATACGTGACCACTGGAAAAACCATAACTTTGACTAGATGGAAAAGTTTGTTGGCTAAGCAATGTCTCTGCTTTTTAATATGCTGTCTAGGTTGATCATAGCTTTTTTCCAAGGAGTAAGCGTCTTTTAATTTCATGGCTGCAGTCACCATCTGCAGTGATTTTGGAGCCCCCCAAAATAAAGTCTGTCACTGTTTCTATTGTTTCCCCATCTATTTGCCATGAAGTGATGGGACCAAATGCAATAATCTTAGTTTTCTGAATGTCGAATTTTAAGCCCACTTTTTCACTTTCCTCTTTCACTTTCATCAAGAGGCTCTTTAGTTCTTCTTCACTTTCTGCCATAAGGGTGGTGTCATCGGAGTATCTGAGGTTATTGATATTTCTCCCAGCAATCTTGGTTCTAGCTTGTGCTTCATTCAGCCTAGCATTTCGCATGATGTACTCTGCATATAAATTAAATAAGCAGGGTGACAGTGTACAGCCTTGACGTACTTCTTTCCCCATTTGGAACCAGTCTGTTGTTCCATGTCCAGTTCTAACTGTTGCTTCTTGACTTGCATACAGATTTCTCAGGAGACAGGCCAGGTGGTCTGGTATTCCCATCTCTTTAAGAATTTTCCACAATGTGTTATGAGCCACACAATCAAAGGCTTTGGTATAGTCAATAAAGCAGAAGTAGATGTTTTACTGGATTTCTCTTGCTTTTTTTATGATCCAGTGGATGTTGGCATTTTGACCTCTGGTTCCTCTGCCTTTTCTAAATCCAGCTTGAACATCTGGAAGTTCATAGTTCACATACTGTTGAAGCCTGGCTTGGAGAATTTTGAGCATTACTTTGCTAGCATGTGAGATGAGTACAATTGTGTAGTAGTTTGAACATTCTTTGGCATTGCCTTTCTTTGGGACGATTAAGATTAGCCCTGTTAATAGGCTTTGATTAATCTCAGAATGTATAAGTTTAATTTTTAGACATGGTATGACTGGTGAACTCTTAGATCTTAATTTGGGGAGATGCAGGAAAGTGATAGTGATTTTTGTGGAGAGAGATGTTGTGCTAAATGAAGCAATTTGTCCAGTGTTACTTTTACAAGGTGACTAGCAAACTTTGGAGAAGGGAAGTGATGTATAGAGGCTTTGCTGTAGCAGTTCATCAGCTAAGTGCACATCCACTTTCCCCTGAATATTGAAAGTGTAAATAAACAACTGATATCAACTACTCCATTCCCAGGATCCTAAGACGCTATGGAATTAGAATATACATATTTAAGGAGGAGAAACATTTCCGTTTGAGATCTAGGATAATGAAGAGTTGTGATGGAAATTGGATTTATAAGAAGTAAGAATATACATTAATTAGGGTCTTTGTGGAAAATAGTTGACTCCTACAAAGTGGGTAATTTTCAGAGAGTTTAAATAAAACTAAATGTATAAAGGTATAGACAGGATATCCAGAAATGACAGGGGATAGTGTGGTATCCTCAGGCTACTAAGGAATGAGGGCAGTGCCTGTCCATCCCTGGGTCTGAATGAGCAGGTAATAATCACAACTGAGGGGAAACAGAGGGAGGGAGAGAATGGGTCGGATGGGGGAAGAATGACTTTGGTCAAAGTCAAAGGATGGCGGGAATATAAACTGGTATAGCCATTATGGAAAGCAGTATGGAGAGTCCTTAAAAAAAACACACACACACACACCTAAAGAAATAACTACCATATAATTCAGCAACTCCACTTCTGATATATATCTGAAGGAAATGACATCAATGTAGTCATATCCCTATGTCACTGCATCATTATTCACAGTAAGGAAGATATGGAAACAGCCTAAATGGCCATCTATGGGTAGATGGATAAAGAACTGTGGTATATTGGAATATTATACAATGGATTACTATTCAGCCATGAAAAAGAAGGAAATCCTATCATTTGTGACAAACTGGATGATTCTAGAGGACATTATGCTAAGTGGGATAAACCAGACACTGAAAGACAAACTTTTTTTTTTTTTTTAATATAGAATGCTTCACGAATTTGCATATCATCCTTAGGCAGCGGCCATGCTAATCTTCTCTGTATCATTCCAATTTTAGTATATGTGCTGCCAAAGTGAGCACGACAAACATCATTTAATCTTACTTGTATATGGTATCTAAAATAAACTTACTCAGAAAAACAGGGTAGAACTGTGGTTGTCAGGGGCAGGAGGGTAGGGTAAACGGGGAGATACTGGTCAAATAGTACTAAATTTCACTTATGCAAGATGAAAAAGTTTTCAAGATCTGATGTTCAGCATGGTGACTGTAGTTAATAATACTGTATCATGTATTTGAGAGTTGCCAAGAGAATAGACCTTAAGTGTTTTCACCATACACGCACACAGAGTAAATACATGAGGTGATGCATAGGTAAATTCACTTGATTGGGGGAATCATTTCACAACATATACATATTTCCAAAGATCATGTTGTGAACCTTAAGGTTTTTTTTGGAAAAAATATTCATACGTTTTTTGGCTGTGATGGGTCATTTTTGCTGCACACGAGCTTTCTTTAGTTGCAGTGAGCGGGGCTACTCTTCAGGTGGCGCGTGGGCTTCTCATTGCGATGCTTCTCTTGTCGGGGAGCACAGGCTCTGCATGCACAGGCCTCAGTGGTTGCAGCACATGGGCTCAGTAGTTGTGGCTGTCAGGCTCTGCTGCTGTTGCTGCTAAGTCACTTCGGTCGTGTCCGACTCTGTGCGACCCCATAGACGGCAGCCCACCAGGCTCCCCCGTCCCTGGGATTCTCCAGGCAAGAACACTGGAGTGGGTTGCCATTTCCTTCTCCAATGCATGAAAGTGAAAAGTGAAAGTGAAGTTGCTCAGTCGTGTCCAACTCTTAGCAACCCCATGGACTGCAGCCTACCAGGCTCCTACGTCCATGGGATTTTCCAGGCAAGAGTACTGGAGTGGGTTGCCACTGTCAGGCTCTAGAGCACAGTAATTGTGGCACAGTAATCCCAGCTGTTCCTCGGCATGTGGGATCCTCCCGGACCAGAGATCAAACCAGTGTCCCCTGTACTGCAAGGCGGATTCTCAACCACTGGACCACCTGTGCACCTTAAATTTATACACTGTTTATTTGTCAATCATATTTCAATAAAGCTGGGGAGAAATGTCAAAGGATGTTGCCAGAGTTGGGCAAGTCTGCAAGGAAAGGAAGAGATAAATGCCCCGATCTCGCTCTTTTTCTTTCCTGATCCCCACCAGTGGTCCAGTAAGAACCCAGTGAGAAGCCAGAGAGCAGAGGAGACACTTATGTGCTCCAAAGAGGTAATGGTATACCAGGCATTTTTGACACCCAGAACAGATAATTTTTAATACCCTTACCCTTGCTTATATAGGACAAAATTATTTTCAACAATAACCATGTGAATAATCAATCATAATTATTGATTCACCCTTAAGTTTTATAATAAATGTAGTTAACAATTATTCATAAAAGTAATAATTTTAAAGTTTAAATTCAGTAAAATATTTCATGTATTAACTTTGCATTTATCAAACAAAACAGTATAATTGCACTGTTTTACTGCTTTAAATTTTAAGCATGAGTTAAAAATTCCATGTGATCAAACAGAATGGCAGAACTTATGTCACTCAAGTTTTAATTTTTCCTCTTGACAATTGCGTTTTCTAATTTGCTGTTTAAATGAGATATGTAGTACTCTGGGGGGCTGGAGGCAAGAATTGCTCTTGTAATAGCACATACCACTGACTCTGGACCCCTAAAATTTACTCTGGAAAGAAGTACCTCTCGCCGGATCTCTGTGTGTCAGGGCTGGAAGCTGATTGGATTAACTTCTATGTAGAATAAAATGTTTATTAAAGAAAGGTAGTGGGAGAGAGAATTTGAGGCCCACAAACCTATTATTAAAACTGTCGCAATTCTTGGTTTTAGATTTTTAGCCATGTGTTAATAAAATGCTGATTGGCTTTTGGTTGATTTATTCTTATTGTCAAATTTTCCAATTTTCCACAAACAATTCATCTCCTTATTGCCTGCACCAGACTTCCCTGGTGGCTCAGACAGTAAAGAATCTGCCTACAGTGTGGGAGACCTGGGTTCGATCTCTGGGTTGGGAAGATCCCCTGGAAAAGGGCATGAAAACCCACTCCAGTATTCTAGCCTAGAGAATCCCCATGGACTGAAGAGCCTGGCAGGCTACAGTCCATGGGGTCTCAAAGAGTTGGACACGACTGAACGACTAAGCACACATTGCCTGCACCAGGGAGCAGGGCAGGAAGTCGGTCCAGAGAGGCAGCAGAAAGGCATCTTGCTCAGAACATTAAGTTAAGAATCGAGAGCTTTCTAAGCCAGAAGGAGTGAACTCTTCCGTTCTTGCTACCTGTCTTGCATTGGTATTCTGCTCCTTGTGTGTCTACATGAGATTGTCATGCATGTTAGCCTCCTGTTACAGATTTTGTGAGAGCTGTGTATTTGAGGTGAGTGGCTGAGTGGAGTGAAGACAACAGAAATGGAGGAAAGACCCATGGTTCTGTATAACAAATGAAAACCGTAGAAACTCTTTTTACTGAAAGACTGCTTCCTAGAGCTTTTGGGAAATGCTGTCCTGGGGCATAATCTCCTTCCCTGAGAGTCTCCATCTCAAATGCCTCCCGTTTTCCTGCCTTCCTCTTCTTCCTGCCTCTGTAAGTTGCTGTTTCCTTTCGCCTTCTTTCTTGGCTTTTTCTCCCCACTCTCTTCTTGGCTACCTCTGTTTCCTTCTTCTTTCTTCACGGGACCAGACATGAATCTACTCTGGGAACTTTTAGTAATCTATGGAAAGGTTGTTAAACACTTCATGTCAGATGTTCAGTTGCTTAGTAACTCAAAGGACTCCTGCCAAGTTTATGTTCAGAGAATTAGACAAACCATGCAGCCCCCACTGTTTCCGGGCCTGGGCAGCATCAGTTTGCCAGCTCAGCTCTGTGTGAGGAGATGGCCACTCAGGCACCGAGGAGAGCCTTAGCCACCACAGAGCACAGAGCGTGGGAGCAGAGGCTGAGCCCCCCTGGCCAGGCCTGGACAGGCACCTGGGAGGCTGACCCTCACAGAGGTGTGAGCACCAGTGTAGAGCCACAAACCTAAGTTACCACTGCATGTCAGTGAGGTGGTTTGAGATTGTCTCAGAGTGTCTCTACTTCTTCCTTCGTTCTTTTTTATGATCTCTCATTCGCATTTTGCTTCCAGGTAGTTTTCAGGAAGCCCATAGTTTGAGATTTAGAGACTTAATAAATGGTACCAGCTAACCTCAGAGCAATGGCAACTCCACAGAAACACAAAAACCAAACAAATAAACTCTCCTAGGATCCTGGGTTATGAGATACCCCTGGAGCAAGTGAGGCTTCCATAGTGGGGGTAGGATGAATCTGGGCAAAATATTTGGTTTAATGCCTATTAGGAGCTGAGGCAGAAAATCCTCAAGGTCCTGAAAAGAATTCCTTGCAGGACTGCAGAGGATACCTCCTGTCAGATAATGTGCAGAGAAGTGCCAAAAGAGTAGGCTTACTCTGGGTGGTGTCAGGTACCTCTAGTACCTGTGTAAATCACTGGCCTTGTAACTCCCCCAAACTGTAATACAGGAGAGGAGGAGGGCGAGGAAAAGCTTCTCAAAAAAGAGGAGCTGCCACTGCATGAGTAAGAATTAGTATTTGGCACACCAGAGCTAGCAGTGGGGATTGGGTAGGGAAGCAGGATCTTCTCCAAGACTGGCTGGCTGGGAGCCGGGATTAATCAAGTGGAAATGTACAGGGAAGGAGGGGAAAAGAACAGAATTCTACTGCAGGGTACAATGAAAATTTTAATGAGTCTTCAGCTGTTACATTATCTTATAAAAGTAGTATCATTCCAAATTTAGCTCTGAAATGATTGACTTGAATAGGGCTGGAGACTTAAAAATTATTACAAAAAAGAAGTGGTCTCAGATTAACAAAATTATTTTTGCTAATAAAATACTAAAAACTTTTCAGTGTTCAGAGTAAGACAGGATGGTTTTGGTGATGGTTTTAACTGTTGGGAGCTCATTTGATTTTCACTTAAGTGGATGAGAAAACTCTCTAAAGATAAGAATGAGAACTTGGGCGTCTGCTACATAGTTTTTCCTAAGAATACAGGTAAATTGAGTGTGACTTGATTTTAGCCTCTTTTCTTAATCAAAGATATAATTGTTCTCTGCTATAGTGTAAAGTATCTCCAAATGGGTGTATGAGGTGAGGAAGATGACCTTTATGCCTCTCCAATAGTCTCTGAGTAGAAATAAGCATCACTCCTTGATGAATGGATATTGGTGAAGGGTAGAGGCTCAGTTAAGTCCGTGGAGAGAGGATGATGCTGGTGAAGGCTGCATGATTAGTTGATAAATGGATCTAAGACAAAGAGTCCATCCCTTTTGAAAATGCTAACTAGGTGACATTGGGTGTGTTTGAAAGGAGTTAGGGGTATGGAATCAGTGAACTGAAATGGAACTGAAATGGGTGAATTTAACTCAGATGACCATTATATCTACTACTGCGGGCAGGAATCCCTCAGAAGAAATGGAGTAGCCATCATGGTCAACAAAAGAGTCTGAAATGCAGTACTTGGATGCAATCTCAAAAACGACAGAATGATCTCTGTTGGTTTCCAAGGCAAACCATTCAATATCACAGTAATCTGAGTCTATGCACCAACCAGTAATGCTGAAGAAGCTGAAGTTGAACAGTTCTATGAAGACCTACAAGACCTTTTAGAACTAACACCCAAAAAAGATGTCCTTTTCATTATAGGGGACTGGAATGCAAAAGTAGGAAGTCAAGAAACACCTGGAGTAACAGGCAAATTTGGCCTTGGAATACGGAATGAAGCAGGGCAAAGACTAATAGAGTTTTGCCAAGAAAATGCACTGGTCATAACAAACACCCTCTTCCAACAACACAAGAGAAGACTCTACACATGAACATCACCAGATGGTCAACACCGAAATCAGATTGATTATATTCTTTGCAGCCAAAGATGGAGAAGCTCTATACAGTCAGCAAAAACAAGACCAGAAGCTGACTGTAGCTCAGACCATGAACTCCTTATTGCCAAATTCAGACTTATATTGAGGAAAGTAGGGAAAACCACTAGACCATTCAGGTATGACCTAAATCAAATCCCTTATGATTATACAGTGGAAGTGAGAAATAGATTTAAGGGCCTAGATCTGATAGATAGAGTGCCTGATGAACTATGGACTGAGGTTCGTGACATTGTACAGGAGACAGGGATCAAGACTATCCCCATGGAAAAGAAATGCAAAAAAGCAAAATGGCTGTCTGGGGAGGCCTTACAAATAGCTGTGAAAAGAAGAGAAATGAAAAGCAAAGGAGAAAAGGAAAGATATAAATATCTGAATGCAGAGTTCCAAAGAATAGCAAGAAGAGATAAGAAAGCCTTCTTCAGTGATCAATGCAAAGAAATAGAGGAAAACAACAGAATGGGAAAGACTAGAAATCTCTTCAAGAAAATCGGAGATACCAAAGGAACATTTCATACAAAGATGGGCTCGATAAAGGACAGAAATGGTATGGACCTAACAGAAGCAGAAGATACTAAGAAGAGATGGCAAGAATACACAGAACTGTACAAAAAAAGATCTTCATGACCCAGATCATCACGATGGTGTGATCACTCACCTAGAGCCAGACATCCTGGAATGTGAAGTCAAGTGGGCCTTAGAAAGCATCACTACAAACAAAGCTAGTGTAGGTGATAGCATTCCAGTTGAGCTATTTCAAATCCTGAAAGATGATGCTGTGAAAGTGCTGCACTCAATATGCCAGCAAATTTGGAAAACTCAACAGTGGCCACAGGACTGGAAAAGGTCAGTTTTCATTCCAATCCCAAAGAAAGGCAATGCCAAAGAATGCTCAAACTACCGCACAATTGCACTCATCTCACACGCTAGTAAAGTAATGCTCAAAATTCTCCAAGCCAGGCTTCAGCAATACATGAACCGTAAATTTCCAGATGTTCAAGCTGGTTTTAGAAAAGGCAGAGGAACCAGAGATCAAATTGCCAACATCTGCTGGATCATCGAAAAATCAAGAGAGTTCCAGAAAAACATCTATTTCTGCTTTATTGACTATGCCAAAGCCTTTGATTGTGTGGATCACAATAAACTGTGAAAAATTCTGAAAGAGATGGGAATACCAGACCACCTGATCTGCCTCTTGAGAAATTTGTATGCAGATCAGGAAGCAACAGTTAGAACTGGACATGGAACAACAGACTGGTTCCAAATAGGAAAAGGAGTACGTCAAGGCTATATATTGTCACCCTGCTTATTTAACTTATATGCAGAGTACATCATGAGAAACGCTGGACTGGAAGAAACACAAGCTGGAATCAAGATTGCTGGGAGAAATATCAATAACCTCAGATATGCAGATGACACCACCCTTATGGCAGAAAGTGAAGAGGAACTCAAAAGCCTCTTGATGAAAGTGAAAGTGGAGAGTGAAAAAGTTGGTTTAAAGCTCAACATTCAGAAAACGAAGATCATGGCATCCGGTCCCATCACTTCATGGGAAATGGATGGGGAAACAGTGGAAACAGTGTTAGACTTTATTTTTCTGGGCTCCAAAATCACTGTAGATGGTGACTGCAACCATGAAATTAAAAGACGCTTACTCCTTGGAAGGAAAGTTATGACCAACTTAGATAGCATATTCAAAAGCAGAGACATTACTTTGCCAACAAAGGTCCTTCTAGTCAAGGCTATGGTTTATCCTGTGGTCATGTATGGATGTGAGAGTTGAACTGTGAAGAAGGCTGAGCGCCGAAGAATTGATGCTTTTGAACTGTGGTGTTGGAGAAGACTCTTGAGAGTCCCTTGGACTGCAAGGAGATCCAACCAGTCCATTCTGAAGGAGATCAGCCCTGGGATTTCTTTGGAAGGAATGATGCTAAAGCTGAAAGTCCAGTACTTTGGCCACCTCATGCGAAAAGTTGACTCATTGGAAAAGACTCTGATGCTGGGAGGGATTGGGGGCAGGAGGAGAAGGGGACAACAGAGGATGAGATGGCTGGATGGCATCACTGACTCGATGGACATGAGTCTGAATGAACTCCGGGAGTTGGTGATGGACAGGGAGGCCTGGTGTGCTGCAATTCATGGGATCGCAAAGAGTCGGATATGACTGAGCGACTGATCTGATCTGAGGGGTAGGTGGGAGGGGTTTTGGTGAAGGGATACATGGTCAGCTGTCTTAGGAAGCTTGTTCTACTTCATTTCCTGACACCAGTGAGGCTTAGGATTATATAGGGGCTTAAAACTACACAGATGAGAAAAGAGCCCAGAACTTTTGAATGGAAACTGATGAATTAGAAAGAAAAATTCTGTTTTCTTTAAAGGTTATACCAATGGGTAAAAGTTATAACAGCAGATTTGGATAGTTTTCTAGTTGATTCACAAGTGAACCTTCTTAAAATCCATCTTTCTTTATCCTTAATCATGTACCAGGAATCTTGATGTGTTGATCCCTTCCTGGGATAAGAGGTTAATAGATGGCTCCTGAGGTTCCTTTCTACTTTGAAATTGTATAGTTCTCATAATTGAGCTTTTCTTTCTTTTTTTTAAAGAAAATTTATTTTATTGAAATGTAGTTGATTTACACGGTTGTGTTCATTATTTCTGCTGTACAGTGAAGTGGTTCGGTTATATATATATATATGCTTAGTTGCTCAGTTGTGTCTGACTCTTTATGACCCCATGGACTGCAGCCACAGGCTCCTCTGTCCATGGGGATTCTCCAGGCAAGAATACTGGAACTGGTTGCCATGCCCTTCTCAAGGGGATCTTCCCAACCCAGGGATCGAACCCAGGTCTCTGTATTGCAGGTAGATTCTTTACTGTCTGAGCCACCAGACGGTAAGAAAAATACTTTTAGAGTGTATACAGATACAGACACACACATATATACATACATTCTAAAAGTATTTTTCTTACATGCAAAGAGGCACTCTTTTAATTTGAAACTGACATTAAAAGTACTTAACAAGGTGAAAGGTAATAAAATTTCACATTTCAAACTGACATTCGATGCACATCTCTTAAAGGCCAGAACCTCAGAGGTATCCTCAGGAAAATCTGCTTGACTTTCTTACCTCTCTTGATTATATATGATGAGATTTTTAGATGATCATGATGATGATTAAGATAATAAATTGTTTCTTGAGTGAGAAAGAACATCTGTTTAGAATTGTGTAAAGTAAGGTAAAGCTCACTTCATTTCCCATGCGTAGATAATGTTAAATAGTTTTTGTTTTCTATTTTTAAATTTTGGAAGGATGGATACTTTTAATTTTAGATGGTGTTTTTCAGAAATTTTTTTTTAAGTTTGGATCTTGTGAAGAACAAAATAATTTTAGTTGAGAAGAGCCAAACTACACTATGCTTCCTAGATGGTTAATTAACTCAAACATAGATTATAGATTTATATATATTCACCCATACATAATTTTAAAATATTTTAGAAGCTGATGTGAAGCTCTGGGTATGTGGGAGGGGAATGTCAACTGTGAGTCTCAATATAAGGCAGCGGTTCTCTACCAGGAGTGATTTTAACCCTAGGAAACATTTGGCACTATCTAAAGACAAAGAAAGGCTATGACAAAAAATGCTCAAACTACCACACAATTACACTCATCTCACACGCTAGTTAAGTAATGCTCAAAATTCTCCAAGCCAGGCTTCAGCAATATGTGAACCGTGAACTTCCAGATGTTCAACCTGGTTTTAGAAAAGGCAGAGGAACCAGAGATCAAATTGCCAACATCTGCTGGATCATGGAAAAAGCAAGAGAGTTCCAGAAAAACATCTATTTCTGCTTTATTGACTATGCCAAAGCCTTTGATTGTGTGGATCACAATAAACCGTGGAAAATTCTGAAAGAGATGGGAATACCAGACCACCTGACCTGCCTCTTGAGAAAGCTATATGCAGGTAAGGAGGCAACAGTTAGAACTGGACATGGAACAACAGACTGGTTCCAAATAGGAAAAGGAGTACATCAAGGCTGTATATTGTCACCCTGCTTATATAACTTATATGCAGAATACATCATGAGAAACACTGGGCTGGAAGAAGCACAAGCTGGAATCAAGATTGCTGGGAGAAATATCAATAACCTCAGATATGGAGATGACACCACCCTTATGGCAGAAAGTGAAGAGGAACTAAAAAGCCTCTTGATGAAAGTGAAAGAGGAGAGTGAAAAAGTTGGCTTAAAGCTCAACATTCAGAAAACGAAGATCATGGCATCCGGTTCCATCACTTCATGGGAAATAGATGGGGAAACAGTGGAAACAGTGTCAGACTTTATTTTTTTAGGTTCCAAAATAACTGCAGATGATGACTGCAGCCAGAAATTAAAAGACCCTTACTCCTTGGAAGGAAAGTTATGACCAACCTAGATAGCATATTCAAAAGCAGAGACCTTACTTTGCCAACAAAGGTCCGTCTAGTCAAGGCTATGGTTCTACCAGTGGTCATGTACGGATGTGAGAGTTGGATTGTGAAGAAGGCTGAGCGCCGAAGAACTGATGCTTTTGAACTGTGGTGTTGGAGAGGACTCTTGAGAGTCCCTTGGAATGCAAGGAGGTCCAACCAGTCCATTCTGAAGGCGATCAGCCCTGGGATTTCTTTTTTTTGGGGGGGGATTTCTTTGGAAGGAATGATGCTAAAGCTGAAACTCCAGTACTTTGGCCACCTCATGTGAAGAGTTGACTCATTGGAAAAGACTCTGATGCTGGGAGGGATTGGGGGCAGGAGGAGAAGTGGACGACAGAGGATGAGATGGCTGGATGGCATCACTGACTCGATGGACGTGAGTCTGAGTGAACTCTGGGAGTTGGTGATGGACAGGGAGGCCTGGTGTGCTGCGATTCATGGGGTCACAAAGAGTCGGACATGACTGAGTGACTGAACTGAACTGAACTGAACTGAAAGACATTTTGATTGTCGTCACTGGACAGGTGGAAGTGCTACTGGCATCGGGTGGTGAACATGCTACAATGCACAAGTCAGCTCTTTATTATACAATATTGTGCTGTGCTCAGTTGCTAAGTCATGTCCTACTGTTTGCAACCCCCAAGGAGTTTGCAGCCCGCCAGGCTTCTCTGATTATGGGTTTTCCAGGCAAGAATACCAGATTGAGTTGCCATTTGCTTCTCCTGGGAATCTTCCCAACCCAGGGATTGAACCCATGTCTCCTGTGTCTCCTGCATTGGCAGGCAGATTCTTTACCACTGTACCACCTGGGAAGCCATAATAAAGGATTATCTGGCCCAAAATGTAAATAATAGCAAGGTAGAAGAATCCTGCTATAGAGTGATATTTACTGATGAACTAACCTCCCTCAATAATATCTTTCAGTCTTTCCTTCAGATCTGATCAGATTCCAATCTCCTGACTGAAGTTAAGGTCATGCTGATAGGATTTTGAGATCTGAGTGGAATAGATGAGATCTAAATATTAAATAAGTGTATTATTTAATATAAGTATATTAAATATAAATATAAGCTTAAAATTCTTCAGTTTAGGGTATGGTACCCCTGCCAAAGGACAATTCTATGGCCCTGGGGCCATAGAATGTTCAAGCTACTGTACAGTTGCACTCTTTTCACGTGCTAGCAAGGTAATGCTCAAAATCCTTCAAGCTAGACTGCAGTGGTATGTGAACCAAAAACTTCCAGACGTGTAAGATCGGTTTAGAAAAGGCAGAGGAACCGGAGATCAAATTGCAAACATCTGATGAATCATAGAGAAAGCAAGGGAATTCCAGAAAAAAACATCTGCTTCATTGACCGTGCTAAAGCCTTTGACCGTGTGGATGGATCACAACAAATTGTGGAAAATTCTTAAAGAGATGGGAGTACCACACCACTTTACCTGCCTCCTGAGAAACCTGTGTGCAGGTCAAGAAGCAGCAGTTAGAACCTTACATGAAACTGACTGATTCAAAGTTGGGAAAGGTATACATCAAGGCTGCATATTGTCACCGTGTTTATTTCACTTCTATGCAGAGTATATCATGTGAAACGTTGAGCTGGATGAATCACAGGTTGGAATCAAGATTACCGGGAGAAATGCCAACAACCTCAGATATGCAGATGATACCATTCCTATAGTAGAAAGTGACAGACGTTTAATTATTCTTTCTGTAAAGAGCCTCTTGATTACAGTGAAAGAGAAGAGTGAAAAAAGTTGGCTTAAAATTCCACCTTAAAAAACGAAGATCATGATATCTGGTCCTATCACTTCATGACAAATAGAAGGGGGAAAAAGTGGAAGTAGTGACAGATTTTATTTTCTTTGGGTCCAAAATCACTACAGAGAGTGACTACAGCCACAAAATCAAAAGATGCTTGTTCCTTGGAGGGAAAGCAATGACAAACCTAAGCAGCATATTAAAAAGCGGAGATATCACTTTGCCAACAAAGGTCCATATAATTAAAGCTGTGGTTTTTCCAGTAGTTATGTACATATGTGAGAGTTGGACCAGAGAGAAGGCTGAGTGCCAAAGAATTGAAGTTTTTAAACTGTGGTGCTGGAGAAGACTATTGAGGATCCCTTGGACTGCAAGGAGATCAAACTAGTCAATCCTAAAAGAAATCAGTCCTGAATATTCATTGCAAGGACTGGTGCTGAAGTTCCAATACTTTGGCCACCTGATGTGAAGAGCCAGCTCATTAAAAAAGACCCTGATGCTGGGAAAGATTGAGGGCAGGAGGAGAAAGGGTGACAGAAGATAGTTGGATGGTATCATCAACTCAATGGACGTGAGTTTGAACCAACTCTGGGAGACTATGAAGAACGGGGAGCCTGGTGTGCTGCAGTCCGTGAGGTCACAAAGAGTTGGACAGACTGAGCGACTTAACAACAATAGACTCAGAAACTAGTTTAAAAGTACAGAGACTTGATGAGGTATGAGATACTCTCATCTGTTCCCTGGAGATCCTTGAAGGGCCTTAGACTAGGTATTAGTCCTATGCCAGCCGCAATCCAAGAGCAAGCCTGTTGGCATAGGAACCTGGCAGGAGAAACTCTCATATGGATCGTAGGAGACCTTGAAAAGGCCCTATACATGGCTTTAGCTTCCTCACAGCCACAGTCTGCCAGTCTGCTGACAGTCCTGGGGCTCTAGGGTCCCAGCACAGGAGACACTCCCATGTGTGCCCTTGGAGATCCTGAAAGGACCCTTTACTCTAGTGCCTTTACAGTCTGCCAGCAGTTTTGCCGGCATGGAGATCAGGCAGCAGGCCCTGTTGTCCAAACTCTTGGAGATCCTAAAAGGGTCCTATACTTGGCTTTAGTGCCTCTACTCACAGTCAGGGATCAGAGCAGCTTGCTCAGGGACCTGGTGGAAGACTTATCTATGCTTGCAGAGACAGGTCTGCCGAGTTCAGTTTTGGCTCTGGAAACTGAAACAGTCCTGGGGCTTACTTTTGGCCCCTCTCAGCCGAGGTTCACGATAGGTCCTGCCCACATAGGGACCCATCCAATGACCAGGTGGCAATCTTCCTAGAGACCACACCTGCCACACACCTGTAATAGGTTCACTGTCTGAAGACCCCACTGTGGATTCAGAAGTGAACAGTTGTCTGAGCACTACTTACTCAATATACTTACTGAATAAGGTACTAGAGGCACCAGGCATTATCCACATCCACCTGAAACCCTGATAATAAGCCCACTGACCATGGATCTCACTGCATACCCAGCAAAAACCTCATAACCAGCTCTAGCCCAACATAACTGTGATTCTATAGGTTATTCCACCAACTGGAGGAATAGACAGGAGAAGATCTGTTCTTACTGAAATCAAACTATAAAGACTGAAAGAGGTGCTTGCTCCTTCAAATGTACAAAAACCAAGGTAAAGTTGCATGGATCATGAAGTGTCAGGCAATATACAACATGACCAAATAAAAATAATGAAACTCCAACCACAAAGAAATGAAGATCTATAATTTGCCTGACAAATAAATAAAAATAATCATCTTAAAGATTGCTTATCTCCACTTCATTTGGTTGTTTTTCTGAGGTTAGGCCTCATTTCTTTGTTTGGAACATAGTTGTCCATCTCCTCATTTTGCCCAGTTCTCTGTGTTTATTTCAGTGTGTTGGGTAGAGTGGTTACGTTTCTCAATCTTGGAGAAGTGGCCTTATGGAGGAAGTGTGCTTTGGGGCCCAGAAACCCTCCCCTCTGGTCACCAGAGCTGTACACTCTGGGGTTGCCATCAATGTGGGATGTGTTTCCCTTCTGTTGTGCTGGAGCTGATTACAGTGGGTGCTTTGGGAGATCAGGCTGGCCCCTGGTCTTATTGGCGGCAGGGTCATGCCTCATGTGGTGACTTCAGTGCCGCTGGAGGGTGGGGTAGGCTTCCTGTGCAGTGGGCTGTGTCATCTGGTGAGGGGGGCATGGAGCTGCTGCTGGCCTGCTGATGAGTGGGGCTGGGTCCCCCTGTGGCTGGTCACGCAGCCCTGAGGGGATAGGACTTGGTGTGGACCTGCTGGAGGGTGGAGCTAGGGCCCCCTGAAGCCGTGTACATGGCCTGTGGGGGAGGTGGGGCTGGTGCTTACTCGCTGGAGGGCAGAGTTGAGTCATATTTGACAAGGCAGTCAAGAATACTCAACTGGGAAAAAGTTTTTGTAGTATATGGAATAGGAGAAAATATTTGCACACCATATATTAGATAAGGAGTTAACATCTCAAATATATAAGAAACTTATACAGCTCAATAGCAACCCCCCTGAATAATCCCGTTTAAAAATGGGCAGAGAACGTGAGTAGATATTTTTCCAAAGAAGATACACAAATGGCCAACAGGTATAAGAAAAGTTGCTCTATGTTAGTAATCATCAGGGAAATACAAATCAAGACCACGATGAGCTATCACCTCACACTTATTAGAATAACTATTCTCAAAGAGACAAGTGACAGCAAATGCTGGTGAGGATGTGGAGAAAAGGCAACTGTTGTGCACTATTGATGGGAATGTAAATTGGTGTAGCTGCTGTGAAAAACAGTATGGAGGTTCCTCAAAAAACAGAACTACTATGTGATCCAGCAATCCCAGTTCTGAGTATGTATCCAGAGAAAATGAAATCACTGTCTTGAAGAGATATCTATCCTCAAGTTTATTGCAGCATTGGTCACAATATCTAAGACATGGGAAAAATCTGTGTTCATCAAGAGATGAATGGATAAATATAATGTGACATGAATGTGTGTATGTGTATGTATGTATATATATGTATATATATATAATCCATAAGAGGAAGGAAACCCTACTGTTTGTGACAACGTGGATTGACCTGAGAGCTAAGTGATAAAAGTCAGACAGAGAAAGGGAAATACTGTATGGTTTTACTTGTATGTGGAATCTGAAATAAGCCAAGCTCACAGAAATGGAAAGTAGAATGTGGCTGTTAGAGGCACTATCTTCCAGGTATAAGATGATTAAGTTCTGGGAATCTAATGGACAGTATTGTGACTATATTTAATACTAATATATCTTAAGTGATCTCACCACACATACACAAAATTGTAATTATATGAGTTGATGGGTGTATTAACTAACCTTATGTGGTTATCCTTTTGCAATACTTGTATGTCAAATCATCACATACGCTTGTGTGCATGCTTGGTCACTCAATCGTGTCCGCCTCTTTGTGACCCATGGACTGTAGCCCACCAGGCTCCTCTGTCCATGGAATTCTCCAGGCAAGAATACTGGAGTGGGTAACCATTCTCTTCTCCAGGGGATCTTCCCAACCCAGGGATCAAACCCAGGTCTCCTGTATTGCAGGCAGATTCTTTACTGTCTGAGCCAGAAGGGAAGCCCTCACATACACTTAAGTGTATACAATTTTATATGTCAGTTATATCTCAGTAAAGCTGGTAAAAAATGGAAAAATAGTACAGACTTATTCTTTATGTTCAGAGCAGTTTTTCTCCAACCTTTTCTCTTTATAGTTCAGTTGAGAAGTAAGTCCACACAGAAACTGCTAGTTCTTCCTTTCCTGGGCCTGAAGTTCCTGGAAGGGGGAGGGTCAACAAGTGTTGCCTCACTGGTTTTTCACAGCACCAAGAAAGTGTCAAAGTGAGATGCCCATTAAATACCTTTTTTCCCTTAAACTGTGGTATACATAAAACTGTCAGGCCAAAATATTCCTCTGCTTTCTTATAAATCTGTCTAAATCTGTTTCCTTCATGTTACTTTGCACATTATGATGGAAGCTGAGAAAAGCCATATTCTCTCAGATGTTTGTGTTTTACATTATTTAAAAATGAAATAAAATTCCCACATTAGAGAGACTAGTTTAATTAAAGGTCATTCCAAATACTCTTGTTCTAAAAGTTGTCAGCTGTATTGATGACATATTCTGGATTGTTCATTTTCAAACCTATGAAGTAACATTTCTTGTTGAAGAAATTCATTCAAAAGACGTTAGTATCCAAATCAATGACTCATAGGGAACTGTTAATGATGACAGGATCTGGGCAAAGGGCACAATGAACAGAAGCTGTGACAGGCATAATATGTCTGAGATTCATTTGTATTTAGCTGTAAATGACTAAGTAAGACCCAAAATAGCTGTGTCATGTGATGTATGATATGATTGTGAAGTCTTAATTGAAAAATTATACAAAGATGATTTTCTGAGCTTGATGGAGAAGAAACAACTGTTTAGGAGTGTCCTATCAATTTTAACTGTTGCTAAGAAGGAAAGATAGGAAAAATTAAAATAAAACGCTTAGTTGGCTTTAAAGCATCTGGATGACCCTGGGGTCTTGGATGACTGCCAGATTCTCATGTGCTTGATGATAAAGTCTTATCCACGACTTACTAAGGAGAGCAAGAAGTGAAAGGTTTGGAAATGATGACCTCTCTGGGAACCTGCTGCTCTCTTCCCACAGCACAGCTAAACTTTGTTAGTGGTAAGTGATAAAATCTAAGGGCTGGAGGGTTTTTGCTTTCAACTTATTAGGCTTTAGCTCTCAAGCAGTTGGGAGACAGTATAGGTTGATCTGTTATAATATTCAGCATTTTGTCCCTTGTACTCCCTGGGATTTAGAGGAGACAACCTACATTAAAAGATAAAATATTTTTTTCCTGTTTGCTGAAGGGAATATCTGACAGAGCATCTGGTAGTATTCAATCTAAGTTTCTAGAGTCCTTAAAGGATCTGCCACGTTCTTTTTAGAGGCTTTTAAGCCATTAGCTGTTACTCAGCACTTTCTATTATTGCTATTTATTTCCTTAAGCAAGAGAATGAATAATTCATTAAGAAAAAAGCTTAAGCTTGTCCATGCCCTATGCTTTTATTGCCTACCCATACATAGTACAAGCCCATATTTATTTTTGTTCTATCTATCTCTTTTTTACTAGAAATATATATATTTTATTTTTCTTTGCAGGTCCATAGTGTAGAACTTTTATTTATTCTAGGAATTATTTTTTAAAGCAACAGTTCATGTTGGAGCAAGTCATACTTTATCAGGGATACCAATCTTCAATTTAGATGACTGGATGGACAGAAATACTTAACAGTATTTAATAAACTTGATTCATTTTAAGCAAAACCATTGTAAAATATTTGAAAAAATTTTACCTTGCTGAAATTGTTTCTTTGAAAAGCAGATATAATACCAGACCTTTAATTATTCTTTCTGTATTAAAGAACATTCAGAGAGAGAATCTGTGATCACATCAGACCATTAAATATTAAGAGCTCTTACTGTCTCCATTAGTATTTTTAAATCTGACATTAGAATCTTCTAGAGAAAATCTTTTTTGCATGTCTGGGAAGTTAGGGTGAATAGGAAATAATAATGAATAGGAAATAATGCTTTTGAAAATCCTGGTCTTTATGAGAGTTCATCACCTGTAAAATGCCTTCTGTTGATGAAAGAATAGTACTGTGGGGTAGTTGTTTGATGTGTTCTCAGGTTGCAGCATGAATGGTACTAACAAATGTAATATTAGTTGAAAGATCTGGCTTCAGTTCATGATTTTGTATTTTAGTCTGATTCAGTTGTCGTCAGAAATAATAGTTATTCACTCTAGAACATATCTACTCGTGGAACAAATAATGAAATAACCTTATTTTCAGCTTGGTCCCTTAATCGTGGCTTTCATCATGAGATAAGGTTTAGTTATAGGAAGCACTTACTTCTTAAAGGAATTATTTGAATGAAACAAATACAACCTTATTATTGAACTGAGTCACAATAAGCATTTTGTCTTTTAAAATAGGGTGTTCTAACAGGTGGGTAGGCACAGATTTAAACTTAGCATGGTTACTGAGTGCCCCGTCCAGTATTGTGCCATTCTCTACCCGAAACAAGCAAACAAAAGTAATCATTTTCATAGTCAAATAAGTCATATATTCCTATTCCTTATTTGGAAATTCTCAATGTACCTGAGTCTATTAAACCCCTGTCCTGCAATTAAGAAACACTTTTATTTTTTAATCTAGGTATTTTAAATTTGTATGCTTATACACAAATAGTTTAGAGTCAAGTAGCTTGGGGATTTTGGATAAACAGCAGCCTCTAGACTTTCTTTTCCATTTCCAATTCTTAGAGGCAACCATTTTCATCTGTCAGCTGATTCTTTGGTAAGTACCTTTGTCTTAGAACAATAGAATGGCATGACTACTTCCCGAGTATTTTTCTCTTATTTTTATCTATTGACTTCTCACTATGAAAGATAAGAATTTATTTAGCTTGTTTCCCCATTCCATCCCTCTCTCTTACTTTCTCTCACAGGGGCACACATGCCCATGGGTGCACACACACAATTCTTACCCCCAGTTCTTCCTGCAAAAACATGTTGTGACTTGGATTACATCAACATTTAGTGTTATTATTAAGAATATGTAAATGCAATTTTTAGCTAAACCACATAGAATAATATAATTCCTATTCTATTTTATACACCTTTTATTTTTTTTCTAGAGTTTATTGTTATTATTTGCTTAGTTTTCTGTGTCTCTAATTCAATCTCCAGTGCTCCGCTAGATCGACAAATCTCTTCTTATTGTGTTCATTTGCACAGGTTTTCTTTCATTGTCATCTGTTTGGAGAAGTCTTTTTGAGAGCCTTCTGACCTGGTCCAATCTGGATTGGATGCCTTCCTTGCCCTGGTATATGGCTGGCATCCTTAAATTTCTCCTCTTTACCACCCTGGGGTGATAGGTTTCCTGTTTGTTGCATCCTTTAACTTCCTCTTCCTTGGTTACCTCTTTGTTTTGGTGGAGTACCTACCAAAGAGACTGGTTATCTCTTGAGAAAAGTGTGTGGGAGGTTTCTTTTCTTGTGAACTTAAATGTGAAGAGACTAGTCTCTTATCGTGTCCTCACATTTGATTTTTTTTTTTATCAAACTGTTTTATTCTCGGTATCCCATTATATGCTAGAGTTCTTTTTTCTTCTTGAGGAAAATAATTGTCTTCTAGTCTCCAATGTTGCTATTATGGAAAAACTCACTTCTGCCTGTCTCTTCCATTCTCAATAATCTTCTTCACTTTTGGCATTGCTGAGTGTGTGGTTTTTACCACACAAAACAACTCAGTGATATCAGCTGGGTGTCTTGTAATTTAACTTAGTGCTGGCATTGTCTGCCTGAAAATAGTATCAGATTCCACATGTTAAGGGCTCAGCCCACAGGACTGTCCCCTTCTTGCTACTCACTTCAGGTGCCAGTTCCAAATCCATATTGTCTTCCTGTGCATCTGACTGACTGGCTATAAGACAATCCCTTCCTCAGGTTAATTAGTTAGAACCACTCACAGAACTGAGGAAAACAGGTTACTTATTATATTATCATTTTGTCACAAAGGTTATTGAAGAATACGAGTGAACAGCCAGATAAAGAGATACACAGGGCAAAGTCCAGAGGGTCCTGAGCACAGGAGCTTCTGTCTCCGTGGAGTTTGGGATGTACCAGCCACCTAGCCTGTGGATGCATTCTTGTTCACCAATCTGGTGGCTCTCCAAAGCCTGTCCTTTTGGGTTTTTATGGAGCTTTATTGCACAGTCATGATTAATTAAATCATAGGCGTTAGTGTTTGATTCAACCTCTAGCCCCTCTCTCCCCCTTAGAAGTTGGGGGGGGGGCAAAAGTTCCACTGTCTTAATCTGGTTGGTTTCCCTGGCAATCAGCCCTCATCCTTTCTGAAAGTTACCTCATTAACGTAAATTCAGGTGTGGTTGAAAGGGACTTTTAAGAATAACAAGACACTCCTTTCACCATTATGGCTCTGGAGCTAGTTCAGGAAGAAGGACAAAAGAACAAATATTATAACGAAAGATGATATCTTTGCTGTTGTGCTTTGGACATTCCCAGAGTTTTAGGAACTCTATGCCAGAAATGGGGATAAAGACAAAATAGATATTCTTACTATAAATCACAATATCATAGTTACTATTAGGATCTAAATTAATCTAATTTATAATTCTTTGTCTATGCCTCTACATTTAACCCAAATCTTATTTTCCTAGTTTTCTGGATTTCAATAAAGTGTCCTATTGTGTGTCTATTTTCATACACTGAGTGGGTCTTCTTACTCATGTCCTTCATTTTCTTGTAAGATTTTATTAATGATATTTTCCTTTCTTTTTCATTTCATCTTCAGGGACTCCTATTCTTGGACCTCTTAAATTGGTCCCTGATTATCTTCCTCTCCTAATTTCTGTCTATTTATCTTTTGCTTTACTTTCTGTGAGATTTCCTCAACTTTATTTCCAGCCATTATATTAAGATTTCTCTTTCTGCTATCATGTTTTTATTTTTCCAAATTTTTCTTTTTTCTATACATTTTTTAAAATAAAATTCTGTTCTTGTTAATGGATACGATATCTTATCTCTGATAATTTTTATTTTTAACCAAATCATCTTCTCCTCGCATAGTCTGTTTCCTCCAGGTTGAAGTTTTTTATTTGCTTCCTTTGGGACTGTTATCCAAATTTAAGTTTTTCCTTAATTTCTGCTAGTCCTTAACTGCCTGATCATATTTAGGAGTAGGAGACTAGAAAGCTGATTGAATCTCAGAATGTGTGGGTAGGCCTGAATGTCATTGTATGGTGATCTGGATGTGCCAGATTTTTTATTGTATCTTCTTGGACTGATCAAATCTACTTGTGGGGGTGGGGGAGGTGTCTCTAGTCTCCTAAATGGAGGATGAAGGCTTTGGAGAGTCAAGTTGCTGAGGAGGACTCGGGGTCTCAGCACTCCAAATGCCTGTTAACTCAATTCCCCTATTTTCAAGGTACTGCTATATTCAACTGCCCAGAGCCCCTAAGTCCAGAGATCCTTTGATTCTTTCTGAAGAATAAACATCTAGAACTGGAGTGAGTGCAACTACCCAGCAACACAGAGTAAGGAAAGACCTAAAATTCTAATGTCTCTAAACATTTTTCAATCAGAATTAATCTTCTCAACATAGCATTGCTCCATTACCCACAGTTAGGCGAAACTTGAGGTTAAGGGTACAGTTCTTCAAGACTGTCTAGTTTGCCCAAGATTTCTGACATGAGCTGTGGGTTCTGGGGTCCCCAGGACTGTCCTCACTCAGACCAGATAATGATAAATTTGGAGATTCTCACAGACTCCTTTAGATTGTATAATTCGATAGATCAACTCACAGAACTCAGGAAAGCACTATACTTATGATTTTAGTTTTATTCTAGCAGAAAGGTGCAAATCAGAACCAGCCAAAGGAAGAAACATAGGGTGGAATCTGGGACTGGGAAATTTCCAAATACAAAGCATCCATGTCCTTAGGGATGCATTACCTCTTGTGCTTGGTGTATAACCGTACTCACGGAGTATCGCCCACTTGGGAAGTGTGCTTGGGCTTCAGTGTTGATAATTCTTGTTGGGCCTTCATTACTTAGGCATGAATGATTGCCCATATGGTTGCTCAAGGCCCCAACCCTCTAATTGCATTAATGGTCTTTCTGTGTGGTTAGCTCCCATCATGCATCACCTTGTTAGTGTAGACTATCAGGTGTTGTCTGAGGGCCCACCATGAACAACAAAAATAATCCTATCGCTCAGGGAATTCTAGAAGTTTAGAGGCTACCTCTCAGGAGTTGGAACAAAGGCCAGACTTTTCTTGGGTAAAGTTAATTTTTCACTAAATACTTTTCCATCCCCAATGCCAGAGGTATCTTGGCTCCACCAATTTCAAAATACTTAAAGAATTCTACGGTAAAATCAGGTTTGTTCTTTACTCTCTGTGCCACTGGTTTAGGATTTTGTTTTCTTGGGTTGGCTGAGGCATTTATCATTTATTCATTTGATTTTCAGCTGCTAAAAATATTACTGTTTTTCCTCCCATTCTTGAGTGTTTATACTTAAATTTCAAACCAAAACCCCACTGCAGTAGTGTTAGAGGTTTCTGCTGCTGCTAAGTCGCTTCAGTCGTGTCCAACTCTGTGCGACCCCAGAGACGGCAGCCCACCAGGCTCCCCTGTCCCTGGGATTCTCCAGGCAAGAACACTGGAGTGGGTTGCCATTTCCTTCTCCAATGCATGAAAGTGAAAAGTGAAAGTGAAGTCGCTCATTCATGTCCGACCCTCAGCGACCCCATGGACTGCTGCCTTCCAGGCTCCTCCGTCCATGGGATTTTCCAGGCAGGAGTACTGGAGTGGGGTGCCATTGCCTTAGAAGGAGCCAAATTAGATACATATATTCAGTTGGCTGTTTCTTTGCAGAAATTGCCCAGCATTATTTCAGTTTGTCAGTGACAACTTTTTGTAGAATTCATACTAGTACCTGGTAAATAAACACTAAATTAGCAAACATTTCTATATTGCTTCATTAATAGAGATAACTGACTAATTTAGGCTTCAGAATCTTTAAAGACAACTTTTCTTTTAGGGTTCATTTCCTTTCTACTTTATATATTGAGGACACAAAAGATAAATAGCCTCTTATCACTTATTGATTGGGGATGAGAATATTGGGATAGAGGAGGAGATTTAACTTCAATATTATCTATTTTTATAATGTTTGAATTACTGTTACTTTTTAATTAGTTAAAAAATTTTATAATAAGAAAAAAGTAAAACATTGCATGAAATGATCCCCCAAATTTTTCCACTTCAGATATATGATGCTAGGGTTAATAGAGAGCTAAAAATGGGGAACTCTTTTATATTTAATGGAGTAGGTAGAACAGAGCACAGAACTCCTTTAATCACTCTGATCTAAAAGTTAGACTTGTAGCTTTCTGTCTCAATCAGTCTCTCTTTCTGATTTTTATGGGGTATAAAGAAATTTTTAATATTACATTTTATATTGATGAAGTTTGCCTGGAAAAGATGTTGATTCCCTCATAATGCTTCTTTCTCATTTAATTTTCTTGGTAAATAAGAGTTTGTATATTGATTTTTCCTGTCTCATTCTAGCACACAACTGTAATTCTCTCTCTCTTCTTTTGTAATCTTTTCAGAGTTCCTGATCCCTGTGAGATTCATTCCAAACTCCATTGTATGGTGTTCAAAGTGTTCTTATAACACGGCTGGAGCTTACCTTGTAGTCTTATCTGTTTCTGGTTCCCATTCCATCAAGCTCCCAATTCCTCTCAACACTGAATTATTTGCTGATTCTCCCCAATTCTTGATGTTGAGGTGTCTTTGTCCAAGTATTTCCCCTAGGGTGGAATTCTTTCCCCATCTCCCCTTGTATTTTTGCCCATCTAAATCACACCCACTTTTACAAGCCTATCTCAAATGTTTCCCTCTTCAGGTTCTTCCTTATCTTTCCTCTATCCAGGACTAATGCCACCCCACAGGGCCCCCACAGGGCTTTGTTTGCCCACATTCTGCCTATGTTAAGGGTATTAGTAGATGAGTGTGTGTGCACGTGTGTGTGTGTGTCTAAGGGGAGACTGGAGGGAGGGAAATTGTCTCCATTAATTATAATTTCCTTGAAAGTAAATCTGATGAGTTATATACACACGTAGTGCTTTATATATAGTTGATTCTCAGTAATGTCATTTGGTTTGATATAAATCTTGTTTCATTTTCTTTGTATTAACAGCATTGACAAAAGTAATGACTATATCAATTATGTGTTAGTTTTACATATCCAGTTCTTCCCAGGACAATTTCTTGAAAAACAGAAAGATGGCTGCCTAATGCTTAAAGGTGATTATTAGCACCTGGGGTGGGGGTAAGAAATATGAATACTCATTAGCATCCCTGAGTTCAGATCCACAAATTCATGACTGTGGGCACTATTCGCAGCTGATGAGCGTTAGTGCTCCTTACCCCACCCCAAGTGGAGTGAAGTAGCCAACCAAATCTCTGAGTGACAGGAACTGACCGCTGCAGTGAGGGAAGGAATTCACGGGAGGTGTGATGACTAACTGAGTCAGTCTGGGTGTCTATGCCACAGGAAGAGGATCTAATAATAGGAGGTGGGTGGGGGCAGGGCGGGAGGAAGGGTTAAGCAAGGAAGATGATTGATGAAGTGTATTATGGCTGACACAAGACCCCATGCTCTGGGTGAGGGAGTTAGCAGTGATTGAGAAGTGACTCAGGAGAGGGCTCATGGTCTGTGTGATTAGTAGGAAGTAATCAGCCATTTGCTTGAGGGGCAGCCATACACAAAGGATATATCAAAGGGGAAAAGGATGGGGGAGAACATCAGTGATAACACCAAGAAGGTCTTTTAAATTATAGAAATCTGTCTGGGCCCCACTATTTACAGGCTGTATTCATCCCGCTCCCTACTCCTTAAGCCTGTGTACTTGAAGCTTGAGTTTCTTCTCACTGATATCCATTTTTAGGCTGCTCTGTTACGTAGGAGGATTAGAAAGTGAGCCTAATCTGAGGTTACCACACTGATCTCACTAAACAGTGTTACCCAAATGAGTGCTGGAGGGCTTGGGGCTGGGAGAGGAGGGCCAAGATAAAGGAGGAGTGGGTAATGACGGAAACTTCCTGAGGAACATCTTACAAAAGGCACTCTTTTTCCCCCTAAGTACAAATTTAACAATATTCTGTAGGAATTCTTTGGCTCTCCTCTTAAAGAACTTAAAGCCACTTAAAGTTTCCCGATCCTTGACCTCACAAGAGGCTGGGGAGGTAGACAGGCAGCAAGATTTAAAACTAGCTGATGAATTAGAGCCTCATTCATCTGGGTAGGCCGAGACATTTAATTAAGCCATTTATTAAGCTTGTTTTGTGTTTTCTTTGCAGAGCCCAATTCCAGAGTCCTGGAAGCGGATATAGGGTGCACCTCTTGAGTTCATTTATTTTTCCTTAATGCAGTCAAAGCATGAGAGCTAGCCATAGACAAAACCCAAAGCATTCCAGTGGAACTTTTTTTCCTCTTTCAAAATTCAGTGTCTCTATGAATAGGTTCTGTGAAGGGTAATTATGAGAATACGAAAGCAAAAAAATGAAGCAAAAGAAAAAAGGACACTTAGTGATGCCTAACTTAATTTTCTCTACCTCAGCTTTGTAGCATGTCCTTTGTAGTGAGCAGATTTGTTAATTTGGCTAGACTTATGCTTTAGTCTCTCACTTGTTTTTGGGGGGAGTAAGCAGCGTACAGGAAGATTGACAGTGAGTATTTAGGTTTGGGGTTGATTTACATGATGATAAGACCACCTTTTAAACTTCAACATGAAGATGCTCTTGTTTGGGGAAGAGCAGTTTCTTCCTAAGAAAAGAGAGAGGGCCTGAATGAATGCATTTAGCTCAAATTGACTTTGTCAACTGGTTATGTTGCTATAGTACTATTAATTTATTTGTACATTTAAAAATTTATCCTGCTTTAAACTGCTTGATTTGGGGGCATATGGTCTTGATTCTTCTGGACCATGCCTGGGTGTGGTCTGTCCACCCAAATACTCTTTTGCATAGTGATCCTTGTTTTGGCAACTGCCTCCTTTTTCTCAGCACCCTTATCACTGCTTGTTCCCAAAAGGCCAGCCTATGACTGCACAGGACTGGAGCTTATACATTAGCTTCCAAATAGGGACAGTGCAGTAGCCCTCTCTCTGCTGGAGATTTAGGGCACTAAGAGTGCTTGAAGCTGGTCCTCTACAGGCTCGCCAGTGTCCTGCTGGCATGAAGCAGCCCTGATAGGGGCCTTTATCTTGTTTGGCTATAAGAAGAGAACCCGAGTGGGGAGAGGAGGAGGAGCCAGGCACTTAATCCTGAAGGACCTTTAGGGACAAAAGCATTTACAGTGAGTACAGCAGCAGATTTCTGGCTTTTCTGTTCTTTTATTTAACAGAAGAAATCACAAGGGATAGGAGAAAGACGTGGGCAGTTTTGATGTGTGTGTAGCTGCATTTTTTGCTTCCTACTTTGGTCAAAGAACACACTCCTTATTTAAATGTCTTATTCACGTTGAATATATTCTGCTAACGTCAGGTTTCGACTGAAAACTTGTGGACTGTCAGGGAGGTCCTGAGCAGCAGCAGTCCTTGTTAGTGAGCAATTCATGGCATGTTTCTTCAGTTTCTGTAGGATGAGAAATAGAGTGTGGTGAGAAAAACCTTCCCACAAAAAATTTTTTTTAAAGTTTTAAAATCCTTACAGCTTTTGCCTTTTGCATTTTAAATGTTGAATCTTCTATGGATTTGTGGAAAGGAAAGGATTTGATCTATGTTATTTTTAACAGCAGCTGGGATAAAGGTGGTATTATCTCTAATGCTGGAAAGGTGACCACAGATAAGCATTTGATGGGGGAGGGGAACAGGAGGTCATTGGGTTCCAAAAAACTGGTTGATCACTCCTCTCGTACAGCTTTAGAGCCAGAGTTATAACTGCGTAGGTATCCGTATATACTTGAATCAGTGCTTCATTTGCATCTTCAGAAGTTGTGGTCTATTGACTTCCTCCCACGCCCCCTCAAATTTATCTGTGACTGGAAAGGAATCTTATTGCATGAACCCCTGTAAAAGAAAAATACAAAACTTAGAATTTGAAAGGATGTATAGAGTTGTGCTGAATTTCCTACTATTTGTTTGCATTCAAATAGAGTAATTAATTTGATGGCAAAGCAAGCTTGAGTAGTTGAGATAAGGGCAGGAAAAATGCACATGAAGATTGTTATTGTAGATCTCTACAATATGAGGCAGTTTTCCTTTAAGTACTAATTTATCTTGGAAATCAGATGTAATTTTGTGAAAATCAGAAATAGAGGGTGGTTATCCATGGGTGGTACATTTAGTTGTGAACTACTGGAATTGAAAATTAAATGTTTATTGTAATTAGTTCCCATGAAAATGAGTAATTAATCAATTTTATGCCACTTCCTGGGCTTGCTCTGCTGTTATGACACATACGGTATTCCTTCCCCAGGGGCAAAGCTGGTATGTGAGGGAAAGCAAATAGACAGAAGTTGAAATATACTTCAAGTAAAGTATTGCTTTGCTTTACTGGGTTATGGGAATTCTCTTTACAGTTTGATCAATTAAATATAGAAACATCCCATGCAGGTTGAAATTTTTTGAAAAGTGTTAGTGGCTCAAGTATGTCCGACTCTTTGCAACCCCATGGACAGTAGCCTGCCAGGCTTTACTGTTCATGAAATTCTCCAGGCAGGAATACTGGAGTGAGTAGCCATTTCCTTCTCCTGGGGATCTTCCTGACCCAGGGATCGAATCTGGGTCTCCTGCATTGCAGGCAGATTCTTTAACATCTGAGTCACAGGGTAGATACAGGAAAAGTTTGCTTTTGCAGCTTGATTATAAGGTTTCTTTGCCCGTTACTTGTGTGTGATGCACATAAGGTGTTAATACATTTTTCTTTAATGTTTTTATTTGTTTTAATCTATTCTATTTGTCCTTTACATATATAACTACATCTGTGTTATCAGTCTTAATATGCAAACTTCCAGAAGGAAGAATCTTCCATATTTATTCCTCTGGAAAGTCTTACTGACGTATCTGGTGTAAATAATACACATTACCTGGTAGCTCAGATGGTAAAGAATCTGCCTGCAATACAGGAGACCTGGATTGGATCCTTGGGTTGGGAAGATCCCCTGGAGAAGGGAATGGCACTTCCTTCTCCACTCCAGTATTTCCACTCCAGTATTCTTGCCTGGAAAATCACATGGACAGAAGAGCCAGGTAGGCTACAGTTTAAGGAGTTGCAAAGAGTCAGACACAACTGAGTGACTGAACATAAAAAAGCTCACTCTTCTGGAGTTTTATCCCTCTCAGTGAAATTTTGATATCTTCTAATTGATTTTTCCTTAATTTCTCTCTGATTTTTCATTGTTAGTGTATATGAATACAAGGGATTTTGTGTATTACTTTTATATCCTATGACTTAATTATATTAAGTGATTAGCTCTAGTAATTTTCTAGTGGCATTTTTAAAGGCTTTTTATGTATAGTATTATGTCATCTGTAAACAGTGAGAGTTTTACTTCGTCTTTTATAAATCTGCATTCCTTTTATTTCTTTTTCTTCTCTGATGGCTGTGGCTAGGACTTCCAAAACTATGTTGAGTAATAGTAGTGAGAGTGGGTACCCTTGTCTTGTTCCTGATCTTAGAGGAAATGCTTTAAGTTTTTGGCATTGAGAATAATGTTTGCTGTGGGTTTGTCACATACGGCCTTTACTATGTTGAGGTAGTTTCTTCTGTGCCTACTTTCTGGGGAGTTTTGGGGTTTTTTTAATCATAAATGGGTATTGAATTTTGTCAAAAGCTTTCTCTGCATGTACTGAGGTGATTATATGTTTTTATCTTTCAATTTGTTAAGATGGTGTGTCACATTGATTGATTTCCGTATATTGAAGAATCCTTGCACCCCTGGGATAAAGCCCACTTGATCACTATATATGATCCTTTTAATGTGTTGCTGGATTCTGTTTGCTAGAATTTTGTTGAAGAGTTTTGCATCTATGTTCATTAGTGATACTGGCCTATTGTTTTCTTTATTTGTGGCATCTTTGTCTGGTTTTGGTATCAGGGTGATGGAGACCTTTTCTTCTGCAATTTTCTGGAAGAATTTGAGTAGGATTCTGTTAGTTTTTTAAAAACAGTCAAGTCTAGTATTATTGTTATTTTAAAGGCTGCATGTGAGAGTGGTTAAAAATATGGGGTGTGGATTTCTCCCTCTTGCAATCAGGTGTAGGAAAGCTGTTGAAGCCTAAAACGATTCTCTAAGGCAGGTACCAATGTGATAAACTTACCTTATAACATAATATTTTGCTCTTTGCAAATAACTTTGTTTTCAAAAATTCATCTGCAAACCTCCTTATCATGTAATTTTAAAAATCAAGAAATTGGGAGAGGGAGTATGCTTTAGAAAGCTTCTGAAATAATATGTCATAAGAATAACTTATTCTTAAGGCTTTTGTCATTTCAATAAGTCCTTTTATTCCCTGTGCTCATTCCTATATGGAATGTTACATATTCCAAGTCAAACTGGGAACTTTTTTGTTTATTCCCTCTCCATGTTTATAGGTAAAATAATTTTGTTTTTGTTATTAAGTTAATCTTAAGCATATAAAGAAATATAGCTACTTTATTATAATCACATTTCATATTTTGATCAGCTGCCTTTCATCTATGGGGAAATGAGGCTATAAACTGACTTGAATGCATAGAACTAGAAAAAGACTTAGAAAAGGACAAGGAACCCATTGCCCCGAGTAGACGTTTTTCCTGAAACTAAAAATAATGTCTATTAAAAATGTTTAAAGTATAAGATCCTGAGCTGTTATTTTATGTCAAATTGGTTACAGAAAAAAGATAAATGACATAGTTAGATCATTAGTAAACTAATCAACTTTATCTTAAAAGAAACCACGCATTTCATTGGTCAGAACTTAGCCACATGACCACAGCAAGCTCCGATGGAGGCAGGGAATGTAGTTTTAAATTCTTGGCAAATGTATACACAACTGAAAACTAGGATTTTATTATTAAGGAGTAAGAAAAGAATGGATGTTGGGGTAGGCAATACCATCAGTTTTGTGTTCCTGTTTTATGCTGAATCTTGGGTCTAGTTGGTAGAAACTCAAAGCACCTCTTTCTGTTTTTGTTATGAGCTGTGGTTTCTTAATTTAGAAAGCTGGCTTAATTTAGAAATCTTGTTTCTTCTGTGAAGTATCATTCCTTTATTTGGCAATCTTGTCTGACTTTTGCTCTCTTCTTTCCTCTTGCCTTTCAGCTGTTTTGGAAAGAAGTAAGGTTTAGACTTCTCCATGTTAACCATGAGTGTGACACTTTCCCCTCTGAGGTCACAGGACCTGGATCCCATGGCCACTGATGCTTCACCCATGGCCATCAACTTGACGCCTACTGTGGAGCAGGGTGGAGGAGAAGAGGTGATGAGAGGCATGGATCCCGACCAGCAGTACGAAAAGCCTCCCCCATTGCATACAGGAGCCGACTGGAAGATTGTCCTCCACTTACCTGAGATTGAGACCTGGCTCCGGATGACCTCGGAGAGGGTCCGAGACCTAACCTATTCAGTCCAGCAGGACTCAGACAGCAAGCATGTGGATGTGCATCTAGTTCAACTAAAGGTAAGGACGGTCTCTGGGCTCAGGTCCATTCCAGACAGAAGTCTGAAGGTGGCTGCGGTAACTAGAGCCTGAGTTCTGTAATTCTCGATGAGAAAGCATCCAAGAAGGAAATCAGAACAACAGGTTTGAAACTATTATTTTTGTGGCTAAACATGGGCAGATTTCTTTCCTGGTTTTACTTTGTGAACTGAGCACCTAAAATAAAACTGACCTCAGGGGATAATGCAGAGAAATGAGGAAAGCAGGGGGGCATTTTTGTGTGATGCCATAGAAATCAGTAGTAAAGAATAAAAATATTACAAAAGGTTTACTAAAGACTCTCATAGATTAAAAAAAAAAAAAGTCAAACTGAGCCGATTGTATATGTATGTGATTACTACCTCCTGTTGAAGTCCATGCTGCCTTTGTGGCAAACCATGGATTCTGGCATGGTGGGGGAGGGCAGTGTTTTCCTTTTAGAATGAGTTCTTTCATCCAGGTACAATGCATCATGCAGAACAAAGGTGCTTTTATAACAGCTCATCTAAAGTTCAAACATTAAAAGAATGTGTGTAACTTCTTGAGCCCTTCAGAAGCCTGACTGTTGATAATAATGAAATGGAGATGCTAGTAAAGAGTGCTATTAATAGAGATTTTGGCCTGGGGATCTCAAGATACAGGGAATCTTGCCCTCTGACGGCCTCTTCTCTCTTCCAGGTTCCCAAGGGAAATACACGCTCAGGTCAATGGTGGGCAAAAAAGCAAGGCAGATTTATAACCAATTAGGGCATTGGCCCGGAAAATCCCATGGATGGAGGAGCCTGGTAGGCTGCAGTCCATGGAGTCGCAAAGAGTCGGACACGACTGAGCGACTTCCCTTTCACTTTTCATTTTCATGCATTGGAGAAGGAAATGGCAACCCACTCCAGTGTTCTTGCCTGGAGAATCCCATGGACGGAGAAGCCTGGTAGGCTGCAGTCCATGGGGTCACACAGAGTCAGACACGACTGAAGCGACTTAGCAGCAGCAGCAGCAGCAGCAGCAGCAGGGCATTGGCCCCAAACCCCAATGTAATTTTCTAGTCAGTTAGGTGAGATCCTAAGGAGAATTCCTCTGCCTGAACTGGTTCATATCAAATGATCTACAACCAAAGACCAAACAGATTCTTGGATCTTAATGCTTAAGTGACTTATCAGATGCAGCCATCATCGTGAGGGGAAAGGACAGTTGAGGGAGCACAGGTGCCCCAAATCCTGGAGCTGATCTAGCTCAGCCTCCTCAGACTGGCTCAGCAAATCTGGGACACAGCTACTCCAAAAGAGAGAGTTTTCAGGAAAGGGAAGGGGAGGGGTTTTAGAGAGAAAAAACAAAAAGGCCAGAATGCCAAGGTGTCTTGGCCTCTCCCAGGCTGAGCAGGTGGGGTGATCTTCTTTCTATAGGTTCTTAGGAAGGAGAAAGCACCAAAAGGGTATCAGAGACAGCTGGGAACAAGCTTTACTGGAGTGCCAGCTGGCTGGTCTTCCCCCTGTGGCAGCAGAGTGTGGTGTGTCCTGCTGCACAGTCCCTTTAATCAGAGGAGCAGCCCTCTAGCTAGAGAAGGAAATGGCAACCCACTCCCATATTCTTGCCTAGAGAATCCCAAGGACAGAAGAGCCTGGCAGGCTACAGTCCATGGAGTCGCAAGAGTCGAACACAACTTAGTGCCTAAACCACCACCACCACCAGCCCTCTAGCTCCTCCAGATTGGAGATAGAAGGAAATCGGGGGCTCCTCAGCAATCCTACTCTCCTCTGTTCCTGCTAATGTTGCACTTCTTCTGTGACTCCCATGAGGAAATGCAGGATTGAGTTTGTAAGGAAAGTTAACTGTTGCTCTCTAAAATGAGATCTTCCCAAACCAGGTATCGAACCCAGGGCTCCCACATTGCAGGAGGATTCTTTGCTGTTTGAGCCGCCTGCTGCTGCTGCTAAATTGTGTCAGTCATGTCCATCTCTGTGTGACCCCATAGACAGCAGCCCACCAGGGAAGCCCAATTAAGCACAGAATCTTTCAGATTTACACAGAAAATGTGGTAAATGATAAATGAGAATGGGAGGATGGAAATCTCCTTAGAAGACTCCACTAAAAATGCTGCTGCTGCTGCTGCTAAGTCGCTTCAGTCGTGTCCGACTCTGTGCGACCCCATAGACGGAAGCCCACCAGGCTCCTTTGTCCATGGGATTTTCCAGGCAAGAGTACTGGAGTGGGGTGCCATTGCCTTCTCTGACTAAAAATGCTAAGGGCGTCTAAACACAATGTGTCAACTAACAACATTTAATTGTATCAATAGTGCGTAGGTAAAAACTTAAATTTTCATTCCATATGGAACATGAAGTTTTGTATGTCAACCAGGATTTTGTTCAGTGTTGAGAAATCCCCTGTAGGGCAGTTTACTTTTTCTCATTGGAACTGCCTATTACCTTCTCACTCACTCTTCCTGCCTCCATCTAGCTCTGTCCCACTGTGTGGTCTGTCTGCCCTGCTGAGAATGGAGCCCTTGAGAGCAGGAAGTCAACACAGTGGTCACAGAGTAGTTAATAACATTTTAAGGGGTAAAGTGAAATTGTCTTATGTTAACTTAATTCTAGGAGTTCTATTATTACTTTCTTTGATGCTTAGTTTATCGGGTGACTTAACCAACAGTCTCTGAATATTATAATAACAGAATTTTCTAATAATAAGTCTAATAATAGAGCCCTTCTGCCTTGAACCCAAAGTCAAAGAGCTCTGATGAGTGAGCTATGGCCCTGTCAACACAAGGGTTTAGTTTTGGTCTCCTACTTATTTAAGTTTCCCCTCTGTGTAATATTTTTTTTAATCAACCAATTAAGCATTTAGATGCATTTAAAAATATTTTAAATACATGTCATTCTTCAGATTTCCACACTGGATCCCCAAGAAAAAAGGGCTCTGGGTCACAGAATTTTATATGTGGAATCACAGCAAGACATCCTTGTAGAAGCAGCTCTTAAGTTGGTGCTGCTGCTGCTGTTGCTAAGTTGCTTCAGTCGTGTCCAACTCTGTGCGACCCCATAGATGGCAGCCCACCAGGCTCCCCTGTCCCTGGGATTCTCCAGGCAAGAACACTGGAGTGGGTTGCCATTTCCTTCTCCAATACATGAAAGTGAAAAGTGAAAGTGAAGTTGCTCAGTCGTGTCCCACTCTTTTCGACCCCATGGACCGCAGCCTTCCAGGCTCCTCCGTCCATGGGATTTTCCAGGCAAGAGTACTGGAGTGGGGTGGCATCGCCTTCTCCGAGCTCTTAAGTTAGGTGCACGCAAACCAGACAGGCAGGCCCAGTCCGGGGGCAAAGCCAGCCATCTGCTGTGGGGCATCGGTTGTCTTTATGCCTTGGTGAATTATTCAGTTTATTTATTATACAGTGAAAAAAAAAATCACAAGGATGGGAATACCGTGGCTTTAAGGACCATCTTGTTGTTGTTCAGTTGCTAAGTCATGTCTGACTCTTTGCACCCCATGGACTGAAGCATGCCAGCCTCCTCCGTCCTCCCAGAGTTTGCTCAAATTCATGTCCTTTGAGTCAGTGATACTATCTAACCATCTCATCCTCTGCCACCCTCTTTTGTTTTGTTTTTAATCTTTCCCAGCAACAGGGTCTTTTCCAATGAGTTGTCTCTTCACATCAGGTGGCCAAAGTGTTGGAGCTTCAGCATCAGTCCTTCCTATGTA